>NW_027192312.1:452957-964264 GCF_041956625.1 Thermomyces dupontii | reverse complement strand
AGGACGGCGAGATGCCGCTCGGGCCAGGACTTTGAGAGTCGACTGAAAGTAGCGACTTAGCAAGCAACTGTTCTTCGACAAGCAAGGAACGGACGGATGAAACTTGGTAATCACTCTGTACGGAGTAGGAGGAAGTACACATCTTTCCTTTGAACATTCATTTACGTACCTACATAGAAATGGACAAGTATGAGGGCAGATCAGAAAAGTGACTTGACCACCAACCGTAACTGTACCTTTGGTCTGGGCCTCAATCGGATTTCAGGGTCGTTATTATGCACATTTATGAAAGATAATCGAAGGGAGGCAGTATCTGAGACGAATCTCTTGAACCAAATGCTCCGCCGTGGAAGCAGCCGTGTGGCAGACCTGAAATCAGCAAGAGTTCGTTATTTTGATGGCCTTTGATCTGTTGATGTTGTTTGTTGTTGAAAGGGCGTTATGAACGTCTTGTATCCTACAGGAGTTTCAAAAAGGGACGAGTCTAACACCAAGACGGACGTCGCCATTTGCTTCAAGTTGTCTGGGTATGAATTGACAATCGCAAACAACTGTCCACATAATGAGGGTCTTGAACTGAACGGAGAGCGTTGATCTGCTGCAAGACTCAAAGTCTTACGGGCCACTACAAGACACTTTAGAAGGTTCCACTAGATCGAGTACTCCGTCGTTTACTGAGGCCTATCCGCTCGATGACTCTCCGTACTTTCATACCTACAAGGTCACCAGGGGAGCCAAACTTGACTATCAAGCGACCGACTAGGTTGGCAATTAGGTAATCGCTGTGCAGGAGAATATACGGCGTGCACAATACGTAGGAATACAAGAAGAAGGAATCAAAGACTTGGTTTGGAAGCCAGAGGCAAGACGCCTACGAGTACAGTAGTAGAGCGAAACGTTCGTGACCTTTTAACTTTGCCACTTCAGAGTGGAATTAGTTGACCTATTACCTACCTATTTTGTTTGACTGACATCATTTGGAATTCACGTGATAGTACAATTTTCGCAGCTGTTCGGGTCCTCGCGCGGCCTTCGGACCCTTTCACTCACTTCGTTTCAGGGCGCATTTTAGGTTAGGTATTTAATTGGTAGAATCAGAGTGTTAGATAACTAATCACGAAATGGAGAAAAACTGTGAAAAAAAAAAGATGAGGTTCAGACGTCCCTAGGCAGGATCGAACTGCCGATCTCCCGATTAACAGTCGGACGCTTTAACCAACTAAGCCATAGAGACGTTTCGGTTGTGATCAGACAGGTCATGAATGAGTATATGTACCTTTATAATTCTGAGACGACACTACAAGGCATGCCGTGACGTGCAGTGTTGTCCTGGAAGTTTGCAGATCAACATCGAGATGTGCGGCGAATGAATTAGAATGCCTTGATTAAACAGAGTACACATGCCAATACCTATCCCACAGAAGAAAGGCATATCCGGAGGCACATTACAATAGTACAGTAGGTACTTTGAGACTAAAGTTTCAACTGTGTGAAGCCCAACGCCGCCAACCAACCCAAACCATGAAATGAAATGAACGCCCAGCATGAAAATACCGCAAGAAAACCGCAAACCAAAAACTCAAGCATTGCCTTCCATGACCTCAAAAATTCCACCCATCACATACCGAGGCTGCCGCAGCGTTATGGACGACGACGCTGACGACACCGAGCTGCGCGGACTGATGTCATTCCGACACAGTTCTGAGAGCAAGTTGGCGTTGAGACTATCCATGGCGCGAGGGATGGGGTCGACGGGACGCGGCTCCAATAGACTGAGGCCTATCCGCTCGATGGCATCTTCGTCGCAGCGGGACCGTTCCTCGCTCAGGGCGAGGTCGACGGCAGATGGGCGGTGGCGGAGAAGTAGGAAAGGGTAAGGGAATGGTGATGTTGGACGCCCACGGCTGCTGCCATTGATGATGGAGGAGGAAGGGGAGGAGATGACGGAGAGGGGGCTGCGGCTGCGGTCACGGTGGTGGTGGTGGTCGCCGGAGCGAAAGGCCGGGTAGTTCGAGTTTGGCGATGATGGTGTGGATGGTGATGATGATGTTGATGATGGTGATGGTGAGACTTGAGTCGAATCTGTGTGTCGTGCTCGCGTTCCTGGTCTCCCCCGCTGTGCGTTGCCGCTGCTGTTGTGGATGAATGCGGTTTGTAGCGATTCGCTGATGTCGGGCAAGGGTGAGGGCTCGAGGGCCCTGTAGTTGGAGGTTGTTGTTGAGCGCATTTTTTTTTTCCGACACGGCGGATTGCAATGAAAGGATTTCTTGTTCACAGCGATTGGAAAGATGCAGAGTAGAACTGCAATGTTTCTGTACAAGTGCTGCTTCTTTCAATATGAATTCATCAAACGCGAGGAAAAATGGAGTCAGGAGAACGGACTGTTCAGATGGTCTCAAGTACTCCGTACTCTGTATGGCTTGATAAAGGGGCAATCTGACGATTCGAAGCCTTTTCTACCTTTTTCTCCTTCCGTACGAGGCCTCCTACGAGCATGAAAAAACCCCAATACTGAACGGAAACTTGGGCCGATAAGCAGTCCAATAGTTTGGTCCGTACTTATTGGTAAAGAATCTCACAGACGCGGCCCTTAAACGGGGACGCTACGGGGTGCCACTCGGCACCGCATCCGTGGTCCCGGAAGGCCGGAAAGTGTCATTTTGTTCCCTTGTTAGGCAAAGCAGGGCTCGCGGAACGGAGAAAAACGGACGATCCCTAGGCCAAATTTCGGAATTGATCTTCGTTCAGGGGAACGGAATTGGCCATCAACATACGAGTATATAGGTACTTTACATAGTTAGGTATTCACGGGAGGCTCCCAGAGTTCCCCATATCAATAGTTCCATTTCTTACCTCGCATTTGGGACTTTTTTTTCCTTCAAGCCCAACAACACTTAACCTACATAGTATACTCACAGTGGGCTCGGGCCAATTAACCATTCCCTTGGGGCTGAGACCAGACCAACACAAAAAGCCCTACAAAATACGTCACACGATCAATGCGGCGCTTGGCTTTGGTTGGGGCCACGAGGAACAGTGGCAATTAATAGTTAATGCAAGCATGAGGCGGAAAGTCAACTATCATAACATGCCCTAACCTACCCCCCTGGCCTCAGGAGACTAATCAGGTCGATTACTTTCCATCTCCGTTGGCATTTTAGCAGCAAGGAATAAAAAAAAAAAGGAGAACTCGATTCGACAGGTCTTCTTCCAATCCGTAGACTCTCTCGGTCGAGTCGTCGACGCATGCAGAAGTCGAAGAATCCAGAGATCCGATCGAATTCGGCCATTGATCATCCACCAACCTGCATTCCATTCTTCATTCGATGGGCGCCCTGCCTTTGCAAAGCACGTGAGATAAATCGAAATACACTACTCGTAAGTCGTAACTCCTTTAGCGTCAGGGAAGAATAACTAAATCGTAGCAGCCTCAATTCGGAACAATGATGTTGCACTCGAGGTGATTTTGCACCGCTTCTGTTGTAGCCTTCCCGCATGCATCAAGAACACAGTGTCTTCGGCGGGTAAAAAAAAAATGATGAAGCACAGCCAGCATACTTATCAATGAAGTCAAGGTTTCACTGCCTCTTGACGGTGTAATTCGCCTTGCCGTCCGTCTGTACGAGGCACTTCTCCCTACTGTATCTATCGATCACCTGGGGTTTATGCGGCTAATGCCAGTGAAGCCTCCCACTCCCCCATGCTTCCCAGGAGGTTGAGTGGCTGGCATCCTTGACTTGACACAACACAAAAGACGCAACAGCTTCAACCACGCAGCCTACACAAGGCCACGACTCGACTCGTGCATACTGTTAGGGATAACAAGGGCACCAATCGAACATCGTTCGGTGGCAAGGTCAAGATTCAAATCCCACGACAAAGAAGAGAAAAAAAAAAAGTCGGAAAGTCGCCTTCTGCGTCCATGTGTCACAACTCAGTCTCACACACAAGTTCACGCCAACAAAGTAATCTCCATTAGAAAAGATGAATCCAAGATGGATATCGAATCAGAGACAAGCAACAGTCGAAGTTACAATGCTTGCCCGTCAATTCTCGAGTCCCAAGGGAAATATATTCACCGTGAACCATTCTCCTACCAGACTGACAATGGACGGGTATCTATTCGACTTCCGTACATATGAACAGCACCGACAAAAAAAAAAAAAAGCAAAACAAGAACGACAAACGCCTTGTGGTGCATGCAGATACATCCAAACCATGTACCCAGCTGAAATGCAATGAAGAATGCAAAACATCACCCTCCGACGATGCCCTCCAACGATCACAAAAACATCGAAACGATCAAAGTAAACATGAAAGGAAAGTAAGAAAGTCGTGAATACATTAGTCGTACACAGACCAACATCTCGCTCATTCCCTCCATGACAACCCAGGCCATCATGACTGCGACCGCCGTTGCGTGAAGCTGCGTCGGATGCTTTCGCCCCAGGCGGAATCCCCGAGGCTCTGCATCATCTCCGACATGCTGATCGCGCTGGTGTCACCTCCGTGCGACGGCGACAGGGGTGGACTCAGCGACCCGCGCGACAGGGAACCGGGGGCGTTCGGGTCTGCCATCTCGCGCGCCCGCGGCGACAGTGCCGAGCCGAACCGCGACCACTCGGTGGTCGGCGGCGAGCTGCTCCGAGATCCATGGTCGACAGCGAGGTTCGTGGTGTCGATGTACAGTGACGGTCGGCTGCGTTGCGAGGGGCTACCCAGGTCGACGGACCGCAGCGACCCGGACGGCGAAGGCGGTGCGGTGGAGGTGTCCTGGCCCTGCTGCTCGCTGGCCCGTTCATCTTGGGCTTCCTCCGTGTCGATGAAGATGGCCGGCACGGTGAGGGACGCGACATCGCGAATGGTTGCGTCGCGCTTGGCCTCGATCCGTCGTCGGAAGCGCTGGGACCAGTACAGAGTGTCGAAGAAACCAATCACCGTCTTCCACCGCACCGTTTCTTCAACCCGCTGAAGTCTCTGGCGCCGTCGCAGGAACTCCTCAAGCCTGGAAACATCGTCAGTATGCAGGAGCGAAGAAGAATCATACTCTTGATGTCACGCACCGTAGGCTCTTGCTGTCGTTGATCACCTTGTAATGTGCCAGAGTCAACAGGCATGTGGTAAAGTTAATGCCCAGCTTCGGGTCCGCCGAGACCAGCACTTCCTCGTAAAACGCATTCAACCGTTGGCGTCGAGCCCGGATTGTTTCCACGGGAATGCGATCCACGATTCTCGCCAGCTTTCTGATGTCAATCTCTCGCTCTGCGCTACGCTCCGGAGCAAACGAGACGACCGAGTCACGCGGATTGTTTGCCTGGCACTTCTCCAAGATTCTGTTGACCGTAAACTCTCCATCGTAGATACGCATCTCGAACACACCCGAAAGCTCGCCGAGAAGCCTCGGGAAGTTCTCCTTGGAGATGAAACCGGTCCCGTCGGGGTCAAAGTGCGCCCATGCTTCCTTGAACCGCCGGATATCCTCGCGGCTGATCTTGTAGAGCCCGCTGCTGCGCTGGTACACGTACGAGAAGCTCTCGAAGATGAGCGAGACGAACAGCGACACGAAAATGTACATGCTGATGATGTTCCAGGAAATAAACAGTCCTCGTGCCCACCCGGGGCTGCCGCAGTCCGAAGTGAAAAACTCATCCGTCATAGTGCAGTATGGAGGCACCATAGTGGCATAGTCTTCCATGATCTGATTCCATCCTTCGCCCACACTGGTCCGGAACAGGAGAATCAAGGCCTTGGAAATGTCCCGGAAATTGATGTTCTCCGCTTCATTTTCGCCGAATTTCGTCAAACCAAACGTCTGTGTCATAGCGATGGCGAATACCAGAAACAAGACGAACCATGTGGCTAGCAGGTTGCCGATCTTGCTCAAACTGGCCGCTGCGGTCTTGAACAGCTGATCAAGGTGGTTGTTCCGCGGGATGATCAGCAACGTGACCGCGACCAAAAATAGTTTGTGGAGCTGTTGGATGGCGTGTCCGGGCACGAAGAAGGCGAGGATGGTGGTGATGAACGTTCCTGGAACGGCCAGCAAAGAATAGAGATCCCACGAACTCCGGTTGAATCGTTTCCACCCAAGACCCAGAATACGCACAGCCACATTGGCAATGTAGAATAACGTGAATATCAAGAAGAGTGCACCTAGTAGTGTCGGTTAGTCCTCGGTTTCTTTCTCGCTAGGTACGGGAACGAAGGGGGGTTATTTTACCTCGCAAATGCTCCCAAACAGACACGGTCGGATAGAATTCCACGCACAACAGCAGCAGGTGCAGCACGAGGATACCAGTTATGAACCGTGCCCATCGTCCGTGCTTCTTCACAGCGATACGGTAGCACCACTGACGCCACTTCTTCGAGGCACCATGCACCGACCTTTTTGAAGGATTTATCTGCAGCAACAGTTTCCGTAGCTCAAGCCAAGAACGTTGCTCGGCCGTCAAAAAGGCAACGCCTGTCTGTTCGGTGTAGTTGCGCATGAAGACCGACACAAACAGCGTCAGCACGAAGACCGCTCCGAGCAGGTTGAACACAACGAAGAACAGCCCGTTTGCCTCGGAAGCAAACGGCTCGGGCTGTTGGCCCCTTCCCGTGATGCTCATGGCGCTCCATGACACGCTGGTCCAGCCCTCTTGTGACACGATTTGGAAGAGGATAAAAAGCGACTCTCCAAAATTGTCAAACGAGAACCACGGGTTGGAGACGACTCTCGGCGCCAGCACATCCCAATGATAGGGCGAACTCTGATATTCACCGACGCAAGCGCTCAGATCGCCCTCAATGCCGTCGTCATTGCACGCTGCCATCTGCCCGTTGAATAGATTCAACCCGTAGATGGCAAACGGCACCAAGAAACTCATCGAGACAAACGCCGCGGAGATGACGTTGAATCCACCGACGATGATGACGGAGTGAAACGTGTTGCGAGCACTGTCGCTTACATTGAGCAGTCGCAGAGCTCTCAGCGCTTTGAACGCGCCGATGATCCTCGAAACGCTGCCACTGTCCAACAATGATGTGGCGACATTGATCCACAGCGTGATGAGCACAACGCCGTCGATGAAGCCCCATGAGCTCCGGTAATACGCGTTGGGGGTGAAGAAGAAGCCGTCCGCGATAACTTTGATGATGGCCTCGACGGTGAAGACGAGCGCGAACCCTATATCTGTCCAGACGAACCAATTCAGCGTCGTGTATTCCCGCTCTTGGAAATAATCCCTCTGATAAAGTGGGGTGGTGACGCATGCCATCGCGACCATTGCAACGATACACGCATAGATGAAGGCGGAGAAGGTATACGCCACGGGTTTGTACGGGTCGACGCCTTCGATCCGCTGCTGTCCTCTTCCAGGCCCGACCAATCGTTGGCATGCTTTGCGAATGGGGTTGTCCGGCGCGAAGATGTACAATGACTTGTTATACCGTGGATGCCGTCGGAGGTACTCTCGCTGCGCTCGTTTTCGCTGCTCAGAGGCCACCACCACCTCTCGAGCCAAGTCACGCGGATCAAGTTCCTCGTACGCCTTTGAGAATTTCATTCGCGAGTAGAAGGGGTTCTCCTCCCGGTCCCGAAAGATACTGGTGGCTTTCGTCCACAGTCGGGAGAGTAAGCCGGGCAAGATAGGCTTGACCTGACCAGGGACCCGACTGGACCGACTCTGGCTGTCCGTCCTGTCTCGGGACTGGAACGGCTCTTGCTCGTCAAGGAACTCCCGGACAACGGCATCCTTGAGCAGCATCTCGGTGGTAGCGGGGCCATAATCCAGAGGATCTCGAAGACGTGTATCTCGATTCTTGAAGATTGAGGTCAAAGCGAAGGTTCCTGACGACGATGACCCGAGCTCTTTTTGCTGGAGAAACGCCTTGATCTGATGAAGCCGTTTCTGATCCTCCGACACGTCGAAACTTTCTTGGATAACAGCAATGAACATGTTGATGATGATGAAGTTGGCCAGGATGAACCACATGATGAGGAACGCTGCCGAAATCCATGCCGTTTTGTACTCTGCCGTGAACGACGTGGTTCTGTAGAGAATCTCCGACCAATTCTCGCTCGACAGGATTTGATACATGCCAAGGAATGCATTGTAAATATGGAAAAAGGTGACGGGGATCGTCTCGCCCGCATCATCGGTTTCTGGAATCAAACCGCGGAAGAGCTGGACGGCAAGGATCGAGGCAAGGAAGGTCATCAGGAACACAAACAGAATCAGATTCAGCAACCCACTGATATTCCGGAAGACGATCATGATCATCTTCCGAGTGACCGGAAAAGCGAGAACCACGCGATACACTCGAAGAATCTGGAACAGCGTGAGAGCGTCGTAAGGCCGCCCCGAGTTGCGAATCGGTGGAATTTGGATGATGCAGGTGATGATTGCAAGGGCGAGGTCCACCAGATTGCGTCGGCTTCGATGAAAGCCTCTCCAGTCGGCCAGAAAGCGAATCAAAATCTCAAAGAGCAAGGCGAACGTGACTAAAGTTTCAACGCTGCTGATGAACTTGAGACGCCACGGGCTCATCGACGCACTCCTCAGGGCCTGGACAATGAGATCGAAGGTAATCAGCAAGACCCAGAACCAGTTCGTCTTGTCGTAGATCTTTTTTAATTGACTGGGTCTTCGAATCTCCGCTTCTTCCTCGACAACGTCGTCGAGCTTTTCATTAGCGAAAGCGCTCCGCTTACTCTCTTCACGAATCACTTGGAACGACGACGTGATCACCGCCACCAGCAAGTTGACCAGCCACAGACTCAGAATAACGAAACCAACCGCAAAGAATAGGGCTGCCACCAGATAATCCGAGTCGGTGGTGTTGTACATGATGTCTGTGAACGTGTTCGAACTCATTATCACAAAAATCATCTCGAGGGAACCCAAAATATTGTCGAAGCCGACTGTGCTATTGTAGGGATTGTTTCCCTCCATGCAGACGGATCCCGGAGGGCAAAGATAACCCTTTGGATGTGTCGAGGAAGGCGTCCCGTCGTCATACAGCCACGGCTTGCTGGTCCAATCAACGGCATCAATATAGCCACCGCAGAGTTGGAGACTATCTGGGTCATTCATAGCGTAATTCTCCTTCCCCTGCGGATCGATCCAAACACACGATCGCCGGAAACTGGACTTGAAACCTTGAATCCCTATGATGGCGAAGAGTAGCCAGAAGAAGCCAATGAGAAAACCAACATGGACAAGCAGCGGTGCCGCTTTCTTGAGGCTCCGGAGAATCACCTATGACATCCAGTTAGCCTTCGCACCCGGGCTTTCCCAACACTTCTCGCAAAGGCCACCTACTGAAGTACCGTTCGTAATCACTAGAAGCCGCAGTGTTCGGAGACAACTCATCATGTCAAAAATGTACACATGAGGCATGGAATCATAGCCGCTTATCATGAGTATAAACGATATCCAGTACGAAACGACGGCGATGAAATCCAGACGATTGAAAGAGTGCCGCAGGAATGCGCGGTGAGCCAGTCGCACACGCTGTCGATGGCGCGGATCATCCGACATGTCCGTGGTTGGGGATTGAAATCCGGTAAAGGTGTTCAGCACAGAAACCTGGGGCTCCGCTATTCGCACAGACTTTTTCTTCGTCGAGGGCTCCCGGTGCAAGGTAAAAATATCTCGTCCCTTTTCAATCAATGCATTCTTGAGGCCTAGAGATCTATCCAGAGTGCTGTACTCCACGGGATTCCAGAGGAAGCCTGACACGATCGACCGCGCGACCACCTCCACGGTGTAGATGACGAAGATGACGAAGAAAGCGTAGTCTAGACCTGAGGAACCCCAGCGATCAGATCGGGGGTGGTCATAGACCGAGTGCGCAGATTCGACGGTTAACAGAACTGTCTGGATGATGATCAACACCAGGATGAACGGCTCCGTGGCAGGATGCGTCAACACATCACAAAGCCACAGCCGGAACGGGTTGTCAGGAGGGAAGATGCCCAAGGATTTCCCCCGGAATGGATTTGCATGTATCTTCCAATCGGTCCCCACGCCCGGTTTGTCTCCTGGAGGTGGGTGGTCGCCCATAAGATCCGATGCTGCAGAGCTCGCGGGCGATCGATCTCGTCGTCTATCCTTGACCGAGCCATCGCGACGCATTGATTGTTCCATCACTTCCGGCTCGTTACTCAGATTGACCACCCGCTGCGACATCCCCGTGATTACCGTCCCGGCTCGGTGTAAGGCAGAGCCCGACGTGGATGGGGACAAGGAACGTGAGCGGCTCTCGCCGGCGCTGCTATTCCCGCGGCTTCTGCTGCGAAAGCCGCCTTCAAGGTCATCGCCTAACCGCGACTCATGACTTCCCCGGCGGGAGCTATCGTCCTCCGCACCGGTGGCGCCGCTGATGGGCTGCAAGTACCGCTTGTCGGTCAGGGGAGCAGTGTCGTCGTTCGTGGGAGCGGGCATGAAATCATCCGATTCATTCCGACCACCGTGAGTTGAAGGATACGAGCCCAAAGGGTATGCGTCATCTCCATCGCGTGAGGATGCCGGCGGGTTACCCAAGGAGGGTTGCCCGTACCCGATGCCAAGGGATCCCACTGCCTGGGCAAAGCTCCCCAAATCCTCCAAGGACGAACCGAGGTCGCTAGATGGGCGTCGATCGCAATCGGACCGTGAGTGTGCCGCGGATGGCACGTCGATGCGCAAGCCGGCCCTTTCCGTCGGACTGGGGGACTCTTCGGCGATGCGCTCATACGTGCGGACGCCACGGCCAAGTCGCAAAGATCTCCTCGGAACATGCGACCTCCCTCTTCCCAAGGAGTCACTGCTGTTGCTCCGTCTTCTGCCGCGATCCATGCCATCGTCATCGTCGGATTCTGGACCCCTGGCGAGATCTCGCAATGGGATTGAATGTGGCTCTGCGTGCTCATTCTGAGGTATCCGCTCGTGATCGTTGGACGCCATTGTCGCTGGCGGTTGTTCAACGCGGCGCATACATGTCTGCCCTTAGGCTGTCGAACACTGACGGAACCAGTCGATACTCGGGACGCCGAATCACACTGGTGCGGTCAAAGGGCGCGTTTTCGTTTCCCGACGAAAAAACACACGACAAACGAGCGACTTGCAAGGACAAAGCAAATATCTAAACCGAAAACCGCGTCAGTTTCGGAAGAAAGACTAGGATGAAAACGATGACTCCGTACT
This sequence comes from Thermomyces dupontii, assembly GCF_041956625.1. Lineage (NCBI taxonomy): Eukaryota > Fungi > Ascomycota > Eurotiomycetes > Eurotiales > Trichocomaceae > Thermomyces > Thermomyces dupontii. The sequence goes on along the minus strand of NW_027192312.1, from coordinate 953,093 downwards.
AACTGTACTCCGTAACTGCAGTCTGGAGTTATCAATTAGGTTAGCTCGAGAGATAGAACGGCATTGCGATGGTCCGATGGCTGAGCGGGAAAATATCGGTTGAGCAGCTCAGTCACCGACGGCGCAATGTATTCTCAAAGGAGCGATTGTTCCTGGAGTGCCGTCCCAGTTTGTTATTAAAGAGGTTCGAAGCGCACTCCGTGATTTACACCTTTTGGCCCTTTGCGCATACAACCGTCAGCCGCAGATGAGACGAAGCTCCAGCCTCGATGAAACAGCACTAGCCACGTTTACGTAAAACAGTCTAGCTGAATATGGTTAGTATTATCTAAAACGGTTAGCTCATGTCCATAACTGTCTTCTGTTGGCTGCGCTCCAGATGGATTGTGGGGCTTTGGACCCATATTTTACGAGCCTAACCTCTTACGGTAGTTGAGCTTCGATATGGATTACGTAGTTGGTACAAACTGATACGAGATTCCCAAAAATAACCTACTATGGAGTACTCGTACTCCGTACTCGTAATCTACTCTTCTCAGGCTCCAGTTACGAGTCTGTAGAGACAAGGATAATAATGACTGTGAACATGGTTCGAAAGGTATTGCTGCTGATTTACGGGTTTGGGCACGATCCTCCATTTGCGGAGGATTCATCTCAACCAACGATTTGGAGATTGTTTACGAGTATACACGTAACACCGTACGAGACTACTGTACATACTCGTACTCGTACTCGTTCGTACTAGTTACAGACAGATAGGTTAGTCCTGCTGTATCATTGTCTACTAACTGCATCAGGCAGTCATACTTGTTTACGCGTAAATAGCTGCCATTACCATAACAAGTAGGTACATCAGTGAAGTACTGAAGGTCAGTCGACATTCTGTTGCTTTACAAATAGCAAGGTGTCGGGAAACGAGGTCAATCAAGGATAATCAATGGGAAAACTGTCCTCTAGCTGATCTGTTATCTCATTCAATCGGTCGGGATCCCGTTGTATTTACATGGTTCGCGCACCACTGGCCTCTCCAAGCGGGCCGTATCAGTCAGTTTGCATTCTCTCACTGTCCTCCTGAGGTCGGTCCTCCTGAGGTTCTTGTTCTGTCACCTGTTTACGAACGCCTTCGAGGAATGCTTCAACAGCGTGTCCACTACCAAGCGGCACGCCCCCGCCGCGCACAAACCCTCCGTTCTCGACCGGGATCTTGAGTGCTTCGCTGATGCTAGGCAGTCCGCCTTCTCGCAGAGCAACGGTCAAGCTGCCCAGACTCTGGGTAAACTGGGGAGATCGAAGGACGCGACGTAGGATATCCTTCTTTTGATCTAGACTCAATGACATCATCACGGCCTGAGCCGTCTCAGCATTAACTTCGGTGGCCGATTCGTCAATGTCTTGGGAGAACAGAATCAACGATGGCGGAAGAAAGCTCAGGAGATGGTCAACGGCCGCATCGTCCGCGGCATCGATCATGGGCACTGTCGACGATGGGGAAAGAAGATCGGCGAGAGTAGTGAACATGTATTCTTGGGGCTGGGAAGGGATATTTTGATTTTGGAGGGACTGCAGCAGGCCCTGGACGACGGCAGAGGGATCCGTTGGCGGCACCGTGGTTGCCCTGGAACGAATAGTTGATATTAGCGAAGCTCAGGTCTTTACGCGGACACTCCATATACGCGTAGAAATGCCATTTTGGACTTTGGGTTCTGCCCTTTTTTTTTCTTCTCTCTCTCTATCAAGAATATGACAGCAGCTGCTCTTGCTGAGCGCCCGGAGGAGTCCGCCTGGCAGACAATGCATATGGAAATCACCCGGTTTCAGAGAGATATACCTACGCTCTACCACCGTCCGCACCGCCTTCGCGGGATTCCTCGCCTTCTTCCCGTACATCTCCGCCCGTTGCGTCAAAGCCCGCTCCGCCGCTCCTGCTTGCGGTGCTGTGGCGCCTCACGTCCTGCATGGGCTCGTCTTCATCGCCGCCGCCCCCACCGCCGCCGCTGCGCGGGAGGTTTGCAATCTCTCGCTGAACATCAATCTCCTCTCCCTGCAGCAGACTGTTGACAATCTCGCCGAGTTTGCGGTCTCTTGGGCTGAACCAATTGGGGTCGCCCCTCTCGTGCTGGCTCTTCGACTGCAGCCAAAATAGGTATCGCTGGGAGCTCGAGGAGAACTTGAGGACAAAGATACGACCTCTTATAGACGATTGGCCGTCTGATTGCGTGGGTTCATACGGCACAAACGAGCCATCTGTTGGGACCATCACCAAATCAAGCTCAGGCTCGGTGACGGGTGCTGAGCGAGGGCGCCAGCAGAAATGGACCAGTTCATCTTCGGAGTACAAGTAGATGTACCCGGGCGTCTGTCGGGGCTTTGCTCGGGCCGGAGTGACGGAAGTCTGCAGGAGTGTTGGTGTTATTTGGTGCAGAAGAATGAACAATGGAATGGAGTACTCACGTCTAGGTCGCAAATGCCGGCCTTGAAGGTGATAATTGGAACTATTGACATTGCGCAATGCCGATGGTAGCGAAGTCTGTGTAATAAAAAAGAAGGAAAAGTCCCTTTGGTTGCTGGGAAAGGGTTGACAGAGCAGGGACACTCGGTCAAGTCAGCCAGCGATGTACGTCAGTCAAACGGTTTGGGTTGGTGAAGCTCTCACTGCACTGAGGGATGATATGGTCTCCCGTAATCTCTCGGCGGCTACGCTTCTGGTCTGTATGGAATCCTCGAGTCTTGGCGCGTTCGCGCCAAATCCGCACTAGCGCAATTCGGTTAAGAGATAGGGCTATGCGTGCCCACAAACCCTGAGATCGTTTTCCCGCCGAGGGCCGCACCAAAAACGTCGAAGTCCAGTCAAACCACAATTCAAACCACCACCTCCGTCGACAACTCCCAGCCAACCTCTACAGACAGGGTCTTCGTCACACACCGCCAAAATGTCGAGCGCCGCGGCGACGCAGTCGGGGACGAAGCCCGCCCAGAAGTGGTATCCGGTGGAAGATGATCCGCAACCGAAGAAAGTCAGTGACCTTCCTGTTTCTCATTTTCCTTTCGAACTACCGATGAATTCGGGTGCGGTCGACCGTTTTGTGAAGGATTATGGTCATGCGCGAAGCTGGATTATGCAGCAGAGCTGGCAACGGAACAGGCTCCATCGATCAATGGGCGCACACATCGAGGCACCGCCAGATACAAATTGATATGAAATGAACCGGGGCCGTATGAGCATGACCATCATTCAGGCAAAACGTGTTGTCGCATACCGTATCTATCATCGAGAAACAGAATTGGACCTTGGCGTTGGGAATTTCGTGGCTAACATGAACTCCTGTGAACAGGTGCGCAAGTCTATCCGCCCGACCAAGCTCCGAGAAAGCCTGCAGCCCGGAGCTGTCCTGATTTTGCTGGCTGGCCGCTTCCGTGGCAAGCGGGTTGTGCTCCTCAAGCACCTGTCCCAGGGTGTGCTCCTGGTGACTGGCCCGTTCAAGATCAACGGCGTGCCGCTCCGAAGAGTCAACCACCGCTACGTGATTGCCACTAGCGCCCGTGTCGACCTGACGGGAATTGACGAGAAGACCCTGGAGAAGGTGTCCGAGCCGGACTACTTCACCAAGGAGAAGAGCAAGGAGAAGAAGACAGAGGAGGCTTTCTTCCAGCAGGGCGAGAAGCCTGAGGTACGATTGCTACAGAAACCATAAACATCACTATTGGGATGGTCAGACTAACGGAATGCTTGTCTCGAACAGAAGAAGAAGGTCGCCAGCTCCCGCGCCGCAGACCAGAAGGCCATCGATCAGGCTCTCCTGGCCAACATCAAGAAGGAGCCATTCCTCGGCAGCTACCTCGCCACCAGCTTCTACCTCCGGAAGGGCGACAAGCCCCACGAGATGCGCTGGTAGACGGTCGAACGGTTGAGGGAGGGGTCCTTTGTGGTTATGGTCTTCACCACCGGCTGAAAAGGCTGGCTGCAATGAATGTGCAACTTCACAATGTCCTTTAATGGTGATAAACAATTCAACAAAAATGGAAGACTGTCGTCCAGTAGAAAGAGGAAGAGTCCGGCGTTTCCGTGTATGTACGTCGTTACTTTGGAAGAATGGGAACAATGAATGGCTTCCTGGATGGGACAAGTGTAGCGCATGGATGCCACTGCGGTTCGATCCAATCCAATGTTATGATTATACAGTGCCCATGCCGGGAGTTTCAGCTGAAACCCTAATACATACACAACAGCTCTCTAGCTACCGACTGAAATGACAACTTGTATCCAACCATCCAATGCAATTATAGATATCATAGATCCTTCCGTCTTCTTGCTCTGCTTCGCGGTTGAGTGACGCGTCTTTTCGATTCCTCTACTGCCCTTCGGATCGCTTCCTCGACATCCACCTCCGACTCCTCGGGCGCATCCTCTGTGCTCACTTCAATTGTCGAGCCACCTAGCCAATCGAGTACTCCCCAAAGGCTGTAGTTGCCCTCTCCTCCACTGATCACATGGAGATCGGTCCGTCGCGCGACTCTGCCCAGCAGGATCCCCACCGGTACGGAAGCATAGCCGCAATGAGAGACGGACTCCTCCAGGGATACCAAGGCAACAAAGGCCATATAAGTAATCATGTGAAAGCGAAATATGGCAGCTGGAAGGTATAAAGGTATGAATTTCCAGATGAAATAGGCGATAGGATGGTCATAGTGGCATGTGAGCGACCACGGAGCACGCAGGGAATGATACCAAGTTTGATGGGCATGCGCAATATGGAACCGTGGATTGTGCAAGACAAAACGATGCAAAACGTAAGTCAAAATCTACTCCCTCGAGAGGAAAGGGGGAAGTTAGTGACCAGTCATCAAGGATTCCCGGAGACATAGTGACACACCTCTCTCAAGATGAACCCGCGCACAAGATCCACCAACAGAGCCCATGGATAGGGCAAGCGCACAGAGACTTGGATCGCACTTTTTACACGTAGGATCTTAGTCAACATATATTCGACTATCGCTTGAGCAGTTACGCTGAGGACGAGGTTCAGAAGAGACCAGGCCACAATCCAGATCTCCGTTGCACCGAGCTTGCGCCGTCTATGACCCGTGGGTAATGCAATCTGACCCTGTGCCTTGATCGACGCAGAGGCCGACGGGAACAGCACATCGAAGAGGAAAAATAACGAGGACGGAAAAAGGTAGAAGAGGAGACGGGTTGCTGCTGTGCCCAACAGCTCGACTCGCAGCGGCGAATGAGACAGGACCAGTGTAGTCCATGTCAGCCAAAAGAAGAGGAAGTTGAGGCTGGTAGTAAAGGGAAATAGATATAACATGGTGATCTATGTTGTCAGCACTCCAAAAGTCCACAGGAAGCAATGGTAACGGAAGTTGTTGTATCGCTGAGAAATCGAGCTCTCAACCAGTCGTGGTTTCTCGTAGTTCATGGGACCTAGAGCACTCCGTATTCAAGGGATTAGTATCGAAGGAAAGGACATCTCAATATTGATATACACTGAGTATGTAGCAATGGCAATACTAGTCGTCGCAGGTAAAAGATATGAGCAGTGCGATGGGGGGCTGTCAATCAAGGCTTCAAAACGCACAAGCAGGAAGAGCAGAGTCAGCAGACGTCATAGGCCCAGCTGCAATCCCGGAACATCTTTCATCCGGCATAACCTAGTTACTCGACGCTAACCGAATTTGAAGTCAGGTAACTTACCGTACCTGAGATATGTACCTGAACCGCTGGCATCGCACGCCAGCCTCGCGCACATTGATTACTTGACCTTCATTCTCGCCAAGTCGTTGCAAGCTAGTAGGTAAGGTACTGAACCTTCGTAGGAAACTAGGAATCGTAGGTGCTCGTCCGTGTATCGCTCTATGGCTTGTTTGCTCTTCCATCCGCCTGCATTTTCTCTCTTTGGCATTTGCAGAGCTGCAACACATGAGACAGCCGCGCTTTTGATGCTACGAACACCATTGCTTTATGGGATCAAATTTTGGCAGAAAATAGTACCTAAGTACATACCTAGGCATAGAGATACATGGCGCCGTCTCGAAAACTTCGAAACAACCGCAATCGGAGTAGATATCTGATTCAAGACTTCATGATTGAATGGGACGTTCAAGGGTCCACTTGTATCATTAAAAATAATAGTATTTCATCGAGGGCTGCTGCGATCCGAAACTCTATGGGTATACTGTACAGATAGAGAAACTCATTTGCCGGTTCCTGGAATACCCTTCTTCTTCCCATACTTGAACACCTTCCCGCTCAAGTCGGGAATTGCAAAGAGGGCCGCCAAACTGCCCAGCAAGGCCGCCACAGTATCAAACAAAACGTTGTTCCGGGGACTGGGCCCGAGAGCCGATCCTCGCATCAGGTGCCCCAGAGGTGCAGTCACGATCTGGTAATCACCGCGTTCTAGCCCCTTGATGGCGAGCTCTGCCACCTTATCCGGAGTTTGCGGTTCATCGGCCCCCTCCACGATCTTCGTAACCTCGGGCTTGAGCTTCTGCTCGTTTTCGAAGCCAGGGCTTAGGATGCCCATGGGGAAAACGATGTGTATTTTCACATCAGCTGCAGGTGCCGCGTTCTGCTTGTTCCGACGAGCACCGTTGTACATTTCAATTTCTTGTACTAGGACATCGGCTAGACCGCGCATTGCTGCCTTGGCAGGCGCATAGGGACCGTACCCAGCTAGGGGCCAGAATGACAGAATCGACGCGGTGAAGATAAGGTGCCTCGGCGATGACGCTGTCGACGAGCTACCCGGAGCAACGGGTGCCAGCCAGCGCCTGAGCGTGGCGTGAGCCGTATATGCGGCAGTCCAATACACCGTATCCATTTGGGCTCGAAGTGTTCGGATGGGAACGTCGATAAAAAACCCAGGATGGCAGAACCCGGCGCAACACCATACAACGTCTGGGGGCACGCCATTATTCCATTGTGTTGTCTCCTCAATGATCCGCTCGGCATCACTGGTATTGGTCAAGTCCGCGCTGATGTAGTGAAACCGTTGCTTGTCGGGATTGAGGGCGGCGCTCTGCGACCTATATCAGCGACGTTTCGCGGGGTCATTCTTCACATGCGGAGTGGTACCTCGATATCTGCGATCGCAGCCGCCAGTTTCTCCCGCGAGCGAGATACGATCACCACATTTGCTCCCTTTTTAGCCAGCTGGATGGCAGCTGACCGGCCCATTCCCTCCGACCCGCCGGTGATCAGGACGGTCTAGGCATCGGTGAGAATGCCAGCTTTTCAAGAGGGGAGAACCGATTTTGTTATCTACTTACCTTGCCATTAACGGGCAATTGATTGGACCCGAAACCAAACAGTCGCATGATGACACTTGCTAAGGATACAGCAAGAAGGATTGAAGCTACTGCGATGACCGTTGTGGAAGCCATGAGTAATTTGGGCCGGGGATCGTGTTTTCTCCTCAGTCACATGCAGGAGTCACGATCCTCGTCGCGCTTGCTGTTTGGGATATCTTGATAGGTTCGGTAACTCCGTATAATTATATGCGAGTATACAGGTCACCCACGAAGTTCTCGATATATATGCTCGTAACACAGAAAAATTGAGTTCAAGTTCAGTGGAGTGGAGCAAGTCTAGCGGTGAAATCGCTGGTATACCTATTTGGGACAGAGGCCATGCGAAAAGGGCAGGCGGTAGGTAACGTTAGGTGGGGGCAGTGAAACATACTTACCTTTTTACCTGGGCCGTACGAGTATTACTCGGTACAGAACACAAATCATCAGAATCGAACACTGGAAAAAGCTTTAGCCATCATCATTCATCGACGTCCCATTCATCCATCGCCGTTCCGCGATCGTAGCAGCCTGAACTTGTATTTCGACGCGTCTCCGCAAGAAGCCTCGGACGAGCAGTCCCCTGATACCCCTCTGCTCCAGGAAATTGGTCAGGAGGGTGCCGAGTCCATCTTCCAGGAGCTGTTGCGTGAATCCGGCCGGAGAGCGTACAAGTACCAGCGTGAATGGCGCCCCAAATCCACGGACCGCGCTTACAAGAGCAAGCAGAAGGAGTGGACCGTGAGTGCCCCCGAATTCCGGGAACACCGGAGAAAGAGAGGCGGCTCCGATCATCAGACTGACTGGATGCAAGGAATACTGGAGCCAGCAACCGCACTGCCGTGACGGGGACGTGGTGATGGAGGACAAATTGTGCCACTTCCTTCAGAACCACATCTCCACCGTGAGCCCCGGTCCGCGTCAACCCGTGCAGGCCGGCCGCAGGGTGACCAGGACAAGCGGACCCTCAGCGTGTCCTCAATCGAGCAGTACGTGTGCGCTATCGTTGACCTTTGGAACGAACAGAAGGCCAAGGGGGTCAACCCACATGACAACCCGCGCGGGAACGGGGTCCTCTCGCTGCTGAGGGGCCGCCGGCAACAGGAGAGCCAGCGCAAGAAGAGAATGTATCTCGACCGCGCCGCCGGCACCGTCGCCGACGGGTATTCCGCCGATAAGATCGCCGAGCTGGCTCGATTGTGCTGGACGGGCTGGCAGCGAGACGAGGCCCGCAGGCGAAAGCCCGGGGCCCAAGAGGCCTACTTCCGGACCTGCGTGGACTTTCTGCTCGGCCACTTTATGCTCTTCCGAGGGGAGTCCCGCCGGGCTGTCGAACTGGCGGACATGTTTGCCGTGACGTTCGCGGACGAGGGTCCGACGGCCTGCCACCCCATGGTAATTAATTCTGATAACTGCAAGACGAATAAGTTCGGCAAGGTTCGTTCGATGGGGGTTATGCGACACAAGGACCCCCTCATGTGCACCATGGGGCAGACAGCCTTTTACCTTTTCTACCGCTGGAACATATTTGAAGGAGCCGCCGCCCACGTTTTCGCATCGCCAATGCTGGTACGACATGCATCTGCTCCGCGGACGAGACGTCACCCAGCAACTCTCCTACGACACCGAGCGTTGCTGGCTCGCCGACGTCTTCCGCGCCGTCGGCCTGGCGCCCCAAGGGGGCGGAGTCAAGGCGCTCAGCATGCGGAGCTGGAGGGAGTCGATGTGGAGCAGATCGCCGCGCAGGTCAATGGAATCAGGACGCCCTGACAAATTGTTACCTGGATGCCCTGCCGCGCCCCTTCATGCGGGCAACGGCCGGCTTCCAGCAACGGGGGACGTACTACCTGCCGCGGGCCCCAAGTCACCCCGCCGAGTAGCTCACCCGGGCCATCTGGCCGTGGGTGGATGAATGGATGGCCTGGTTCCGGCCCGACGCCCCTCCGGACCAGCCGATTCCCCAGGTGGATCCTGTGATGGTGGCGCCGGTACGGGCCCTCAACGCGAAATGAGGTGACCGGTCCTGCTTTCTCGAACCTCCTGCGTCAGTTTCGAGAAATCATTCTGCAGGATTCGGTCATTCTCCGCGAGGAGTTTCCAGGGTATGTCATGTGGACCGATCCGGTCTTCCATAGGCCGGAGTACGAACAGTTCGCGGCGCAAGTGAAGCGGTGCCTGCAGGAGGAGCGCCCGCCGCTAGAGGTCCAGCTCCGGCAGGTGGTCCCGGCGCTCGCCGAGCAACTGTGTCTGTTGACCCGGATGGTCTCGCAGGTCGCCCAAAACCAGGCGACCCTCCTGCAGCAGTACGCCGCGGATCGGCGGGAGCGCGAGGCCGGGATCCAGATGCAGATCGCTGCGCTCCAACGCCAGCTCGGAGGCCCAAGCGGGAACGCACCGCCTTCTGCCACTAAGCAACGCCCGCGGAGCGAGCCTGCGTCATCCTGGCCAGCCACTGTCGCCGCAGAGTTAGGACCCAACCCGGCCCCGGATGATCCCCGTCGCGTCCAGGGAGGAGTGCAGCAGCAGGAGCCCGGCACTCCAGGTCGCCCAGCATACACCATGTCCCGGGAGGTTAAAACCGTCCCGGATCTCTGGCGGGAGTGGACTGAGGGTCTGCATGGGAACCCGCCAAATCAGGTGCTCGGGAGCCAGCACGGGTCCGAGTGGCGGCGAGAGCACAACGAGCGAATGTTCTTCCACCCGGAAGAGAATCATCGATGCAATTCAGGAGCGGTGCCGTAAGGGCATGCCAATCCGAGCCGCTGTGAAGGAACTGGAGCAGATGCGAAAGTCAACTACAGTTGTTCTTAGGGACTAAGGTTGTCCGCAACACCGAGAAAGGATGACAACCCTGGCTCAGAGCATCAGCCGCCTATCGAGTTCTGCTCTATCTCCAGAACATGAGAAATTTTGCTCTGCAATTCGGTGGCCGAGACGACCTGATGCATATTGCTAGTGACGCCTCGTTCGCCAACAACACACTGGATCGGAAGAGCAGGCCAGGGCTATGAGCTGAAGTGTTTGGTGAACTCATCGGATGGCATGCCAACAATCATCAACAACGGAGGCAGAATTGTTGGCGTTGTCACAAGCGGCAAAGGATTGTTTGTCAACCAGATGCTTGAGAAACGTGGATCTCTACAGAAGGATAGAGGATGCAACTGCGGCAGCCGACGTCAACGCCAAAGGCATGGCAGGAACTGTTCAGGGTCGTTCCGAAAGAACTACGGTAAGTACTCCGTATATGGACTGATTCTCTCTGGACAAGAGAGTAGTAGAGTCATCAAATCGTAGTAGACTGGCGGAGTATCGGAAAAACCATCTACAGTGTTACTCTTACTGACGGCTTGGGCGAGTGAACTCTTATGGCTTATGTGGGAGGAGGAAAGGAGAGAGCAAAGTGATTTGTGCGAACTGTGAAATGCGGGTTCGCTTAGGCTAAACCGCTTACGTAATCAGTCACCTGACAAAGAGTGGGACGATCTGATTGGGATCATCTCTATCAGCCAATAACGGTGTAAAACCGTAGGCGGTCTAACCAAGCTAGGTTAAGCTTAGAGGAGTGAGCTTGTTCGCTCATTTGCTCCACTACGAGTACTTACTTCATATTAGGAAGGCGGTCAGGGACCTCTCTGGCAGTTCTGGAGAAAATCTGGCAGTTGGTTATCGACAAGAGTTGCTTGAGGGTGGTTGACTGAATTCCTGTTCTGATAACATCTTGAATCTCGCAAAATGGCAAAGAAAAGAAAGGCCAATGGCCGGTCAGGCAAATCGTCAACAAACGCAGATGCAGGGCTGGAGTCAAAGTTCGACATCAATGAGACGTTCGAGGATTCCGAAGATGAGTTCATGGCCGGTCGCGATCAGATTTTGCTAGAGGAAGGCCCAGAAGCCAAACGGAGGAGAAAACTTGATGAAGATGGTTAGTATCATGCTAGCAAGCAATATTACTAAAACATTTTCTTGATTTCCTTGCTGACCGGAATCTCCTACAGAGAAATTCTTCGAGCCATCAGACGAAGAAGTCCTCGGCTACGAATCCGCATCCTCCGAGAGTGAAGATGACGAGGATGACGAGCTGGATGAGGAGGACGACGTAGATGATGGTGAGGACTTTGGAGACGAGGATGAATTGTTTTCGCGCAAGACCTCCAAAGCGAAACAAGGGAATGCTTCGAGATCCAAGTCCGCCGGCGCCGCCGACGATAATGTTGACGACGACGACGAAGAAGAAGAAGAGGAAGAGGGCATTGGAGCATGGGGCTCTTCCAAGAAAGACTTTTACAATGCCGATACCATCGAAACAGAGGCCGATGCCTTGGAGGAAGAGGAGGAAGCCAAGAAGCTGCAGAAAAAGCAGCTCAAGGCCATGAAAGAGGCCGATTTTGGAGTCGACGACTTCGACCAAGTAGCCGATGACACCAAGCCGGAAGACGTCGACGGTGTGGTTACTGAAGTTCTGCCGCAACTTGAAATCCCGGAGGATATGGCACCGGGAGAGAGGCTAAAGCTTCTGAAGTCGAGATACCCAGAATTCGAACCGTTGGCAAAGGATCTGATCGATCTTGAGCCTACCTACAAAGAACTCTTGGCCGCGGCGGAAGAGGCCCAGCGGACGATTACCGATTTTACAAGACCGCCGCCGCTCGCTGTGACCAAGTTCCGTGCCCTGTCCGCTTATCTCGGGTCAATCAGTATGTACCTGACTCTTTTGACGTCCTCCTCGGAGAATGGGGACGAAAAAGTGGTTGCCATGCCCCCGGCAGAGCTTCGATCCCATCCGATCATGCAATCGTTGGTGAAATGCAAGAAGCTGTGGGAAAGCGTCAAGGATCAGAGCATATCCGAGCCCGCGGAATCGACTACCATTGAGAGTGAAGGAGAGAACGATGAAGTTGCCGAATCAGCTCCTACGTCTGCGGGCGAGGAAAAAGTCGAGAAACCGAAAGCGAAGCGTTCTGGTTCGAAGAAATTGACCCGCGAGCAACGTGCAGCGCAAGCCGCACTAGCTGAGGCGGAAGCCCGTCGTGCCGAGAAGATCCGCAAAGCTGAAGAGGAACTGGCCGATCTGCCAGAGTTAATCAAGAAGAAACCAACCAAGACCAGCAAGAAACAGGCAACGGAGAAGAAGAAGGAGAAGGATGACGGATCCGACTTTGGCGACGAGGACGGTCTTACAGCCCACGAAGCGGAGGAGAAAGCCAGGAAGAAGCGGTCCCTGCGCTTCTACACCTCGCAGATCGCACAAAAGGCCAACAAGCGCAGCGCTGCCGGCCGCGACGCTGGCGGTGATCAAGATCTGCCCTACCGCGAACGGATCAAGGACCGGCAGGCACGTCTCAACGCCGAGGCGGAGAAACGTGGCCGACAACCAGCGACTGCGCGCGAGCAACTGGGCAACGACTCGGGCGATGAGGAAGACCGCCGCGTTGCCGCCCAGCTCCGAGGCGAAAAGCTATCATCCTCGAAGAATGATGCCAGCAGCGGCAGTGACGACGAAGACTACTATGACATGGTCGCCGCGCGCCGCCAGCAACGCAAGGCCGAGAAGCAGAGCCGCGCGGAGGCCTATGCCGAGGCCGCACGGCAGGGCGCGCAGGTGGAGGAGGTTGAGGAAATCGGCCCAGACGGGAAACGCGCCATCACGTACCAGATTCAGAAGAACAAGGGTCTGGCGCCGAAGCGCAGCAAGGAGAACCGCAACCCGCGTGTCAAGAAGAGGAAGAAGTTCGAGAAGAAGAAGAAGAGGTTGCCGAGCATTCGGCCAGTCTACAAAGGTGGTGAGGGTCCCGGTGGGTATGGTGGTGAGCTCACCGGTATCAAGAAGAACCTCGTCAAGAGTGTTAAGCTGTGATGATGATTGTACTGGTTGTTTGGTGTTCATATTGTATATAGACATCGGCTGCAAAGGGGTTCTCATCTGCGTTCATCTGATGAACCGACACGAGGGTAGGCTATGGTCATTGTCATTTAATAGTACTGCATGCTCTTTCTGATTGGATATCCTGCTACTTGCACATTGAAAACCTGCTAGCTAAATCAATTCCGCACGGTTCTGCGACAAGATGATGATAGTCGGTCGCCTAAAAGTCGGTCGAATCAGCCGGTCCATCAAGGAGCAATCGTCCCAGCTCGTGCCTGATATCCTGAGAACGGATTTCGTCCGCAATGGTGAAGTCCATCTGGAGGAACTTTCGAGCAACCGTTTCCTGAGGCGATACCTAAGTGTTAAGTCCGAACCCTAAACACACAGAGAGTAGCCTCAGGTTACGAGTTGTCCTACCGCGTTTTCAAGGGTGGCTTCCTCTGTTTTAGACAGTTTTGCACACGCTGCTACGAGATTTTCTCCCCGAGAAGCAAGAGTAGCGAGCTCATTTGCCCTGTTGACTATGGCAGAGTCGATTCCATTCATGGAAGCGCAGCTGTGGACATTAGCAACGGAGCATCTGATATGGAAGATGGAGGATTCATACAACGTGCCAAAACTTTGATTGCTTCTGCCGGGTAAGAAACTGCACGTTGTTAGTCCTGCAATCACCAGTGATTCGGGAGCTTGGTCGAACTTGTAGAGATATGTCACTTGATCTGCATCCTCATGGGCGTCTTTGTCCACCCTAATTTCCATGTGTCCGAAAGCCAAATAAGGCCTGGGACGAAGGAATCCGTGTTCAAAAATTTCATGAAAATGCGTGGCAGCGAGTACTTTCGGCCTGTCCTCGCCCAAGTTGAGAAGATATTCAAACACTCCGCAAGCTAGACCGGCGCCATCTGTACTTCATGATCAGAACGGCTGCACAAATTCTGATTTCAGATACATGTCCTGACCGCTAAGGTCGGTGCCCTTGCCAAACTCGTCGATAATGACTAGGCTTCGACGAGTTGCAAGCTTCAAGATCAACGAGACTTGTTGAAGGTCAATCATGAAGGTGCTCTGGATCTGAGACGCGTCAACGACTACCTTGGACAATAGCTTCGAGACAGCCTACTTTAGACACGGTCTCTGGAGTTGTGATGCGAGCCAGAATTTTGTCAGTGATTCCGATATCAGCACTTTGTGCTGGCACGAAACTTTGCAGATTAGTACGGAGAGACCAAGGCACTGAAGACAAAACAGTGTGCCACCGAAAGTAGAGTATTACTCACCTGCCAATCTGTGCTAAGAGAACAATCAAAGCAACCTGCACATCATGAGAAGCTGTTCAGTTTTCACCTGGAACCAAAAAGCATACCTGTTTCATGTAAATGCTTTTGCCCGAATAATTCGGCCCTGTCAGCAGAAGCATGCTAGGACCTGGAGTCCTCGCAACTTCGGGTGTCCGATCCTCAATGTCGTCTCCTTCAGGCGCTTCCAAAATCGCTGGGCCACCATGGAGATCAGCATCATTAGGCACAAAGGAAGGGACAATAAGTTCCTGAAGTGGATGACTGAAGCTGGTAAGTCAGTATGGACCAGTATAAGTTGGAGATCAATGATGTTACCGGCCGTCTTTGATTCGAATGATGTTCTCCCGGCACATTCGCGGTCGCGTGAATCGGTAGATGCTAGCAGTCTTTGCCATGGCAAGATAACTGGCAAATGCTACCTCAGCAGCAAGTACCAAGTATATATGTTATTTCCAGGCTTACCAGTCTAGCTCTCCACAGAGGTCTGAAGCCTCAGAAAGAGTCATCTCGCATGCCAGCACTTCTTGAGCGAGCTCATGTGCAAGCTCGATCTCCTTTTCTACGGAGATTTAGGTTCAACAACTGGGACGAATGTTAGGATAGCTAGGCCTTACCACAGATCATGCCATATATATCTCCCAAAGTCTCGTCCATTTCCCTCATCCGAGCGTCTTTGAAGTACACCCGATTCTCAGTGGTGAAAATTCGCTCCCAGCCTTCACCATCCCCGCTGTATGCCGCATCTCCATTCTCCCTGAAAGGAATGGCAATGTTAAAGCCAATCTGAGGGAAATAGATGATGTTCACATCAAGTTCCAAATCTTCGGGGATAGTGGATACGATATCGAGAGCGACCTGCCTTAGCAGGCTGTCTAGTCCGTCATATCTGTCTTTCAGAAGGTCCAATTCACGGTCGACTCCTGATTTAATGACAGTTCGTTGCTGCTCCTGTGATTCCTTCAAATCCACCTAAAGATGATGTCAATGGAAATCCTTTCCCCTAGTGAGAGCCTTACTGTTTTGTGGATCAAGTGTCCGACTCGACGCAAAGCTACTACGTCAAAGGCTTTAAGGATCTTTTTTTTCGTCAGTGTCAACATTGAATCACCCAAATGTGAGCACCTACTCTGTCTCGAAACGGCATGGACATTGGTGGCCATGATAGCTCTCGAAGTGTCTCCCGGATTTCAATTGCATGAAATGAGAACTGTGTTCTGTTAGTATCTTAGCATGGTATTGCTCCAGAACTGGCAGACCTACGATCAGCAAAGTGTCCCATACCGTGCCTTTGAAACCACCGAAGGCTCCATGTCCACTCTTCAGTCCTTTTCGGAGATTGGCCATGATCGGTCGGATATTTCGGATCCTCTTCATGATGGAACTGAGCCTTTCAAACGTAGGGGCATTGGAAGGCTGCAAGAACATGTCTACGATGCAGTGACGCTCTTCAATAACTTCGAGCTGAGTACTAGGGCGAAGGAAAAGCTGCCTCAGCCGTGCTTTTCCTTGCGAGGTCGACGCATGTTGATAGAACAAGCCATAGAGAGAAAAGTTCTCCTTGGCTTGAGAAGAAGTCTTGCCGGGTCCTTGGTTGAATGCGTTGGGATGAGACTCGGACTGAAGTACCTGCAGGGATGACAGCGTTTCTGGGCTGATATACCTGGAAATTACAGCGTTGGTCATAAGATCCAGACTGCTGCGTCCCAGTTGACTCACATGGTTCCTTTGAGGGAGAAGATGTTCAAGTATCGAATAGTAGATCCTCCCTGATTAGGATCTGTATATTCAGTTCGTCGTCGTTGCAGATACGTTATCACTGCACCAACACATCCCAGAGACACCTTGTTTTCAATGTCGATAGACCCAGCAAGACGGAGGAGCTTGCCTTTGTCTAAAGAGAAGCCCGTATTTTCAGGATTTATAACATCGTGCTGCTGCGTCAGGCCATTTCCCGGGACGAGAAAGTCCGCTGTGTCTGTATCTTCTTGAGAAATCTGCAAGGCGGCTAATTTGGATGCGGCAGCTTTGGCATTGAATTCTCGAGTGGGACGAATGTCGAGCTGATAGGGCAGATTGAACTGGGGTTCTATGTCCGCCGTTACGTCTGAACCCTCTTTGATGTGGCATGTCTTACCTCTCGATGTTGGCCGTTGTTGCAGCGCTGCTACAGCATCATCGGCGCGAGTCGAGCTGAGAACAGTCGTTGGTTTGATCTCGAGCTTCACTGACAGAGATCCATGTGTTGAGCCGAGAAGACACGGAGACCTTGGTGAATGAACACTCACAGATTTCAAGAATCTCTACTCCCCCATGTTGCACATCTGCGAGAATGTGTAGGGTTTCCTCTGCAGCGACATAGTAGCTGCAGCCCACTGTGCCGCTCTCTTTGATGTCTATGGCCATGACAACCTGCTCAAGATCATCATCCTCGCTGGGTTCTACATTACGAGTTTCAACGCTTCGCGCTCCAGCACCTTGCGTCGCAAAGGGAACAGTCTCAGCATGATAACCGCCTTCCTTGATGGCGTGCTCATGGGGGGTGCCGAATACAGAGTCAATTCGCCTTCTGAGCGATGCCATGATGACCTCGGCCAGGATGATGGAAGATAGACGGTTTATACGACTTTGGATGCTCTTGCTTTTGCTGAAAGCGAGGAATCCTGCTCCTTCCCAAAGAAGATCATTATCACGTGAGTGGATTCTCTATTCATGTACAGCTGAAGGGAGATGATCGACTCTATATAGATACAGTATTGTACAAGACATTAGTAGTATACAGGCACCAAGAAGAGTTCCCTCATGCATGACACCCAGAAGACCTACCCGAAACGCCCCGATAATATGCAACAGCACCAAAAATCATTCACTCATGACTGTGAAGGCTCGGGCACAACTTCCAAGCCGGTTTTGTCCGAATTGAACTTGACAAGGGCGGTTTGCCCAGAGGCGACTTCGCCACGGATGATCCGATCTGCCAATCGGTTTCCAATTTCCTTCGAAATCAGACGATTGAGGGGTCGAGCACCGTATTTCGGATCGTAGCCGCGGTCGCAAAGCCACTCCTTGATATCGTCATCCACCTTGAGAGTCATACGTCGGTCATCGAGCCTTGACTGGAGCTCACGGAGGCGAATGTCGACAATGTCTCGAATGGCTTCGCGTGAGAGTCGCCGGAAAATGATGAACTCGTCGATACGATTCAGGAACTCGGGCGGATATGATGATTGCACAACATCCATGACGGCCTTCTTCATCTCAGGAGAGACATCACCGTTCTCGGAGATGTTAGGGAAGCGAGAGTCTACACCAGCCAAGATATCGGCACCAAGGTTGGATGTCAGGACAATAATGGTGTTTCTGAAATCGACCTTGTGGCCCTGTGAATCGGTGAGAAAACCTTCATCCAGGACTTGCAGCAAGAGAGTGGAGATGTCCCGATGGGCCTTCTCAAATTCATCAAATAGCACCACGGCATATGGTTTGCGTCGAACAGCTTCGGTCAGTTGGCCGGCATCCTCGTAGCCAACATATCCTGCCGGCGCTCCGATCAGACGACTGACGGTGTGTTTCTCCTGGAATTCGCTCATGTCAAAACGGATCATGGCTGACTCAGTGGAGAACAAGAAGCCTGCCATCTTCTTGCATAGCTCGGTCTTTCCAACACCAGTTGGCCCGAGGAACATGAAGGATGCCAATGGCTTATTTTCACCACTTAGACCAGCTCTCTGCATCCGAACTGCGTTTGCAACTGCAGAAAGAGCCTCATCTTGACCACGCACGGATTGTCGTAGGGTATCTTCCATCTTGATTAACTTCTCAACTTCACCAGCCATGAGTTTCGTGACCGGAATGCCGGTGCTTCTGGAAACGACGTTGGCGATATCATCTGCTGTGACTGAATCGTGGATGAGCGTCTGGCCGGGCTTCGCCTCATCTACCTCTTTCGGTAGTTTTGCTTCGAGGCCAGGGATGATGGAGTATCGCAATTCACCAGCCCTAGCGTAGTCGCCCTCACGCTGTGCCTTTTCCAATTCGAAGCGGGCCTTTTCCAGCTCTTCCTTCGTCCGCTTGATATTGTCCAACTCCTCCTTCTCTTTGTTCCAAATTTCCATCAACTTGGATACCTCTTCCTGCTTTTGCTTCAATCGTTCCTCCAACTTCTGTCGGCGTTCCCTGCTGGTGATGTCGGTTTCCTTGCGAAGAGATTCCAGCTCGATCTGAATCGTCGTGATCTCACGGTCCAGCTCCTGGATCGAGTCAGGTTTCGACTCTTGCTGAAGGCGCAACGCCGATGCCGCTTCGTCGACCAGGTCAATCGCCTTATCTGGGAGGAATCGATCGGTGATGTAGCGGTTGCTGTATGTGGCGGCGGCAACCAGGGCAGCATCGGTGATTCGAACGCCATGGTGGACCTCGTATTTGTTCTTGATTCCTCGGAGGATCGAAATGGTGGATGCAACAGACGGCTCGCCGACTTGAATGGGTTGGAAACGCCGTGCCAGGGCGACGTCCTTCTCAATCATCCGATATTCATTGAGTGTTGTCGCACCGCAACATTGAAGTTCCCCACGAGACAATGCTGGCTTGAGCAGGTTGCTGGCGTCGATGCTGCCTTCGGCCTTGCCCAAGCCCAGCAAAGTGTGCAATTCGTCGATGAAGAGAATTATGCCACCTTCCGCATCCTCCACTTCTTTCAACACCGCCTTTAACCGCTCTTCAAAGTCACCCCGAAACTTTGCGCCAGCGATGAGCGATCCCAAATCCAACGCGATGACTCGCTTGTTCTTGACACTCTCGGGAACGTCCCCTTGGACGATGCGCTGGGCAAGGCCCTCCAAGATGGCCGTCTTTCCTGTTCCTGCGGCTCCGATGAGCACCGGATTGTTCTTTGTGCGCCGCGATAGTACTTGGATTGTGCGATGAATTTCTGCGTCGCGTCCAATGACCGGGTCGAGTTTTCCGGCCTTTGCCTTCGCTGTCAGGTCGATACCGTACTGCTCCAACGCTGGTTTGTTTTCTCCGCCACCCAGATTCATGCGGTATGTCCCGCCTGGTGGGTTAGGACGACTGCCGTTGGCATAGTGACGGGTTGTCGAAAAGGACGGAGGGAGTATGCGATTCGCGGCGAAGACAGAAGGCAAAAGCCATGGTGATCTCACCGTCACTGGCGCTTTGGAAAGCGCCGATGGTCGACCGAGTCGGGCTTGGACAAGCCTGAGTCTCGCGTGCATATTTCGCAATCGAAAGTCGACTGATTGTTCAGAAGAGGCATGCTCTACGTGCCCTCCGGGGACTTTTATTCTGCACCGGAGGCAAAGTCACCAAGCTTCTGGAAAGCTCCAAAAGCCTCCAATCATCGCTTGTGGCGGGTGCTGCCCGAAGCGGAACTGTGGCTGGTGCTAAGATGGAATCGGTGGCGGGGAACTTGAAGCTGTTCGACGTTTGTTAGTGGCTGGGCAGTGGTCACGTGGATAACCCCTCGGAGGAAAATTCTCAGCCCAATTTTTTGCTTCCCAAGCAAAGATCCCTTTCTCCAACCGCACTGCCTCTACATCTCGAACAAGCCCCTTTTCTCTTAATCACACCTAACTCTTCTTCCACAATGGGTTTCACTGACTTCACTTCTGAGGCTGGCCTTGCCGGTAGGTTGTCATTGTTCAGCAATTGGGGAGATTTGTACTAATTGCTTGTTCAGCCGCCAATGAGTTCTTCGCGTCTCGTAGCTACGTGGAGGGGTAGGTCTGAAATTTTCATTTCTCCTTTCGAGTATTGCTTCTACTGTCCCAATTGTCTTTTTCGGGCATTGGCTTCATGATGAGAACAAACTTTTGGTCCGTGTTTATGAGGCGGCTTAAGACACCGCAGCATGACTTACACAAGTGCGAGAAATCGCATCTCTGATCGTTTTTTGGCTTTTAGTTTTGATTTGTCCTGTTCTCGTTGGGCTAGATGAACATGTGTACTGATAGCGCAATATAGAGAAGCGGCATCCCAGGCCGATGTTGTGACCTACAAGGCATTCTCCAGCGCCCCTGACGCTGAGAAGTACCCACACCTTGCCCGTTGGTACAAGCACATTGCTTCGTACGAATCGGAGTTCTCCAGCCTCCCTGGAGACTCGTCGAAGCCCTTCACCGCTTATGGTCCCGACGCATCTGAGCTGCCCTCTCGTCCGAAGGAGAAGTCGGGCGATGATGATGATGATATGGATCTCTTTGGCAGCGATGATGAAGAGGATGACCAGGCTGCTAAGGAGCAGGCCGCTAAGCTTGCAGAACTCAAGAAGAAGAAGGAGGGAGAGGGCAAGCCAAAGGCGGTGGCCAAGTCCTTTGTTACTTTGGACGTGAAGCCATGGGGTGAGTTCACTTGGTATCGTCTGTGCTATGATCGAGCTACTAATAGTGATTGCAGATGATGAGACCAACTTGGAAGAGATGGAGGCGAATGTGCGAGCTATTGAGATGGAAGGTCTCGTCTGGGGCCAGTCCAAGCTCGTTGCCGTTGGTTACGGTATCAAGAAGCTCCAGATCAACCTCGTTGTCGAGGACGAGAAGGTTTCTCTGGATGAGCTTCAGCAGCGGATTGAGGAGGACGAGGATCACGTCCAGTCGACCGATATTGTAAGTCCATCTCGATCATATGCGATTGCGGCGTATATTTGGCTAACGTTTTCCACACAGGCTGCCATGCAAAAACTATAAGTTGATAGTTATGTGTTCATGAATCTATAAATCGAGGGATGCAGGAGTGCAATGCTATGACTTCCCTTCCAATTAGATGAGATGTAGAATGCAAAGTTCATGATTCATGATTCTCGAGTAAACAAATGGATCGCGGATCTGCATGTAATTGAACAGATTCCCGAACAGGCTAAGTCCCTTGGCCGTTTGGCCAAACTAGACCATTTACCTCCGTAGCTGTCAGTCCTAGCTTCACGTTTATCTGGAAACACTAGTCCAGCAACTTTCATGAAGAAATCAGCTTGATATATCCCTGATTCTTGATTCAGAAAACTTGGACAGCGGTCGCGTTTTTGAATCTTTTTTTGATTTACAGCGCACGAGTCCATCGCGAACCGGATTCTCCAACTATGGCTTTCTTCGCCCGTCTGCTCACATTATTGGGCCTCCTCCTCCTGGCACATGCGTAAGTTTATCCATAGTTACAATTCTGATTATTCCACAAGCTCAAAAAGAAAACTACAGGGGGTACTCTGTCCATGAACTCTCGGCACTCAGCAGCAACGCAGCTGCTCCGACGTCATCATCGCCAACGTCCATCCCACTCGACATCAAGATCGAAACCCTGACATCCGTTGTCCTGGTGTCCATTGGCCTTGTTCTTGGCGCTGATAAGCTCAAGCCGGTGACCTGGAGTGCATGGGCGGGTGAGATTGAGCGGGAAGGAGGAGCGAAGAATCCGTACCGAGGGTTGCAGGAGAGACCGGGGTTCTGGAATGTCAGGGTAAGTTTTAGTCCTGCTGGCAGATCAGGGGTAATTTGAGATTCGGTCTCTAACAAGGGGTTTTTTTTTCTTGTGTGGTGGTATATAGGAGAGCCGTAGGGAGTTTGCCGAGTGGAAGCAAGCGCAAGACAGTAATAAAGCTGCGAAATAATCATGATCGGTTGCTGCGCGACGTCTTGTAGCGCTGTGTATGATATCACGACGCATGTTGGATCGGCCATGAAATGGAAGACTTTCTTGATACGAGTGTTTATGTGATTTGTGCAAGTATACCGAGTCTCCCAACCCCCCTTGGTTGAGTCTCCTCTTCATGCTACGACGACGATTCCAATACCATACTACATGCCCAGCCTTCAATTCATCGCGTCAATATAAACATCGCTCCGACACCAATGAGGAGGCGATTCCCACCCAGGCGTCGACGTCGAGGACCGTGAAGAAGGTGTGGAGTATGGAGGATATGGAGGACGGGTAAAGGTAGGTACGATAGTTATGCCTCGGAGGTTTTTCGAGAGGTCACTTGCCAATCGCCATTCTGACGAGCCACTAGTGGTCAACATTACTAGTATTCGAAGGAGTGAACGTACAGTATTGTGGGTTGATACAGTAATGCTGCCATAAGCCTCCAAGCCAACTAGTCTACATAGGACTGTTCAGCTCTCAGCCTTATCTCCTTTCAAAGCGACGTCCCCTGTCTCAAACGTTAGGGAGACTAGCACTGTTGATAGCGAGGGTGATCGGCAACCGGACACTATGGAAAGGGAAATTCGAGCAGCAAGGTTTGAGGACGATCCTTCAGTTCGAAGTTAATGAAGACTAAATGAAGAGTACTTTGTACCTGACTGCAATATTACACTAGACAAGCTGGGAGGTGCTTCGAACTAGATTGATTGGCATCGCGTCAACTTCTCAACAAGGATCGTATTCCGTTATGCTAATAATTAATCGAACCATGTCAGAACGTCGTAGCTGAGCAGACTGATCGACCATAGCAGGAACAACTGCCAAAAGAGAAGTATGACCAAGGCCTTAATATGGTATGGATTTCTGTCATAACAAGACGCTCATCCCGGGTAATCTCCTAGCCGTCACTGGCCAGTCTGCAGCCAAGGGAGTGCCATCAAGAGATCAACATTCAGCGCAGAGAAGGACTGCGTCAGCAAACAAGTAACAAGGACATGGTATTTCCTGAAGGGGAGAACCATGGGATAAGGAAACAGTAACGAATGAAGAGATGGGGAAGGATTCCTGGAGTACTAGTACTCCTGGATACATAAGAGCTCCCAACACCTCCAGGATGAAAGACGAGGATCTCTCGAATTGGTTGCTTACTGAGAACCTGAAGAGCGATCTCTCCAGCACAGACCAGTCACGATCCATACACGATCAACAAAGTTTCAAAATGCGCCCCGTCCGCTCTTCTTCTGACTCTGTTCGCCGCTCTGGCTCTGGCCCAGAGCGAGAGCGAGGAGGGCGGTTCTGAGAGCGAAGTCACAGTTCCCTCGGAGGTAGATGCGATCCTGTGTGCGTCCTCGTAGAAAGCGGGCTGATAATCTCAAAAAGGGTCCCCTCGTCTCGAGCACCACCAGCACGACGACTTCCCCTCTGAGACCGAGTCTCAGACCAATTCAGCGGCTGCCCCAGACACGTCGGGCCTGGCCGACTCGAGCTCCGCAGACGAGTCGTCGTTGTCGTCGTCAGCCAGCGAGAGCTCTTCTTCGACCGTGACCGAGACCACTACTTCCACGACCGGAATGGCAACCGATACGGTATCCATCGTGACCGACTCGAAGGCGGCGACAAACACCCCGACTTCCACTACGTCTGACTCCTCGCCGTCTGCGTCTACGTCTGATGATGAGTCCGCCGCCGAGCCATCCGAGTCCGAGGACTCTGCAGTCATGGCCAAGGCCGGCCAGGTTCTGAGCCTGGGCATGGCTGGTGCTGCATTTGCGCTTCTCCTGTGAATACCCGAGTTCTAAACTTCTAATAAATTCGCAACCACTCTCTATTCCCAGCCGAGAATCCTTTCCTGTTACTTTCTAGGCCTTTTCACTCGGCAGATGCTGTGGTTTCTGTACTATGATGACGGACAGCGTATGCCATGTTTAATATGTCAATATCTGGAATACAATCATGTTAGTCGACCTTGATCTAATTAACCTAGGTATTTATTGTCCTTGAATCAGGGTGCATTGCAAATGAGGTCGTCCGTACTGGAATCATGTATGACCAGGATGGCACATATTCCGTACAGAAAGCCTGCAAAGATCCATCACGTAATCGCTGCCAGACCTTCTTGCTGGGCGATTGATCGATCAACAACGAGTGAAACCTGTCAAAAGAGAAGCGTTCCAAAATTAACCCCAAGCATGACTAAGCGAGTGGCTGGAGATGGAGTGAATATGGGGTCATGCAAGATGCCCATCACATTCACGCCTTTGCAGCTCCAGCCAATGGGATTGCCACAAAAACAACGACATTCCCTTGCAGAGAAGGCTGCGTCAGCAAACAAGCCTTGCACCTTCCCGAAGTGGAGCTTTGCCAGGGAAACATGCGGCGTGGAAACAGAGCGAAGAAGTGAAGATGAGAAGGGAAGGAGCGGCTGGGGTGCTCCTGCCGTCCCTGCCACCCTGAGATAAAAAGGCCCTGCTGCTCGGCAGCTTCAAGCAGTTCCAGGATCCCTCTGTTTATCTACTTTGCTTGACTTTACCAGAAGAGCAAGCCTTCATCGCCGGTGTCCATACTAGTCATACACAGTACCAGTCACAAAAAGTACTATTCATCAACAGTCAGACCACCATCTTCACACAATGCGCTCGGCTGCTCTTGTTCTGTCTCTGTCCGCGCTGGCTCTGGCTCAGAGCCAGAGCGTCCCCCAGGACGATGCTCAAACCGTTACCGCTCCCACGGTGGTAAGTGTGGTCATGTCTGTTTACTCAAAGGACAACGGCTGATCGTCTCAAAGGATAACCCCGCCACGACTTTCCTCACTCAGACCAACACTCTGGGCGTTGTGACCGGTCAGCCTGATCCAGTCACCTCGCAGCCCGATGTGGGGACTTCGCAACCCCCTGTGGACTCGATTCCAGCCGACCTGAGCACTTCGGTGGTGGTTCCATCGTCGTCGGTTGCCGGCAACAGCACTGCGACTCCGACCCGGACTCGCACATCCTCGACCGAGACGGAGACCGACTCCTCGACTTCCACTTCCACGTCGTCGTCTGAGACCTCGGCGGCGAGCTCGTCCGCTTCGGCCAGTGAGTCTGAGGACGCTGCAGTCATGGCTACTGCTGGCCCAGTTGGCCTGGGCCTGGGCTTGGCCGGTGCTGCATTCGCGCTCTTCCTGTGAAAAGTGGAGTTTGGATTCGCAGCTACTTTTGCATTTTCAGATGAGAATCCGCTCTTTGTCTTGGCTCCTTTCGGGGACTTGTCTACTCTGCATATCCTGTATTCCTTATCTGTACATGCATGATTGACGGCGTATGCAATGTTATAATGTTAGTATTAATGGAAGCAATGACTGCATATCGGTACGTTAGAGCGTGAGGCATTCGAATCGTACATGACCAAGGACGGAACAGGAGAGCCTGTTGTATTCCTGTAGAGTAGTAGGTAAAGGAACTGGGTCTTCGATTACAGTACTAGTAACGTGATGCGGTTTTCCAAGTGGTCCACGTAATTAGCAATATGTTGACAGTGAGACTTTCGAATCCAAATTGCTCGCCTTGCAGCGTATTCGTCATCTCCTGATGGAGACCAAGCCAGATGTCATCATCAGATGCAGTTGTCCGCAGTTGATCGAGCTATGCTAAAAATGGAATACTTATTGAGAACGCGTGACGCGTAAAATACGCGAAATTTCAGGAGAAAACATTCCTATTTGGGTTCTCGTGTCGTTAGTTTCCACATCGGGACTAGTTTGTTTGGGTGTCTGCTCGTCTTTGTCTTTTCTCCCAGGCAACCTGCTTCTGATGAACGCGCTGCAAAGGCTGGATACTTGCATCCTTTGACTGAGTACCACTATCGGAGAATCTACATTGACGTGTGCTTGGCATATCAGCACTGAGAGGTCCGGAACAGACCTTGTCATTCCATCGGCAGACGGCTAGCCATCCAGGCCAGGGGCGCGGATAGCACAATCCGCGTCACCTTCACACAATGGTATGTGACCGAACTTATAATCCCCGCATTGATATTGGCACCTAGGGGTTGTCTTTACTTGAGAGGAGTAACGGCGCATAATCATGTCAGGTCCCCAAATTGCGCCGTCTTATCGCGGACCATGCGGATCTGCACCACTCCGACCTACCTCCAAACTACCTCTTCCCTCCTGGCAGCAACAACAGCCACTCCGATGACCTGACACAGCTGACCATTCTCCTGACTGGACCCTCTGGGACGCCTTATTCGGAGGGTCTGTGGCGGCTACAGCTCCGAATCCCCGAGGACTACCCAAAGAGTCCGCCGAAAGCGTACTTCAAGACGCAGATATGGCACCCAAACGTCGAAGAATCTACTGGCGCTGTATGCGTCGACACGCTGAAGAGGGATTGGGACCCGAAGCTGACGTTGAGGGATATCCTTGTGGTTCGTCGCCTGCATTTGTCTTTGGATTATTTGTTTGACTGGTGCTCGCGCTGACATCAGGTGTAGACCATTTCATGTCTGCTGATTCAACCGAATCCGGATTCCGCTTTGAACTCGACCGCCGGTGCGCTGATGCAGGAAGATTACAATGAGTTCGCGCGGCGGGCGAGATTGATGACATCGATCCACGCGCCGATTCCGCAGGACATGGCGGATGCCGTGCTGGAAGCGAAGCACCGAGGAGAAGATCCCGAAATGATAGCCCGAATGGCGAAGGCGCAGACAAACGATGCTTCCCGACCGGCTTCCCCAACGGCATCGGCAGTAAGAATGAAAGAGACCACGTCAGCGTCTACAGAGCAGCCGGATGCAGACATGTTCTCCGACACGGAAGACTCGGTGGAGGACGACACCAAGGAGAATGATCCGTCATTATCACCATCACCGGTAGCAATGCCACCACCGCCGAGCCCCCGCCGGCAAGGTGCAGGCAAACAACCTCTCTCCGTGCTGGCATCTGCCCCATTCGACGAGGCCGACATGGACGTGGACGCCGGCCACGACGAGCAGCATTTCGACAGAATGACCGATTCCGAACGAAACATCGCCGCCAACAACACCGCATCCTCCTCAGATCCCTTCTCGCAGAAGCAACCATCAACCCCGAGAAAGAGCTCACGCAGCAGTCTCTTTTCCGAGAACCATCGTTTATTTCCTTCCACCCCTCACCAACATCGAATATCCTCTCCCAGCAAGCCAGGAGCCTCATCCTCCACAACTCCTACAAAAACAACAACAAAACCAGTCATCTTCTCCCCCCATCGAGTCACAAAGCCCAGCCAAGCCATCAACCCCAGCATCCGAAAACGACCCTCCACTTTCATCCTATCCTCCTCCTCCAGACCAAATCCCTCCAGGAAACCGCGGATAGGACTCCGCCGGTTATAACACTCATTCCATTTATTTCCTTTTCCCTTCATTCCTTTCGTCTCGTCTCCTTTGTGTTGATTCTTCTTGTCTTCCTTCATCGCGATTGTTTTTTTTTTTTTTTTAAACAAGGCTTGATTGCCTCAACACTCATTCATTCATTCACTTCATCCTTGCATTATTTATTTTCCATGGGCGCTGGCTGGCTGGCTGGATGGATGGATTCGGGAGAAGATCGATCATACCAGGATTGGCATTGGACGGGAGATGTACATACGAGTACTTTCAATGGTCGAAGGTTTCCCTCAATAGAGACTGTTTTTCTGCCGAGCATGTACAATATATACTTGAATTCAGTAGTTTAACTTTTTTTTTTTTTTTTTGGTTTTGTTTGTTTGAATTGCGCTGCATTTCATGAAATTGGAGGATACAAGTGCTTTCTCTATTCGAAAGCCGACGGACTACCTAGTACCTTATCAACATATGTCTATGCCTATTCCAACAACACAAGGAGAACCGCCCCCCCCCCCTGGTGAATATAACCTATTCCTAAGTTTCCATCCCAGATCCGAGAATTGGCTTAAAAAAGTCCAATGAATCTGTCCGCTTCGGTCGGGACCTTGGATTAAGCTATGACTAGGGAACTACATACAGTTTATGCTGAAGGAGTTCATGCGGGAGATTCAAAGGAGTGATGCGACTGTGGTGGAAGCGAAATGCTCTAGCTTGACAAAGAGTCCGTTCATGCTTTTTCAATAGATTTGATAGGGGTCTAATGAAGTACTGATGTAAAGCCTCAAAATGCAATGATAATGACATTTGAACAACAATTTGACCTCTTTCCACCGGCTCGTAAAACATATTGATGCTCTCCAAATCTCAGACCAGCCTCAGTCTCGCCCCTCCATCGGAATGGTTCCAAACCAATGGCAGACATCCCATATTCATCCGCATGTCCAAACATTACGCAGAAACGTGAGCTCGCAGCCCCGTATCTTCTTCCCCAGCCCAAAAGGACACAAGGAAAAGTGCAGGAATAGCCAGGGTCAAGCAAGTTCGTTGAACAACTTCCCTCCCAAGAGAAAAAAAAGGTATCTCTCAACCCAGAAAAAACAATATGCAAAACCATTGGACCAAAAAAAGTATTGCAGGGGAATTAGGACTAATCTCACAGTATCTGCCATAGAGAGAAGACCAATCGATTAGAGGGTCGAGCACCGGAAAAGCAAATCTCGGTAACGTATAGATGATAGGGGAGTAGCCACGCCGTTAAGGATGAACTGGCATTTCTCAGCCAGCTTTGGTATCGATGCACATTGTGAATTTCGTTGTAATCGACATACAGACGCCCCGTGAACAACTTCACAGAGCATAAGGGTTGACCGACCGGATAGCCAAGCATCTGAATCAACGGTTAGCATCGAAACACATTTCAAGGTACAAGAGAAGAACGTACGGTGGACTCTTGGTCAGATCGGTCTTCAGAATGATGGGCACACGAGTCATTTCGGTCACGTCCTGAATGTATTCCCCATCTTCCTCGCGCAGCTTGAACAGCTTCAGATACTTGTCCTTGTCGGTCAATTTCGCCTCGGGAGTCTCGCTCACATTCGTAGCGAGCTTAGGATCGGACCGTGTCCGATGAGGAGAATGCTCTTCACGTTCAATCTGCTCATTCCGGGTAGGAGAAGGAGGCATGCTCTGGGTCGGCCGATCGGCAGACGAGTTCAATGACACGCCGGCTACCATCTCAGTCGTCTCCGACACGTCGTCATCGTCATCGAAGAGGGCATCAACGTCATCCGTCGACATGGTCCCGGTCTCCGTTTGCTTCCGCTGAGCCTCCTCCCTCTCCCTGGCACGCTGAGCTTCAGCCTCCTGGGCAGCCAGCTGTGCGGCGCGCGCGTTGATAGCCTTGGGGCGCTCATCCTCGGGGATATAGGCCGACGACGGAATCCCTTTCTCCCAGTAGAGCTCCAGCACGCGTTCGTCCTTTCGGAATTCCGCTTTCTTCAGTGGCAGTTGATCGCAATGCACCCGCTTTTCAAAACCGTACTCTGGGATCAAGACATCAAACGCTGACTCATAGACACAGAGGACCACGCCCTCACTGATGAGGTCTCCACCGATCTCGGTTCGCTTCTTGTCCATAACACGGCAAGCCTCAATATGCACGCTTTGCTCCTGAGCGTTGTGCGCGGAGTCGGTCTTGTTATTGCATTGATCCGCGAGCTTCGCCAGCGCCTCGACATCGTCGGTAAAATCGGCGACCTTATCGGACAAGATCGCGTCCAGTTGGCGGTGAACGATGATGTCCGCATATCGACGGGTTGGACCCGTGAAATGAGCATATAGGGGCAGATTCAGCGCGTAATGTTGTCGCTGATCCTCACTCACACTGCCCGCGACGTAGTACTTCGCGCGCTGCATGGCCTTGATCAAAATCGTCTCCATGCCCTGCTCATGGTTAGTCACAATGTCCCGATGGCAGATTCGACGCCCGGTTGAGGGAAAAAAAAAAAAAATACTTACCTGACGGAGATGCGCATCCTCAACTTTGAACAGGCTGGACTGCAAGCTTCCGCTGCTGGTCGGGTCAATGTTATACCCGAGCCTATTCACTCTCTCGATGAAAGCATGGAACCGACGTGGGTTCGGTGGAGCCTGGCGTCGCAAAAAGGCCTTTTGAGGCATCGCTGCAAGCAGCTTCTTAGCGACGAAGAAATTCGTCTTGTGATTGAGCTCCTCCACCAGCTCATGGGCGGGCGAGGAGTCAAAGATGTTCCGCTGGACCGGCAGGTTATCGTCATCCAGGAGGTACAGAAGTCGCAGGGAAGGAATCTGAGTGGTACGATTCCCAAATCGCGCCTCCCTAAACTTTGCAGTGATTGCCTGCAGAAGATGAGATTAGCCTACTCGACACGGATCAAAATGTGGCATGATCCAGCTTACCTCAAGCAAACGAATATCCTCGGCGGAGGCGGCCGTGGAGGAAAGATCATCCTTACCACCGATGGCGGCGTTCAAATCATCGAAGCTGATGCTTCCCGTGCTCTTGACGATACCCTTGCCAATCCACACGTCGTCGTCCACGGCACCAGTGGAGGGGTCCACACGGAACACGACGCTGACGGTCAAGCGATCCTCGTCGGGAAGCAGCGCGCACAGCTCTGCGGACAGCCGGGGAGGCAACATTCTCACAACGCGGTTCACCAAGTAGACCGAGCTGCCGCGCTTCTTCGCTTCTCGATCCACAAGAGAGTTCACCTTGACGAAATGAGCCACGTCGGGCACATGAACACCGAGCTCGACTTTTCCGTCATCGAGTCTCTTGATATGGATGGCATTGCCCAGCTCCTTGGTGCCGGTAAAATCGATGGTGAAGGCCTTCTCATCGCGGAAGTCTCGTCGCTGGGCGAGCGACGCTTCATCTTCACTGGCGATGGTCCAGTCCTCCCAACCAACATTCTTCAAAACGGCTTCGGAGAATTCATCGGCGGCAAAGTTGTTGTCTCGGAGGATCGCATCGGTTTCCACATTTACGTCACCCATCTCTCCGAGTTGCTCGATCAGAGTGCCAAAGGGATGCAGAGACGTGATTGGCCATCTCTTGATGCAGGCAACGAAGATGCGGTTGGCATAGTCTTGATGCTTCTCGACGAAATCCCGGGGAGCCTGCTCGGTTGGAATCGCGATCAATGGTACGCGCTTATCCGTGGGCTTGAACCACACGATCTTGGGCCTCTCCTGCTGCTGCTGACGCTCAGGCGGACGGGGCAAGCCACCATCTCGAGCAGCACGTTCAGCCTCCTGCTTTTCCTTTGTCGCTTGACTGCTGGGGCGCAGCAGACCAAGAGTACCGGAGAACATCTGGCCAGGAATTCTTTCAATGACAGCCACAACATGGCCGGCATACAGTGGTTTCTGCTCATCACTGATCTCATCTTCTTCCACCAGCAGAAGGCTCTGGCCTTCCACTTCCACGTCGTCATTCTTCTTCTGCGTGGGCCGTTGGCGCAGGCTCCCCCGACGGCGAATGCTGCCATCGGGACCAATCTGCTGCGCATCATTATTGGCGCCGGAGTCAGAGCGAGTGAGCTTGTCGAGGATGCGGGCATCCGACATATCCTTGCGCTTCTTTTTCTCCTCCTTTTCGCGTTTCTGAGCCCACACCTCATCGACATCCAACAGTTCGACAGCCACGTAGTCACCCTCGAGAGCACGGTTGCGATCTTTGCTACCGCAGATGAAGATGTCCGCATCCAGCTCCGGGCTAGTTACGTACGCATCAGAACGATTTTTCCGGTTGACGCGCAGAACCCCGGCGACCAACTGGCCGTTAGCCAACAGTGCCGGCAGGTTGGCCTGCGGAAGATACGGAGTGAAGAGAGTTTTCCGCTGCTGCTGCTGTTGCTGCTGTTGCTGCTGCTGCGGAGTCAACTGCTGAGCAACCTGCTGACCCGCTTGCAGAGCAATTTGTCCATTGAGTTGCCCATTCTGCTGGATAGCCTGCAGTTGCGCGAGCTGAAGGGCATTCAGTTGCTGATTGCCCAGAAGCTGAGGAGCCATGACGACCTGTCCCTGAGGCAGTTGAATCAACTGCGGCTGGCCGGGGTATTGGAACGACCCGATGGTGCTGATGGACGAACGGACTTGGTGGCCCGGCTGAAAGCCGGCCGTGGGCTGCGGCTGCTGGTTGAAAGCACCTTGATTCGCCTTGGACTGATCCTGAGTATTGTTCGGCTGGCGCCAGTTGGCATCGAAATTCCGAGACGGAGTGCGTCCATGACCCCGCCGGGAAGTATCGGACTGGGTACTGTCGGGCGCAGGAAATTGGAAGCCACTTGCTCCGCGACCGACCGCCATGGATTGACTTCGGCCATGGGCAGCCCCGCGAAGGTTCCCGACACGGAGACCGACGCCTTGCGGAGTTTTCGGTTTCTCCTCCGTTGTCGTTGAGGAAGTGCTTTCCGCAGGGGTGCTAGAAGTGCCCCCACCGGTCGAGGAAGGAGCCGGGAACTGAAACCCGGAAGCAGCTCGTTTTTGCTGAGCCAGCTCTGCCGCCTTCTTGGCTTCGGGAAGAGCCAGCGAGTGACGGCGTTGGTGACCACCGCCCGGGGGACCGCTCCGGCGACCCGGAGGGCCATTCTCCCGGTTCTGGGTTCCTTGTTGCTGCATGTCACCCAGCGAAAACCCTGCAGCGCCCGCGGACGGAGCGGGAGGAGGACCGATATTGACCCCGGGAAGGGCGGATTGATTTCGACGATGCGCCGAAGTGGGATTCAACTGGACGCCCAATTGCTGTTGCTGCTGTTGCTGTTGCAGCAACAACTGGGGGAACTGAAAAGCATTGACCTGGGGGGATAACCCAGCCACCGATGTTTGTCCCTGGATTGTGGGAGCGATGGACTGCATTTGACCGAGAGGTTGCTGCGATTGAACTGGACCCATGTTCACATATGGGACAAACTGCTGCTGCTGGGCCAGTTGTTCCACTGGACAGCCCCTTCCTGTTAGCACTGGCAGTCGATAATGACCGGCGGGCAAAAGAGGTCGACGCACCTAACAATGGGGTCCATTCGGATGGACTGCGCCTGTGAGCGATGTGGAACCGTCGGCCGGAGGCCCCCGGCACGGTAGACTGCCCCTGCTGATCCATGGCCGAGTCGATGTATTACGGGTAAGATCGAGTCTCCAACGCTGGGGCTGGAGAGAAATGAGGATCAAGACGAGGCGGTGCCCAAAACTAATCGGAGGCTGCGATCACAGCCCGGAGTGAAGAGTGAGAGGGGGTTGTCTAGTCACCGATGCCGGGGGGGTTAGTGTCGATATGTTTCTCGAGGAATGCTGAAATGGTGACTTACAAAGGATAATCCAACTCTGCGATTGACCAAAGAGCAGCAGTCGTGGATGGAAGAAGAGAAATCAACGGCAATCAAAAGCCGGCAAACGATGGCCCCGGGGTTGAGGATGCACAAGGAAAGAGGCAGCTCCC
Organism: Thermomyces dupontii; assembly: GCF_041956625.1. Classification (NCBI taxonomy): domain Eukaryota; kingdom Fungi; phylum Ascomycota; class Eurotiomycetes; order Eurotiales; family Trichocomaceae; genus Thermomyces; species Thermomyces dupontii. The sequence continues at coordinate 919,663 of NW_027192312.1, read as the reverse complement.
CGCGTTCTTTCCGTCTGGATCAGTGTCTTTCGGCAGGAAAGCGATGGGATTTGTCGACCTCGGGAAGGACCGTCACGTGCGGGAAGAGAGAAGGACGATTCAACGACACCAATCAGGGGGAGGGGGGTGTCCGTGGAGGGTATGATTGAAGGCAGAAGGTGCGGCGGAAGGGTCCTGCCAGATTGGGCTGGCACGGAACCCAGGAGAGAGAGAGAGAGCGAGCTTGCGATTCGTTCGTTTTGAAGAAGGAGCGATCCCGGGAAGGAGCAGAAGGAGTGCGGAGGGGGAAGGGGAAGAGAGTACAGGAGCGGGAAGATAAAAAAAAAAAAGATGGGAGTTAGGTTAGTTAGTGGAGGAGTTGGTTGAGACGAGGCGACAAGAGAATGAGGAACCTTCTTCGCACTCAACGACAGTCGACACTTGGTCAGAAACTACTACTAAGCCCGGCGGGGTTCTTTGGAGCCAACGGATTGAACAGCAGCTTGTGCGGGTTAGTAATCGTTTAATCTACATCTACTTACTTACATTTATACAGGCTGTTCATTCTGGATCAGGAGCTGCGAGGACAGTTCGTGTCTGGCACTACAATCACCGGCAAGGGTCCGGGCTTCGAATACTCGTACTCGTCCTGACGATGAACTGACAGGCGGTGATGCACAAGTACAACCAAAGCGGATGGGGGTGTCTCAAGCAAATTAGGAGAAACGTCTCTCCCATGTCCCAGATGGGATTAGCTCGGCTCAAAGACCCCCGACCGCCCTGCAAATAACTACGAGGTACTGTACTGTATACGGAGTTCACGAGCCGATCAAAGGCAGCTTGAGAAGAAGAACAACGCTGTAAGTCCTGGGGGAGCATGACAAAGGCTGGCCGAACTGATGCCTTCAATCCAGCGATGTCGTCGACGTGATGTGAGAGCTGGCCATGACCCTTGGTTGAGGGCGGCCATCCGTCCGAGTCAAACCGGGCTTGGCGTAAATAATAATTATGTGGTCAAAGTCTGAAGAAACTGGTCGAAGAGCGGAAATCGAGCTCGGGCGGATGGCCGACTGGCATCGCGTCGCTCTGTCGCTCATGGAATCGAGCTGGCAATAATAACTTACAGACTTCCCCGTGTTTTTCATGCATCCTGGCAGGCTAGCACATGGCTCCGTTCCGGCGTGGTTTCAGAAATGCAAGGCAATGCGGGTCACGTGCTGCACGTGACGATGGTCACCGCTGCCTAAACCGAAAATGGTTGGTCAGAAGTCCAATGACAAAGCAATGGAACGATGCACCGGCCAGCCAATCAATGGGCCCGCATCGACGGGCCGCGCCAGGCCAGATGGACCAGAACGCGCTTCCGGTCGCCAAAAGGTGTGCCAGTGCAAGCCCCCGTGGCCGACCATCGCCATTGTCGCAGCCGAGTCTTAGCGGAGCGCGGAGGTTGGCAGACCGATCCTGCATGGCCAGGTATAGCACCGATGGGCTGCTGGACAGTCCGTCCAGACAGCTCATCAACGATCTGGCTCGGGATCTACAACAGATCCGACTGCACCACGAGGATCTGAAGAAGGTGCACGAGTATCACCAGCAATCAAGCTCGGACCACCACGATGAGCTGGATCGCCGACATCGCGCCGTGTACTACGCGGCGATCGACGAAGCCTACGCCTCGTACGACGACCATCGCCGGGAAGCGGAACGGGTTCTTCAGGAGCACTTGCGACAAGTAGAAGAAGAGCGCCGCCGCCGGGAGGAGGAGGAGAGGAAACGCCGAGAGGAGCTCGAGCGCATTGCGCGGGAGCGGCGGGAGCGCGAAGAAGCGGAGCGCAAACGGCAGGAGGAGGAGCGCCGGCTTGCCGAGCAGCGAGCGCGGGAGGAAGAGAAACGTCGGAAAGAAGCCGAGCGGGCCAGGATTGCGGCTGAACAAGAGAAGGCGCGCAAGGAACGAGAGCAGGCGCTCGAGGCCGAGCGCAAGCGACAAGCCCAACAGAAGGCAGAGGAGGAAGAGAAGGCGCGTCTCGAGAGCCTCGGCGCGGGCCGTCGCAGTGCAGAAGACGTGGAGGAGCACAATCGCTATCTGGAGCTACACAAGACGCTGAAAAAGTTACGCCAATACATCCAGGACGAGGGCAAGAAAAACCCCGAGCTGAAGGCGAAGGTGGGTGACTACCGGCGAACCATCGTCAAATGCATCGGGCAGCTTCGGGAAGGGCAAGGGACGGCGGCGAACCGTCAGCAGGTGAACGAAATCAAAGATATTCTGCGCAATGCGAAGCAGATTCCAATTCCCGCCGACGCCCGACAGTTCTTTACCCGGCTACCTCCCGCTCTCGCCAACCTCAGCGAGCAGCAAGCCACCGTGCCGGCGGTGTTTGTGTACCTGCTCAACATCCTAGCCAAGAAGGTGGTCGCCCAGCTGATTTCCGAGGCGAGCATCAACCCCAAGTATGCGGAACCGCTCGGAGTCGTGGTTGCCCAGATCTTTTCGCTCGAAGAGAACTGCTTCCACGGACATCCATATTCGGACATCTTCTGGGCGAAGTACCGGGTCGTCTGCCCGGCTCTCTGGGGCTTCTACGGCAGCGAAAAGACCGACAAAGGCAAAGCCGCCTTGGGCTGGTGGCGCACCGAGCCGGGCGGCCCGTTCATCTCGGAGCGAGAACACGTCGAGCGCATGACGGGGCTTGGTGCCGGCTTTGCGGCCGTGACCCTCCGGAACTTTGGCAAGACGACTCGACGCAACCCATTCCCCAATTGGCATTTTTGGAAATGCATGCATAAGGTCCTGTCCATCCCCCCGGATGAACTGCAGGACACGCATTTCAATCTACTCGCGTCGATGCTCCGCCATTCCGCGGACCGCATCATTACGTTCTATGGCCATCTCGGGCTGGCACTACTGCGGCTGGCCATCGTCGAGATTCCCAGTCGAGTGAGTCGGACTTCCAGTGCCATCGAGACGCTCAAGGTCTTGCGAGCATTATACGAAACGGAAAAGAATATCATCCTCTGAACTTGGTTGTACGGAGTATACTGAACTGGAAATAGAAGGGAAAGGGATGTATTTGATGCATGCAGCATACCATGGCGTTGTGAGAACGGTTGGGATTTCGGATCCATCATAATGTCTTGTTCACCTGTCATCATGGGCTTGTGTACCATAGTCGAGTCTGGCTTGCGATAGATCTGAAGAAACGGAAAAAAAAAAAAAAAAAAAAAAAACAACAGGAGCTTTGACCAACTGAGATTTCCTATTGCGGTTTGGGTTGGCGTCATGTTTTGCCTTTAGCTTCGCCTTCATAGCTCTGAGAAAAGTTGAGAAGCGTCCCGGGTAGCATTACCCGGCACCCTGAGGACAGTCTGAGAATGGACAATTGTACTGGTAAATCCAAGCCGATTTAGGATTTGGCCTTTAAAAGAGGTGTAGATCGTTATCTTGCATGCCACTGGGATAAATAGGAGGAGAACCAGAATAGCTCGGATCAATTCGATTTGGCACGTGGCTGACATTTCTCTCAGAGCTCGTCCAGTATAAGTAACCCAAGCTATTGAATCTGCACAGCCGAGGTCCCAAGTCACGGAGATAAGCCGATCCTAGAAATGATTATTATTTTTTTTTATGATATCACGAATCAACTCGGTGATATAGGGCACATCAATCTTGAACCTTCGTACGGAGTAGAGCAATAATCGTTCGAGGGATTTGTGATGTACCTACCTGGGCAACCTTGGCGGCTCTTTACCGTCATGGATCCACGACCGACAACGGCATGACCTCTCTCAAAGAATCGAGGTTAGTATGGCCGACTTGCCCGGCGTCATTCTTCTCGCAATGATCTTGGAATTGCTCCTGCAATGAGGCGGCAGCATGCTTTCTGTGGAGGTGTGACGCCAACCTTTGATGGAATTGCACCACCAAGCAAACAGTTGGTAGGGTTGGTACACTGAACAGTGGTGTCTGTCTGGCTCCCCTTACGACCACATGCAACTCACAATCACCACCAGATGACATCCTTGAATGGCTCTGAAGCCACTTGGACGTGAGGACGCCTACTCATCATCTCAAGAGTTGCATTGCTCGTTAGCTGGAAACTCATTGTTATCGACACAGCATGGACGCAAGTGAGGGTTTTCTGTCCACGTGATACTGTATGCCCTGGAAGGGCTTGATAGCTGCCCCTGCAGCTAGGTGTGCATCGTTGATGAAGAGATGTGATGCAATAACGCCCGAGGGTTGGTGGCTAATGGCAATCCTGTGAGGTTTGAGGCAGCAGGCACTGCTGCACTTACGTGATATGAAGCATCGTATTCGCTGGTTCCCCCCCAAGTCATCTTCAATCGAGCTTTGCAGGCAACAGGCGTCAAGCAATGCCTCGATTCCAGTCGAAATCATCAGTCGGGTTAAAAAGTCAAGGATCTCGAAAGATTGCCGTCTTCTGGCGAAACTGGCGTCGGCTGTCCTCAAGGGGCGTCCATATCAGTCGAGCAGCCTCCTCACGCTTGAAGGATGCGTATCAAAGCCGCAAAGGCTGCATCTCCATAGCAGTGACTTGTTTAGCCCGTCGCTGTGACTCAACCAATTGTAGCTACGTGGTGGCATGGTCAGTACGACTTTTCTGAACGTTTTTGAGCCCGGCACAACTGACTGCAGTAGATTCAGGGATGATGGTATCGCGCGCAATGATAGGCATAATGGTTGTTGCTCTGGGAGTGCAGCTCGATGTATTTTCGAGTCGCGTCCACACTGCACATCAGGCAGCGATAGGGCAGAAAGTGTCCGGTCCGGTGCGTGCAAAGTGCACGTATTCACCGCTGTTTTATCGCTCTATGCCAGATGCTGGATCAATACAAGGCCAATGCTGAGAATATTGCAGACTGTTGTTGAACACGCCTGCAGCCAGGGGTTGCTGGCAGGAAGAGCGACTGCTAACCACCAAGGTCCCCGCGACTTGATCCCATCCCTCTGCACGCAAGAGAGATGCTCATCCTTAGGACAGGGCAGAAAACACATATATATCGCCTGAATCCTCCCTCGAAGGATACTCTGCTGGTAGTATCAATTTCTTCTTCATGGCCTTTTGTCTGCTGCTGGCTCCGAATCCGGCCTGTCGACGCCAGCGAATAGATCACAGCCGAGGTTAACACCATTCCCAGAGGCCCGTCGGACCTTCTCTACGAAGGAGACATGATGTCAGTTCTCTGTCTCCTGAATGATGCCTGGATTTGCGGGCATCCCTCGCTAGATTGAGGTTGAGTCACGACTGACTGCGGCAACGACGAAGGAGCGACGTGGAATCCCAGGGAAAATGCAAATGACAATTTTTGCTCGCTTTTCTCGGGTGGAGCAAAAAAATCAGATTCCTTTTCGTTACGTGTTGTTCATGACCCCCGCTCCTCTTGCTCCAAGTTGATTCGCCTAACAATGGGTGAGGCCACGCATGGCCAACCCTGTCCGATGCCGTTACCTTTGACGCTAATTTTCTTCTCCGGCAATGCGGAAAAAAAAAGGAAAATAAAGGCCTCGATACGCGGCATACGCTGCAGCCTGAGTGGTTCAGTTGGATTGCCGACGCAATCAGTGCACTTCCGAGTCGGCATTTCTAGAGTTGCTCAGGGTAGGTCGAGACAAAAATCTCATCCCACTTTCTATTGCAACGCACTGATACAATCTCGGCCTGCTGGTGATGACTCTTTTGGACATCATCACGCTCTGTATAAGTTACTGACAGATGGTTCGCGTAGGCAACTCATCCTGAGTACGAGTCTACATGAGAGACTTTTGCGCAGTCCATTATTTTGGGGCCACAAGATTTTTAGGGCTAAAGTCCCTCACCTCCACCAGACCTACTATCTACCTATCATGGACGGCAACCAATGTTCACACGACAGAGCCTGTGCCCTAACTAGTGTAGTAAATGGCCGTCAAAAGCCATCCGACCGAGTCCAAAAGGAACCACACACCAACTTTCCCCCACCCGACGCCGCTCAACCGCACTTGCCGCTCGGATCGCCGTTGTCGCTGCTGAAGCGGAATCCTCCGATCACCCATCACCAATCAGACACCTTTTCTTCCAACGAGCACAGGCCGCTGCCTCGGACAGTTTGCAGCCTCGCATGTATGTATGCATGTAGCGAAAGGTCGCGGGACCAAAAGGCATAAATAGGGGCCTCAACCCCCCGCTTGCCTGCTTTCCTTCCGTCCATCAACATCATCCCAAGCGATCTTCTTCCACATATCCACGGCCCCTTCCCTTTCCCGCCCAAAAGAAACCTCGCCAGTACTCCCGTACAATCCCAACCTCTTCAAAATGAATCCGTGCGAGTGCAACTGCTGCTCTGGAAGCTGCAACTCCTGCTCCTGCACCTCCTGCAGCGTGAGTGGCCTCGTCTTCAGCCGGAACAATACACGGGATATAGTGACTAACTTCGAGATAGCACTAAATCCGTGGCCTGGATTCAAGGCCCTTCGTTGACGGATTTCCTTCAAATGCTTTTTGTTTGATTTTTGACTCGACTCCCAACCAAGGGTCCTGCCGCTGGATGGACCCGGGTTCTGTCAACGCCATTCGAACGACCAGCTAATTCGGAATTATGGAGGTGGTTCGGTTGTGGGTGGTCGCTCCTTTTTCGGATTGAAGGTTTCTTTTTTTTTTTTTTTTTTCTTTTTGAGATGCCATGTATGTTGACAAGCTTCCGCCTTGGGCTGCTTTCCTGTGTTGTGTCTGGGTAGAGCCTGAAGTGTCCAATGACATGCATGGTACCTCTCACGTCGGTTGCAACAATACGTAGACTCTCCAGCTCAGAGTACTGCGGTGTTTTGAATGCTTGCATCTGTAGAGTTTGACTTAAAGGTCACCTCACCACCATATAATCCTCTGCAGCATTCGTGGCCCATGCAGCTGTAAGACTCACTGCTTGAACTGGAAGTCTTGACAGTCAACTATGCTCCCTATGCATTGTCAGCCAACATACAACTATCGCGAGTTTTGAGGCGTTATTGTGCAGGAATATACATCCTAGCATCCAGGTACAATTACCCCGAAGACGAAACACTGGCCTCATTGCAACCATAATACCATTGTGTACTCCGTACTAATTCATCAACACAAAGTGAGCCATTAATCAACAAAACAAACAGATGAAATACCCAATCTATCTAGACCACACGCTTGACCTACAAAACCATCAGCACGGTTCCCGCAACGAGAAAGAACGGGGAGAGACGTATCAACGTACTTCGAAGAACCGCTTCAGCCACCACACCTGGAACATCCCCGTTCCAAAAACCACGCCCAGCTGGAAGATACTCCACCACTTGACTCTGGAATTGGTGCTCTCGGCCGTGTTCCGATGGACCCGTTCGCGAACGATGATGTACTGCTGCTCGTCTTTGACCTGGGCGAGGGATTCGGAGAGACGGCGGACTATATGATCCCCAAAACACCATTGTCAACATTGAACACCCAGCCGTCCCCAGCAGCAGCAGGGAGGAAAATCCTAATACTGACCCTCTACTTCCAACGGATCACGCTGATACTCCGACTCCGGCACGTACACAATCCCATGCACGTTGAACGACACCTCCTTCGAGTTCGACGTCCAGCCTTTATTACTAAAGCAGTACGTATACCTGCCATCGCGGGGCGCGGTGAACGAGTAGTCGTCCGACGACACCGCCTGTCGCGAGTACTGGCGGTTATTTGAGGGATCCAGGACCTACACATCCCGTTTGTTAGTTTCCCCCAGGGTGTTTTCGACAGTTCGTTGTTTTGTAGAAAGACAAAATAGAAAAAACTCACAAAAAAGTCAATCTCCAGATTCCCGCTCCCCCCAAATTCCCGATCTGCCACTTGGAACGTCACCGTCATCTTATCATCTCGGTGTAGCACCTCGAAAAAGCATTCTTCGGTGTTTGCGCGCAGCTGGATGTTGTGTGCAGTGACGGCCCCGATCCATCCCAGTACGGTGACCAGGATGGCAGATAGAAACAGCCGCATGGTGGGTAAACCCTCTTAACAGGTCTTCAGCAATTGATGGACCTGGTTTTGGTTAGGGACCGCTGGTTGCGGTTCTTGATTAATGAGATGTGTTGGTCTACATGCTGTAAACTATCGCAAGTTGGCCAGCTTGTCGAGTTGTGATGACTAAGCAGACCCTGCTGTTCCTGTTTACCTTCACCTACGAGCTCATACAAGTGACCTACCTTCCTCAAGTGAAATCTCTCACTCTCACACTCTCGCACTCTGAAAAATTTTCATCCCACAAAACAACCACTGGAATCGTAGCCACCATACATACCCAGCTTGAACCGAAAAAACCGCGTAACGATGCTACAGTAGCTGAGCAGGGACCACCAGTCCACAGATGGATAGATTCTACGAGTGCCAGGCTCACCTGTGGCATGTTCCGGGTGATTCCAAGCTGGCCTGCGGTAGGGGTGACAGCTCCTTGGGTAAGTAGTACGGCCAGCAAAGCTCTCGGGATAAATTCAAATGTGAAAGCCAAAGGGTTCTGTCATTTTCAGTATGAATATTCAGGGTTAAGCTGTTCACAGAGTCCTGGGTGATGCGTTCGCCTCAACCGGGATGAGCTGTGGGCTCCCTGACAGTGGTGTTGACTATGTTTTAGCCTCCTCAGAATCATCCACTAACATGGAACAAAGCGGTCCCGGCAAGGAGTAAGCCCAGTAATGAAAAGACCATCGGGAGCAGTATCGGCCATGATGACTTGGGTGTTCGCGGTGTGCACGATTCTGAACGCCAATCTCACTGGAGACTAGGTGGTTAGCGAATGTGTACTAGGAAGGAAATCAGGGGCTCCATAAAGTCCAGCAGAGGATGAAAGCACGACAGTCTGTCTCGTGCAGTCACCCAGCAGTCAGAACAGACTGATCCGGCAAAAAGTCAATTAATCAGCGAGCATCCATCGCGTAACGGTTCATATACTTCTGTTGTGGGATGCGAAATTCGCATTTGGCTTCTCACATGAATCCTTCCTGCAACAGCTGACCAGGACCAAGCCATTGAGCACTGGAAATTTGGGCGGTAGGGTTTGTTCCAAGAACGGAAGCATGGCAATGTTTCCCAGGAAGCGCTCATTGTTTGCAAACCTCTTGAACTTGGATGTGGAATCACCCGTGAGCAAAGCGCCGGTAAGACCCTGAAGGAGGAAGCATAGTGCACGGTGCCGGTAATATAACAATGATTCAGAGAAAACGGCTCGAAAAACGTGTGCCGATCCGCAAAGCCTCAGGGTTTCTGGATGGTAAGCCTTGATAGAGATTGCTGCCAAGAACTGCACGACGATGACGCTAACTGAGAGGCACACGTCAGAGCAAGTTGACGAAGGCGAACTGAGAAATGGCTGCGGAAAGGAGACGACGCAGTACATCAACAGCCTGCTCGGCCAATACCATGCGCTGGGGGCCATGGCAGCTAGGAGTGTTTCTCAAGAAGAGGAAGTGCACCGACTCGCCGCGTTATTGGCTCGTTTGGGTGTGGATGTCGAACAGGCATCCACGCCATCTTCAATTCACTCCGACCTGACCCCCTTCCCGTCTTGCCCTCCTACTCCTGACTCCAGCAGAACACTCCAGGTGGCAGCCAGAACCACCCCACCTCCTCAGAACATCCTCGCGAGCAAGGACACACAGACGACCACAGAGGGTCTTGACGACGCCATGCCGCGCAACACTCCTGATCTTTCTGCTCTCGGTGACAATCGCCACATCCTTGCCGGGCCCAAGCCAGGTGGCGTCCACCCCCAGCCATCCATAGGTAGCCAGCGGTCGATGAGCAACCGCGCTGCAAGGATGGGGGATCAAAAGGATGACGGAGTTAACCGGGGAGTCGGACCCATGAGAGTTGATCAGGTAGGCTTGCCAAGATCCCGCCAGCAGTGAATAAGAACCTGGGCTGATTGTGTGAAGCCACAGAAGCAAGCGACCGAGCTGCCCACTATCCGGCACGTCCTCCCCAACCGCCCCGGCGGCTCGGAGCCCACGCACCCTCCGGGCGCCATGCACGGACCTCCAGAGACCGGCGGCGGTCTCACGTACTCGGAAATTCTCCTTCTCCACAAATTGCACGATGAGTTTGAGCGGAACAAGTGGGCTCAGATCAGTTCCGGATTCTTTGACAGGACTGGGAAGCGCGTCATGCCGGCTGATGTCAAGCGGCAGATTGAGCAGAACTTGGAACCAGGCAAAGAGTGAATTCGGTGGCCTCCTAGAGGCGTTTATGTGGATTGATCACTGACTGCTTGTTTGTGTTTATGTTTTATAGACTTGACTTCTCGTACTCGGCACTGGAGAGCATGGTTAACTCGGGACTCATTGTTGATTCGATAGGGGATGTACTTAATAAAGAAGCAGCATTCCGGAATCCTAGGTAGAGCTCATCGTCTTCCCCTGCAGCGTTCCAGACTGCGCACTGTGCTCGTGCGGATAACTATTAACTTAATGAATCGGCCATCGTTCCTCGCTCATTCCAGTCCAAAATTGAGCCTCTCCCTGTGGCGCAGACGCAGCCACATTCCCCAATCGGGGTGGAAGCTAACCGGATATGAAATCCTCGGCCCAATAATTGAAGCCCGGACACCCGGCGATGGTCTTCCGTCATTTGACGATGGTTAACCAGTTATGGAAATTCCAAATTTAACTACTCCGTACTCATCGACCCGCATCTTGAAAAAATGTCAAGTATTTTCAAATACGACTGCCCGTAAGGAACTTGTACCTGTAGCTGTAGGTTATCCGATGCTGGCGCTGATGACTGGCTCGGCAAGTACGAGTAGTAGCGATTAAGTTACAAAATTACACGCGGCACTCACTAAGTTTGGAACTTCCATAACTGGTTAACCATCGTCAGACTACGGGCGTCCACTCGTCCAGGTACCTGTGTCAGGATTGCTCCACTCCCTCCAGGTTTCTAAATTCAATCTCCGTGGATTATGTAATCCCGCTGTACAAAACAATGCTGTTTCATAACGTCGTCTGCACTCCTTGATTCTGTCTCTGAGATCCTAAACAGACGTTTCGACGTGTCTCTCGTTGCCAATCCCACTCCTTTCGATCCTTTCAGAAACTATCACACTCCTTTTGTTGTTTGTTGTGTGTTCCCACTTCGACATCGTGGCCTGACTGCGTCCACCCGCCGTTCATTACCCTCCATTCCTTCGCGCGATGCGTGTGTCGACTCTCCTACCGCTCCTTTTGGCGGCGGCGCCGGCGGCGGTCGCCGCCGAGGGCACTCTGGGGTTTGCTCTCGGAGTCAAGAATCCCGATGGTAGCTGCAAGTCCACGGCCGACTTTGAAAAGGACTTTGACACCTTGAAGGGTATCTCGAAGCTGGTTCGTACCTACTCGGCCAGCGACTGCAACACTGCGAAGAACATTATTCCAGCTGCCAAGTCGAAGGGATTCAAGGTTGTTCTGGGTGTCTGGTGCGTTGTTCGCGAACTGGGACGGCGGGGGAAAATGTCCGTGGAACTGGGACGCTGATCAGCGAGTCTTGTGTGTTGTAGGCCCGATCTTGAGGAATCCTTCGAGAAGGACACCAATGCCCTGAAGGCCAACGTTCCTGGAAATGAGGACGTGGTTCATGCGATTACCGTTGGTTCCGAGACTCTGTACCGTGGCAATTTCACGGGCGAGGAGCTTCTCGACCGGATCAACCGAGTGAAGAAGATGTTCCCCAAGGTTCGCGTTGGTACCGCCGACAGCTGGAATAAGTTTGCCGATGGCACTGCGGACCCAGTTATCAAGGGTGGCGTGGACTACATGTGGGTGACTCTCAGTTCCGTCCGGGTGACCTGGGCAGTACGCTAAATTCGGTCTCTAGCCTCGCCAATGCCTTTGCCTACTGGCAGGGTGCCTCGATGCAGAACGCTACCAAGGTGTACTTTGATGACATTGGCAAGGCTCTCCAGCACATCCAGGATATTGCTGGAGACAATGCCAAGAACATCCAATTCGCCAACGGTGAAACCGGATGGCCGACGGGTATGATCCTTGCTTTTTTTTTTTTCGTTGAATTGTGCCATTGCTGACTGCTGTAGATGGTGGCTCGGACTATGGCGCGGCCAAAGCCGGCACGAAGAATGCGGAGAAGTTTTACAAGGAGGCCGTCTGCAGTATGCTGAAATGGGGCGTCGATGTCTTCTACTTTGAGGCCTTCGATGAGTCGTGGAAGCCGCCGAGTGTCGGCGACAACGGCGAGGCCAAGGATGAGACTCACTGGGGCATGTTCACTGACAGCCGGAAGATCAAGTTCGATGCTAAGTGCTAAACTCGTGAACTTCCTTTCGGGTTTACATACATGTCTGATTTGACATTGTATCTGTCTTCTGTAATCATTGATCTGTGCCATTGATATATCGGATTATAGGCATTCTGTTTCGGCTCTTGATTAGAATACAACTTGGCTTGCCCTTGAATGTGCGTGTGTAATGGCGCCTGCGGTGTCTACATGTGCGTAGATCGTACGAGTATATGCCGGAGCCATGATCCCGTGTACTCCGTCCATACGAGTATGTAGATATATCACTAATTTGATTCCATCTGAGGCTTTTAGAGTGCCCTCTGATCAGTTATTATCAATGAACTGATGTCTTCCCTCGGAACTCTGCCCCCTACGTCCCGAAAGTATAGCCGTAATGGGATGATCGTGGAGACGCGGACTCGTGGATAGATAGCACGCTAGCCCGATATGGCTAGCCTCCGCATGAGGCTAGTACGTTTATGTACTAGCTTTAATGCCTTAGGCAAGTAATTTACCTAGTTCGGCACTTGATTACATACAAACTTGATTACAAATCCTTGTCCCTGGTAAGCTCATCTTCCAGCAAAATGGCGGGAGGAACGTAGCCCTAACTTCAACCAGAAAGGTAAGTGAACCAACGGGATCAGAGATCCTTCCCTCCATCAGCCAAACTGGCGTAGATTGTCATGTAAACAACGCGAATGGACACTCCAAGCGATGGGTTTTGGATTAGAAATCATGTCTTACATTGAACTCACGACATGCATGATTACTACTTAGCAATGGGTGATTGGAGTTTGGAGACTGCAATGGTTATAAAAGGGAGTAAGATGCACCGATGAAACAAGCTGGCAGATCAGTCCTTCACAGCTTGCATCTTGACTCGCAAGACTGGATTCGCAAAGAGAAAATATCATCCGTTGAAATGGCTTCTCCCAAGGTGTTTGGGTAAGGAGCGCCCTTGGTTGATCTGTGGATTATCTGCCTTGTCGGCTGCAATTCTGACAGTGTTTAGGACCGGTGCTACCGGCTACATTGGCGGTGATGCGCTTTACGTCCTGTACAACAAGCATCCGGAGTGGCAGTACACGACGTTGGTGCGCACGGAAGAGAAAGCGAAGCAATTGACTGCCAAATTCCCCAACATTTCTGTCGTGTACGGCTCGTTGGACGTGCTTGAAGAAGAATCCAAGAAGGCGGATATCATCTACCGTATGTTCTGGGCGGGACCGAGGCCGTGAACACCATTGCTAACGAGGTTTTTATAGACTTTGCCGACTGTGACCATGTTCCATCGGCGCAGGCGATTGTCAAAGGCGCGCGGGCGCACACCGCGGACCGTCCCGTATGGATTATCCACACGTCGGGCACCGGCAGCCTGATCTTCAAGGATCTCCGCGAGAAGACTGTGGGCGTTGAGCGCGACGATGTCTATGATGACTGGGACAACGTGCATCAGGTCACCTCCCTGCCGGACGACGCCCTCCATCGGAACGTCGACAAGATTATTCTCGCTGCCGGCGAGGGCAATCCCGCGGTCAAGTCCGCCGTCGTCGCCCCGCCTTGCATCAATGGACCGGGCCGTGGGCTCAATCCCGCGTCAAAGCAGATCCCCATTTTTGTCCAGGCGACGCTCAAGCGAAAGAAGGGCATGGTTCTCGGTGAGGGCCGCAACATCTGGCACTGGGTCCACGTGCAGGATCTGTCGGAGCTGTTTCTTGCCCTGGGCGAGGCCGCTGTCGCCGGGGGTGGCAATGCGACCTGGGGCAAGGACGCATACTATTTCGCTGACAATGGCCCGTTCTACTGGGGCGATGTTCAGCGGGCGGTCGCACAGGCGGCACATGAGAAGGGCTACATTCCTACCGCGGAGGTCGATACCTTGAGCTTTGACGAGGCAAACGAGTATCACCCCTTGCTATCGGCATTGGTGGGCGGCAACTCGCGCGGCACGGGAATCCGGGCAAAGAAGCTTTTTGGTTGGACCCCGACGAGATCTGGGCTGCTGGATTTGATTCCAAACATTGTGGAAGAAGAAGCCCATGCACTTGGTATGAAATGATTTTCTAGAGTTCTTGTACTCCGTACTATTTAGCGTGATTTCCAGTACCTGATAGAGAAGTACGTAATACCTATTCCGATCGTACGAATAAGTAGCCTCAAAAATCAGCAAAAAGGTGCTGCATTCTCAACAGTCGCTTTCTTCACCAAACTCGCAATTGAATAGAAGGTTCTGAGCGTTGAAGCCGAGGATACGACTCATACGAGTCAGCCTGGATTTGAACATGACAGTGAACCATGGAAGAGCGAACGAGAGTTTAGTGCGGAGAATTGATTTTCCAGACTCCATGGGCCGCTTGCTCTTCTTGATTGGCTGTAACCCCTGAACCACAGTTGGCCAGCTTGGCGTTGTGGCCTCAGGCCCAAACAGGCTAATCCGTGAAGACGGAAAACATCAACCGTTTCTTCTCTGAGAACAGGACAGGCTGATCGGGTGAGAATGGACTTTGTTTGCATGGCGTGTTCATCATCTACACTCAACAGGGAGTGGCTGAATCAAAGTGTTCTGGACTGAAATAGTATGCATATATGGAGGTTATATGTGATTCATCTCACGCTTTCAAGTCTGCACAAGTTGAACGATGCCAGCGAAGAACCCAAGTCGCGCTAGTTCAGCCCCAGACCATGAAGCCATCCAGTAGAAACGATGAGCTGCAGAAGCTTTGCTCCAAACAAGTTAAATCAATCCGCCTCGCATGGATCGTTTTTTCCTGTGTCTGTACGAGCAATACTATATACCATCCCGTGACGTGCCAATCTTTTTTTTTTGCCCGTCCCTTTTCCCCGTGTCTCCTTGGACATCAACGTTGTCGCTCTCTCCCGCGTCTCGCTCGTCGCTGAGAGGTCCAGATCGTCGCTGTGTGCGCCATGATATTCTGTCCGGCCTATTGACGGTTTTTTCAATTCTTTTGAGCCTAGTTAATTTGTTGTTTTTTTTCCGTTTTCCTGGCCTGGTGCAACCCCCTGAATCGGTCCCCATTGACTTCGTACGCGACAACAAAACCCATCTCGCACGCAATATCCTCACGAATCCGTGTGGAGATCGGGCTGCCCGACGATCCGAGCCCGTCCACGTTGATCGAGTGACGACGGAAAACAAGCCTCCCTGCGAGAGCCCCCGCCGGTTCGAGCCCGAAAACGGCCTGACCCGGCTCCATCGTCGAACTCAGTACTGCCGCGGCTTCGATGCGTCACCATTCCTCGCGATAGCCGGCGCAGCGAGCAGGCGCTTGCTGCAAGAGACGACACGGAAGGTGTGTTTTGTCCGTTGGATTGCTTGAGTTCCGCGCGTGCACTTTTTTCTTTCTCGATTTTCCCACGGCCTCGTTCAGTGGTTCGGTCATCGAGGATTCAGACGCTCCCTGGACCCGTGCAGTCTGGGTCCATGCACGAGGATAGTCGGTCAGGAGTACGTCGATGCTAACGTCGGGGCATGATCCTTGGTTTCCAGGTCCAACCCTGTCCGCCACTGCCCCTTCTCCGGCGCAGTCGCCGCTGATCCAGACCTCCGAGCTCCCAATTTCCAGCCAGCGACACGAGTCTTCATCACCCGTGCCGCGCCGCTCCCGGGCAACCTCGTCGGCCGCGTCCAGTGCTCTGGCCATCGAGTCTCCTGGCCCGCGGTCGTCTCGCGCACCGTCCCCGGCCCAGGAGTCTCTCCCCGAACTCCCCAAATACCCCGGATCCTGGGATACCCTATCATCGTCGTCCGACACTCGCCGAGCCAATAGCGCCTATTTCACCGCCGTCTGGGGCTCGCCGTATGCGACGCCCAGCCCGCGGCGGCCTTCGTGGACTCTAAGCCGGCACTCCAGTCTCGACGCCGTCTCGTCAGACGGCTCGCCCTCGTCACAGTACAGGGGTCGCAGTTCCCTGCGAGCGGCTTCCGCCTCTAGCCAGCTCCGACGGCAATTACAGGGCCCCGAGTTTCTGGGTCGCTCTGGTGGCCAGTCTATCCGACAATTCACGGAGGATTGGATCAATCAATACCTATCAGGCCAACTAAGAACCGAACGGAGCAACTGGCTCAGTGACGACGACAGCAGTGAAACGCCGTCATTCTTCACCGCGCGTAATTACTTTGCAGACGACCCCTCCGACGGCTGGCTAGGGTTGAGCGACGAGCAGCCGGACGACGACGACCCTCTGAAGACCCCTACCATACACAGCGTTCTGGCCCGAAGACAGCGGCTGGACAAGCCATCCGCCCAGCCCCAACGGTCACTACATAGGCATCTCGAGAGCACCGTCACACTCAAACAGGAGCACATCTGGGGTCTCGCCAACGGCAGCGATTCGCAGCAAGGCAACATGACCGAAATCAAAGGCGATTTGACTTCGCCGACGGAAGAGGGATCCGGCGCGGCCCCTGTGCCTCCCACCGAGAAGCCACTTCCTCCACCTCCACCAACGGATGGAGCTCTCGATGCCCCGGAATCAATCGCCCCTAAGCCAAGCAAGACACCAAACACGGCCGCCGGGACATCATCAGCCGAGCGGACGAGGAAAAAGCTTGTCTGGCGTGGCAAAGCATGCTATATCTGTGTTCCAGCCGATGACAAGAGAGGCTCCGAGGAATCCGGCTATCGTCTGTTGACACCGGCCGACGTCGAAGAGCGGTTGCAGAAATGGAGGGACGAGGGCTACAACGTCGATGGCTTCGACGTCTATGTCTCGGAGGATGAGTTCCCGTACCACCAGGAAGGAGGCATCAGTCGAAAGCCCTATCCGGATCCGATCGAGGCCGAACAGGAGAAACAAGCCGGCCATTTTGAGATCCGGTTCCCGGACCTGGAAGAATGGGAAGAGTATGTAAAGGCATTGCGGGAGGAAAAACTGCGGGCATTGGGCGTTTCAGTCGTTGAGGACGAGCCCCCCGCGACCGTGTCGCCCGCATCCCTCGCGGCGATGACGCATTTTGCCGGCTATCCGGGTCTGATCACGTCGCCGCCGGTCCCGACATCCTCTGCGGCCAGCAACCCACTTCTCAATCCTCATGCCTTCTCACCACATCTCAATCAGTCATCGAACCCCAGCACAAATCCCGGGTCCCTCACCTCCCCGGCGCCACAATTTGGCGCCCAGGGCCCGGTCTTCGGCGTCGATGGCAATCTTGTCGCGGGGCTGTCCTACCCATTCCAACCAACGCCTCCCGCTGCTGGGACTTTCACACCCCAGAGCTTGCTCAACGCGCGACAGGGCGGTATATCCTCGGCTGGTCCGGGTAACATCCTGAATTACAACACGCTCCTGTCGCCCGTGTCGCCCATCAATGGCGAGGACTCGAATCAGTATCAAAATATGGCCAATGACTTCCAGGGTCAAGACTCCGGCCGCGACTCCGGCCGTGGCACCGCTCACCACGTTCCTCAAGACAGCCAGCACAGTCGAGCATCGCAGGCCGACACCTTGATTTTGGAAGAGGCCCAGCCTGACGCGGAACACTTCCAAACATCCAATGTCGAGCTTGTACAGCCCAGACCACGTGGCCATAGCCACAACATCAGCGACACTCTGCAGAAAGGCTTGGATAGTTACTCGCAGCCCGAATATCAGTTCGAGCCTGTCAACGAGCCGACAGCCGATCTGCGCAGGTCTCGTTGGGCCGTTACGACCGACGAGATGCGGCCTTCGACTCTCCACTCCCAATTCCATGGCACCACCGCTAATGGACACCACGGCTTTTTCGGCAATCAGCAAGCCGATGATCAGGATGAGATCGATACGAACCCCAGTCTTGCGGGTTCTCCTCGCGAAGCTGTGCCCGATATGAGTCAACATCCATGGCACGCGGGCGACCAGGACGTGGGGTCTTTTGCCCGAGGACACAAGTCCAAGCCCTCAGCGTCTGGGCTGAATGTGGAAGCAAAGGAATTCAATCCTTCCTCCTCATTCGGCTCAAACACGTTCACCTTCCAGGGCAACTCGTTTCAGCCGGGCCGCTTCGACAATTCGGCCGGGTTCTCGTCCGTTGGTGCAACTTTCAGCGCCGGAACATCTCATGGATTCAATGTTGCGGCTCCTGCCTTCACCCCGAACAGCGGCGCGTTTGCTCCCAAGGACTTCACCTTCTCCGCGGCGTCCTTCAACGTTGACGCTCCCACGTTTGATCCTAGCCGCGGCCTAACCTCCACGAGTACATCAAATGGCCCCAGCCACCTAAAGAGCAGCATATTTGGCGATGTCGACTTGTCCCAGATCACCAAGCCGCCGAAAGAGTCCAAGGCCATTCCAATCGTGCGTCCCGATGACCGCGAGCGGAACGCGACCGAGAAGAGCGAATCAAATAAGACGTCTGAACAGTCACGACAAAAGCGTGTCCGCCGTGGTGCAGATGACGGCGACAAAGAAGCTGAGTTTGCGACCCCGCCGCCACTTGGAGAGGCTGCCCAGGGTCAGGCATCGGGTCCCAGCAAATCCACTAAACCGTTCGAAGGCAAGGAAAACGAAGCACCGGAAGAGGTTCAGCGCACTGCGGACACGTCGTCGTCGGATGCCAAGCGTCCTTTTGTGGACGACACCGTGGAGGGCAAGGATGTTTCGACGCCGGCGGGGGCGCCCAAGGAGGAGGTCACTGCAACCCATGAACAGGAGACCGTCAGCAGAGAGGTGCCGCAGCCGGAGACTAAGCCCTCAGAGGAGAAGCCTCTTCCCGAACTACCTAAGCTCGAGGAGACAGCGCCCGCCGCGTCGCCCGATGACTCGGCCGCGGTGTCTGACAATAAGGACACTGCTGAGTCTGCAGCCAAAGCCGCCGAGGAGCCTCCCAAACCCGCACGCAAGAAGTCGATTTTTTCTGCATTCACTCGTCCCTTTTCGTTCCGGGCGTCCGTTGCGGAATTCATCCCCTCATCTCAAACCTCCACACCAGCTCAAGCGAAGACTGAGCCCGCGAAATCTGAGTCAGAGAAACCTGCCCCTGAGAAACAGCAGAAGACCGGCTTCTTCGGGTCGCGGAATGCGCCCGCGAGTCCTCCGGGTTCTCCCAAGATGCCACCCGAGGTTGAGCTCTCACCCATCGCATCGGTCAAGGAATCCAAGGACTCCAGGGATGAAGGCCGATTCGTGGAGGAACGTCTCCCGCGTCGGGCCGAGCCGGTCGAGTCTGACTCGCCAGACGTGGCAGAGATCGATGCTGTTATGGAGGCGCTTAATCGTGATGACAATAACGTCGGCGTCGAAAGAATCAGTACGCCGCCGCCACCTCCGCCTGCAGAGACCCCCATGGCCGTGTCGACCGGTCAGCCACAGCTTCTGCCTGTTCTTCGCAGTGAAGAGATGAGCCCGAGCCCAAGAGGAGGGGCCGACCGACTGGTTAACGGGATGCCCGTCGCTGGGCCCGACGGCGATTCCCGGGCTCAACGTGATTTCGCATCGGGACATTCCCCTATCCGTCAGTTGGTCAGCATGGATAATCGCATTAGCGACTGGGACGACATGATCTCATCTGGGGAAGAAGAGAAGCTGTATCACCGAAGCAGATTCTTCGACCGCCATGTCAACGACTTGCTCGCGCAGGCGTTGGAAGACCGCCTGGCGCCTCTAGAAGAAGCGCTCAGCGTCATTCAACATTCCATCGTGTCCATTGGGTCACGGCGACGCCGGCGGAGTGTCTCTGTTGACGCAGAGAATAGCGACGCAGATGACGAGGATGACGAAGCTCCCGTCCACCGTCCCATCTCGCCCTTCAGCAAGAAGGACAAGAAGCTGGAGAAGATCAAGAACGCGGTTACGGAGGTTCTCACGACGCAACTGTCCCGCCAGCAAGAGGCCGTAGCATCAAACCATCTGGCCGCGATTCAGGAGAGCATTGCGGAGTTGAAGGCCCTTGCCGCGAAGCCGAACAAGGAGGAGCCTGATGTTCGCGCCCTTCTCCAGGAAGTGATCACCTCCCATTTCAGCAACAAGAAACTCACCGAGGCGGAGGAAATCGGTGCGGACAGCTTGAAAATGCAAGTGGATGGACTCAAGAGCATGCTCCGTGTGGCTGATGAGCGGATGGAACAAGAAATGAAAGGCCGCCGCGATGCCCAGGAGGCCTTGTCGGAGGTCCAGAAGATGCTCCGGTACGCGGAAGATGAAGCTGAACGCTACCGCAAAGCTGCCGAGGCGGCCGAAGCCAATCTCCGCCACTTGCGGGAGGAGAAGATTCCCGAGTTCGAGAAGATCCAGATGAAATCCGAAGTCCTGGAGAAGCAGCATCGATCGTGGGAGCTTACGTTGACTGAGCTGTCCGAGAAGAATATCCAGCTCGAAGGCAAGCTCGACGAGTACCGCGAGGCGCACGATCACTGGAAGAAGAGGGCGATGGCCATGGAACAGGAGAACAAGGAACTACGTGCCAGCATCAGCCAACTCCAGGCGCGACTCGAGGACAGCATGCGGGCTCGGCAGAGCCTGCGCGGCAAGTTCGATCGCATCCAGAATGATATCATCAATGTGACACATGACGTTGCCAAAGAGAGAGCCGCCGCGCGTCGAAAGGAGGAGGAGCTCAACGCCAAGTACGAGGCGCTCAAGGTTGTTTATGACCGGGAGGTCAAGCTGCGCGAGAAGCTCGATGCCGACATCGCTGAACTGGAGAAGCACGAGCACGAGGCGACCAAACTGAGAGTGATTCTCAGCCAAACGCAGCATGAAAATGCCCGGCTCGAGGAAATGGTGGAGAACCTGCGGCACGAGTGTCTCCAGTATCAGAGCAAGGCTGCTCATTTCGAGCGGGAATTCAAGGAGGCTCGGGAGACCAGCCTGGCCGAGATCAAGCGCACACGCACCTCGCTGGAGGCCGATATCGACGCGGCTAACAACCAGGTCAACATCGTGCGCGCGGAGCTCGAGTCGCAGATCACTCGTTTGGAGAACCAGCTGGAGCACGTGCGGCTCGATGCCGACACCATGAAGGAGCGGTACGAGCTCCTCTTGGAGGAGGCTCGAGAGAACAAAGCCAATGCCATTGCTGAGCTCAGTGCCGCGCGGGAGACCGCCCTGGAGGAGCAGCGCAAGATGCATGACCGGGCCCTGAACGACTTGCGGGAGCGCCACGCCCGGGCCATGCACAATGCCTCGGAAGACCGTCAGCGGATCGAGAACCATATGGCTGAACAGCTGAAGCTGGCCAACGAGAGGGCGGACTTCTTGCAAGACAAAGTCGCTCATCTCGAAGAGAAGCTCGAGATCGCCAAGTCTGCCGCCCGTGCCGCTGCCCAAGCTGCCCAGGCTAAAGGCGCCGTGGTATCCCCACCACCTACGGGGGCCAGCCGTCACCCGTCGTCGCCCTCGCTGTCTTACAAACCCGGCTCGGACGTTCCGGAGAAGATCTCGCCTCAGGCCCTCCGCGAGTCCATCCTGGTGTTGCAGGATCAGCTGCAGCAGCGAGAAGCCCGTATCGAGGAGCTTGAGCAGGAACTCGAGTCGGTTGACAGGGACGCTCCCAAGAAGCTCAAGGAAAAGGACAGCGAGATCAACTGGCTCCGCGAGCTGCTTGGTGTCCGGGTCGACGACCTCCAAGACATCATCAACATCTTGTCCCAGCCGTCGTTCAATCAGCAGGCTGTCCGAGATGCGGCGATCCGGCTAAAGGCCAACCTGGAGATGGAGCAACAGGAACGAGAGCGTGCCATGGCCGGCGGGAAGACGTTCCCTTCTCTATCGGAGTTGGCCGCATCGCCCCGGTCCCTGCCCTTGGCCGCGGCTGCAGCCTTGGGGAGCTGGCGGAGAGGTCGAGACTCGGTCACGCCCGATGGACCCGCGGCCAGCACTCCGTCAAAATCGAACAGTAGCGGCGGCTTCCTTTCGGGGCTCTTGACGCCACCCAGCTCAAACTTGCGGCAGTTCCCCAAGTCCTTGAATGTGCCATCTGGCCGAGCTAACGTCGCCGTCGCCGATCAACGGCGCGGATCGGGCGCTCATCCTCCAAAGGCATACAACGCATCGCCGCGACCGCTGTCATCGCAGCAGGCAGGAAAGTCGCCTGTTCGAGAAGAGCCGCCGGAGCCGCCGACTACTCCCCCGTTGCTGCGGCGCGGAAGCTATGACCACGACGCTGAGCCGAACAATTATGACAGCAGCGCGTTGATGGAAGACGGCGACAGCGACCTGGGCGAGACCATCGAGTCGCCCAAGGGAACTCCGGGTGATGCACAGGTAGCATCACAATCGTGAGAAGATCATTATTATTTTTTCCTTTGTCTTCCTTCCACAAATGAGTTGTGTTATTTTTTTTCTTTGATTTTCATATTTCATGTGACGAAGTTGAGCATATTCGCGACCCCGATGGTGGGAGTGAAGTCCATAAGTCCTAATCTTGCATCATCGTTTTGAGTTTACGAGAGATATCCCCCTCTTACTTCGTCTTGATGTATTTGCCATTTGCTCTTTTTTTGATACCACCATATGTCAAAGACTGATTCTCTGCTCATATTTTCCGGAGGGTTTTTGACAATCATCCGTTTGCTCATATACCTTCTTTTGACTTCTTCCAAGCTGTGTATATTATCCGACTACACATACCCCCTGCATTGATTGTTTAGTGAACGCGAGAGAGTATGATAGAAGATCGAAGCATACTATTCATAATCAACACCTTGTGCAGATTGCAATTGAGAAATGCGTCTCAAGGTCAGCTATCATGAGTCAAAATCATGTCTGCCTTTGGAACATCGCCGAGGGTAAGATTGTCATTGCAGGGCCATTTCTTACAAGTCATAACGACGAAGGCATATGTAGTACTGCAGGCATGTCCATACTTCCAGCTATCCACTTATTTACACCATTGTACAGTCCCCGCGTCAACACAAATGAAGAACGACGAGAAACTATCCTTTCTTCGCCGGCTCTGTTGGCTGCGACGGTCTCAAGGGCAATCCTGCCGCCTGGTAAATGGCATCAATCGTCTCCATCTGCGCAATAATCTCCTCCCCGGTAATCCAAAATGGCACATCCTTCCCACGAACCTTCTCCGTAAACGCCTCAAGCTGCCAGCGATACGTACCCCAGTAACTCTTCCCGCCTTTCCCACCGGTTGTATAGGCGGACCCCCAAATCGGGCCGCCCTGATACTGCTTCCGGTACTCCGTCTTCCCAGTAGCCTTGTCAGTGATGGAGATGTAATGGTACAAGTGCGGCATCATCGCGTTGTAGAAGTAGATGATGGCTCGTTCCGTTTCGACTTCGATGGATGGGAGTTCCCAGAAGCGCGGGATGAGGCCTGGTATTGACCATGCGCGCGCCATGTCGGTGTAGACACGGCTCTGGATGATATGGTGGTCATTGGGGTCCTCGAAGAGGAGCAGGACGTGCATCGCTTCGTCGACCCGCGGGTCGCACTTGTAGGGTCGGGCGACGGCGGATTGGATTTCTTTGGGTTTCTGCCCATCGAGCGCGAAGCGAGTGAACGAGAGGGCGTATGTCATGTCCATGGCGGAGCCGCCTGAGGTTCCATCCATCCATTAATCAAGTCTCGTTTCGGCGGCTGTCTTTTGTGGGTTGTCAACTCACCCGCTAGATCATACTGCCATCTAATATCTCCCTCGGGGATTCCGGGGCTGGCCGTCATGACGGCATCCGTCCGCAGTATTCGGCCATATTGCCCGGATTTGAGGATTTGGCGGAACAGGTGCGCAGCTGGGTGGAATTGCCAATGAAACTGCGTCTTATTCAGTTCTGTCTCTTCTTGTTTTTTCTAGGGAAGAGAAAAGGGGATCTTCCATACAGCTTCCTCACAAACCAGCTTATTGACCTTGGCCAACTGAATCAACTGTCTCGCTTCGTCCGCATTCGAAGTAAACGGCTTTTCGCACAGAACATGCTTGCCGGCCTTGAGCGCTTTACTGGCCCACTCGTAATGCAGGCCATTCGGCGTCGAAATGTACACAAGGTCCACCTCCGGATCGTCGAGCAGTTCCTGGTAGCTTCCGTAGGCTTTCTTGAATCGGTACTTTCGTGCCGCTGCCTTGGCGGTGTCCAAGCTGCGGGATGCAATTGCGTACAGGATCACGTCAGGGTGTGTTTCCGCAGGATGGACGACTGGGAATATTGATCAGCAACTACTACTCCATTTTCATGATCAATCAATGGAAGAGTTTCGGTGGGAATGTACGCACCTGCTGCAGGATTGATTCTTGCCGATGAAATAACTCCCAGTTTCAGCCCCATTGAGCTCTTGGTCCGCGTTGAGTGCAATAATGTGTTGACATATTGATGCGCAAAAGTATAACCCTGTAACAGAAGAGCCATCGTTACGTCTGCGTGTTGTCTCTCATCTAAGATGGGCGCATATGATTTTGTCCTTTGATGGTCCGAGATGCAGCAGATGCTGGTATTTTTGAGGCCAGTCGTGGATTCGATACCCCGTTGTGTCAGGATGACGACATCAACGATACGTCAGAGGTTGATTCTCTCTATGTACTACGAAGGTCGAGGTTCAGTGGAATCGTTCAAGAAGAGTTCGACTAATGAATAATGAGTTCAGCTTGTCGTATGTTCTCCGTCATTGTTTTCATGAGTTGTTGTCCTGAATAGGAAAGTGGCTTTCGCAAGCCCTAAGAGCTTCCACCTGGCTTCGAGCCTCAAACTCGTTCCTGGCACATTTGTCTCCTGTATAGTCTGCCGTGATTATGTATACATCCAATTCAACCCAATTCGTAAACATGCGAGATTGAGATCGAGCCAGGGAACCAAATACAACGATGGAGTAGGTCTTCACCTAGACTCGAGGAATAAGGTCAAGACGCTTAGTACTCTGCAAAGGACTTGACAGTAGGACGCCCAAGCATGGAAATAGCTTCAGCTTGCGAAAAAATTAAACAGAATACACGTAGCCAGTCGGATGCCTCGGTAGAACTGAACTGAGTTGTATACCTTTACCCGTGAAGTTACCCCGCACCCGACACGAGCATCGGCGATCACGATCCGATGGTAAACCGACAGCTCTGGAGCGTGTGGGGTACATATAGAGAGCAGTTATACTTACAGGGGTAGAGGCAACCCCATCATCCATATCCGATATCCATACAGTGACAGCTTGCAGACGACTCGACACCCATCATCGCCTTTCTTTTGCTCCACGCCGGCAGACCACACGAGACAACCATGGCTGGATTTCCGACCCTCAAGCCTGCGTTCACAATCCAGGTTAGAAACTGCTACGTCGTCGGAGTTGGAGTAAGAGTCCCTAACCACTCGGATCATCGCATAGGTCACAATCGACAAGCCCGTCAACATTGGTAGGCAATCACAAAGCAACTGAGGTACCTGGAGTACCTTCCCTGACGGAATGTATAGGAAGCTCGCATAGGAAGAATAGCCTGGTCGTGGTGGTAAGTCAATATTCTTCCGTTCGTACTAGTCCCAACCTCCACGCTCATGCAAACTGCAATAGCCCATGATTGGCGGCAATATCAAACCCGCACCCGACGCCTCCGTGCCCATTGATGCCGAACTCGTCGGGACTGGCAATGACTATATCCACAATGATCCGGACGGCCAGCACATGAGGCTGAATGCGCATGCCGTAGCAAAGTAGGTCATCCTTCGGCCCTTTGCCATCGAGTGCTCTGATACTGACCTCCTGAAAAGAACCAAAGATGGTGCCGTACGTAGTAGTTTTCATGGATGATGAAGATGTGCACGAATTCTGATTATCATAACCCGTACTAGTTTCTCTACATCAACTACAAAGGCACCGTCAAGTTGACCCCGGACACGGCCAAGGTTCTCTCGGGCCAGGCCGGAGATTTGGTGACTCCATTCGGTGATTCGGGTAAGTCCTACCATTGTTTCGGCTGAAAAGTGCGCATGCTGATGTACCTTTTTTCTTACAGTCACCTACTTTGAGTTCGAGGTATGTCAATGATCAGATTCCTGTCTTTAGTTGCTATGAACAGTCTGACCCTGTTAGACCGGTGATGAGCGTTACAAGTCCCTTGAGAATGGCGTCTTCGTCGGGCAAGGGCATTTCATCAGTCAGCCCGGAAAGAATATAATTGTCGAGTACAATGTCAGCCAGGTGGTTGTGGGATGAAAAGGTACTAGGTATGCTTGCTTTGCGACAAATCGGTGGGATTGAATTGGTTGGATAGTATCAACTGAAGATGGATGAGTATTGTAGCGTCAACTTGAGCAACCATGATTGCACCAATAGCATCAATCTCAAGCATATCAGTTCTTTTTCGGTCTTCGCATGATCATGATTACACAGATTGGTCCTGGCGCTGTGCATGTGCGAACCTTCAAGCATCTCATGGGGGTCAAAGCGAAAGTGGTTCTGAACTGATGAACCAGCAATGACAAGTGATAGGCGCTGACAGGAAGCTCGAATAGACTGAGGGTAGGTCTCCGTCAACTCGAATCACGTGTCAAGTCGACTGCGAGTCGAATAGTATTCCTCTCGTTGCCTCTCACAATTTATTTCATCGCCGACGAAAATCTAAAGTCCTCATCAGGCATCAGTTGACTGTCACATCTTGCTGCAAAGTGCGTCATCTGGAACAAAAGGCGGTACCGTGACTGTCAGCTCGAGGATGAGTTCGATGTCTGTGAAACTTACTAGTAGTCTTCTGCTTGTTACTGTACCACCCAACCTGGGACCCCTGTCAAGTGTCGAACCCATTATTCTCACCGGATTTCATGCCAGTCGGCACTCCTGGACACTCACCGAATTTAGGATAGCTGCCATACCTTGTAACTTCACTTAAAAGGTAATTGATTCGGGCTACTAAATGCCGCACCCTCAGTCAGCGCAGTCACGTTCACACGCGTTCGCTACGTGTCACCCTACCAACGGTTTCTACAACTGGTCCTCTATTTGCTGTGATTCCTCCAGCCACATGCGGCATGCCTCACCCAAAGAATTTCTGAATTTGATTTTCATTGGTTTCCTGAACGATTCACCCCTTTTCAGTGCCGCTGGCTGCGGCCAAGTCGTGCGTGAACGAGTCATCATAGGGGTATGGCAAAAATCTGTTCGTCGATAATTACTTTGATTAGTATGGCGTGCCAAGAAGTACTGCGATCATCCATGAACTTTCTACTTGATTTGGTAACTACTTAGTTACTATTATCCAAACTTTTGACGTCTGGACGAGATTCGGAGTGCCTCGAGTTCTCCTGCTCACAAGGTAGTTTCAAATTTCTCTATTTTCACCCTCTCAACCTTTTGAGGGCACTGCTCCATATCAGGTCCCCGTTGTGAATATGTGATGAAACTTTGCGCTGTATTTCGTCCTTTTTTATTACATCACATGACTCCTGACTCTTGAGCCATGTGGCTGTCACTCCTGCTGCTTGCAATTGCGGCTGCTTCACCAGTAGTTGTGCAGCAGTCGCCGCAGCAGCAAGTGCTAGGAGGGATTGAAATCAAAAGTCCCTCCTCAAGTAAACTCCATGGACGGTTTCTGCATATTACTGGTATGTCGGAGGTCTGATTGCCAGAATTCACGACTCCTTGCTTACAGAAGGTAAAGATATCCACTTGGATCCCTTCTATGAGCCTGGGTCCTCTCCTCGTAAGTCTTGCCATCGTGGCAAAGGCAAAGCGGGGTATTTAGGAGCTCCTGGAGAAGGTTGTGATTCTCCGGAGATTCTACTAAACCAGACATTTGACTGGATCGAGAGGAATCTCAAAGACAAGATTGATTTTATCGTTTGGACTGGAGACTCGGCCCGCCATGACAATGATGAGCGCATTCCTCGAACAGAAACGCAGATCGAGGAACTTAACCAGGCCGTGGTAGACAAGTTCATGGAAGTGTTTGGCGAGAAAAAAGATGGCGGCCGAAACAAACCCACGATTCCAATCGTCCCGAACATCGGCAACAATGATGTGATGCCGCACAATATCTTTGAAAAGGGACCGAATAAATGTACGCGCAAGCTGGGCAGGGTATGGAAGCCATTCATCCCGGAGGAGCAACGACATACCTTCCTGCAGTGGGGGTGGTTCTACACGGAGGTGATTCCGAGCAAGCTGGCGGTTGTCAGCCTCAACACAATGTACTTTTACGAATCTAATGCTGCTGTCGATGGTTGTGCAGCGCGGTCAGAACCGGGATACCACCATTTTGAGTGGCTTCGCGTGCAGCTACAGTTAATGCGAGAACGGGAGATGAAGGCGATTTTGATAGGCCATGTCCCGCCTGCTCGCTCGGGAAAAAGGCAGAACTGGGATGAGAGCTGCTGGCAGAAATATACCCTCTGGCTACATCAGTATCGCGATGTGGTAGTTGGGAGTATGTACGGTCATATGAACCTGGACCATTTCATCATCCAAGACTCGCGGGAAGCTACGTTAGATGCAGCCGCGGATAACTTGCCGAGTTTTTCATCGGACGATGAACACGATCAGAACATTACGACACAATCCAAGTTCGGCTATCTGTCCAGCTTGCGGGAAGAATGGGCCAGGCTGCCCTCACCACCATCAGGAGTGGAATTGGGTTCAGATTTAGAAGCTCTGAAGGGCAGGAAGAAGAGGAAAAAGAAGAACAAGAGGAAGCGATTCCTGAAGAAGATTGGAGGGCCTTATGCCGAACGCTACTCGGTATCCCTAGTGTCTCCGAGTGTGATTCCACGCTACTACCCGACAATAAGGGTTTTTGAGTACAATATTACCGGCCTGGAACACGCTGTGACATGGGCAGACTCTGGGTCACATGTGTCCATGGATTCAGAAAGGGCCCAGAGGGAGACTGAGTTGAACAAGAAGAAGCTACCAAGAATTCCCAGCCCGCCATCCAAGAGCGCCCCTCCCGGCCCAGCCTATTCAAATCAGCCGTTGACATTGCTGAACTACATCCAGTACTATGCGAATCTGACGCAGATTGAGAACAGATCCAAACTGGATGGCGAACTTTCTGCGCTCGAGTATGAAGTCGAGTACCACACGCATCAGGACGACATCTACCACATGCGGGATTTGACAATGCCTAGTTTTTTCGATTTGGCCACGCGCATTGCGGGGAATAGCCCGGCGGCATCATCCGTCGATATCGAGAAGAAGCGCAAGAAGAAAAAGAAAAAAGGCAGCAAGAAGGACAATAAAGTTTGGCGCGCATTCTTGAACAGGGCGTTTGTGGGATTTTTAGATGACTATGAGTTGGACGGTGTTGAATAAGCTTTGCTTCCATGCATGATTTCGGTGACTTTCAGGTACAAATAGGTAGACCTCACTTCTTGTTTGACTCTGCGGTACTGCGAGGCATATCTTGGATGCGCATGGTGTCTTGTTCTCTCGTACAAAGTGCTCTGTACGACAATGCGAAATCCTTGTAGAGCAGGATGATTCCTTTGGATCCTTGACCTTGGGGTTACATACATACTATTTTCGAACGCACTGGCGCACCCGACCTTCGGTTCTTTGGTTATTCCGTTCAAAAGCGGTTCGTTCCGATCCGTAGCCCCATCGGGCCCAAATCTCACCACCTCGACTCCTTCGACTGACTTTTGAGGTTTGGGCGCTCGAACTCGATATGAACTAGGCATATGAACTGGCAATCTCGCCATGCGAGCGTCGTCGCTGTCTGGGAGTTTGAGGGCCTGCTGTCTGATCACCCAACCGATAAAGTTCCAATGCAGTATCCAAAACCTAACGCTTCTCTTCAAGCCGAAGCATCGAACTCTGTTCACCTGAAATGTTACTCGGGCTTTGTGTTTAGGCATTTGCCCCGATCCTGTTCTCGCTCTGTAATCTATCTCTAACGATGAGAGTTCGTACCGGTAGAAAACACATGAACACTCTCTCCGTTGCCTCGCTCTCCCGAGGCGCGGTCGCATCGCTTAGTAGGCCTACTACAAATGTAATCGATTATACCTGATCCGGCCATCCCAACTGACAGCTGGCCACCCAACTTTAAGAGCCATGATTCATTGTTTGCGAATTTTGCGAGCTGATTCTGGGGTGTGAAAATGAAATCCAAGGTCTTTGCGGGCTGGAAGTCAAAAGCTGTGGCTGGTTTGACCAGGATTCTGCTCCACAACACAACGATAGTAGTAGAGGCTTGTGTTGACGCCGGCCCATTAGGACACAAAACCGAGAACTCTGGGAATGACACGTAGATCGCGCTTCTGCAGTCCCCAGCGCAGGGAGAGACGCGTCGAAGGCCCTACGATCATCGCCGCTTTGCAATTCGGGCCCTTTGCCAAGTACATAGATTGCTGAATTTATCCGTCTCTGAGTCGCTGTGCCACTGAAGCGGGGCCTTTCGAAGAGGGCGCTCGCAAGCTCGGCCGCTCCAAGGAAGCGAAAAGAAATCTGCGGTTATGACGTGCGTCAAGTTCGAGAAACGGTTCAACAAGTCGGATTAAAAAGCGTGCAATTGCGCACAATCGCAGCCAGGCGTCTATCCGCCATTGATCTTTTAGGGAAAGCCATATCACGGGGTCGCGTCGTCAAATCATTTTTTTATCGGCGGCTGAGCAGTTCAGAGTTACCAGTGCGTTGGCTACCGAGCGCGCTACGGAGTGTCCGAGTGTGCGAACATGCGGTGTGCTGGCCCCAGTTGTGCCTGATTTAGTAGTATTTTCTCAACACACTCTGGGGCCTGGGCAGCACGGAGCCTGACGGACATCTTTTCCACGATGAATTGATGAAATTGGACATTTAACTGTACAGCCACCTTTCGATGCCTGTATGATTTTGCCTGAAATTATACTCCAATCTTGCAATCTTTTTGACATTGTACGGAGTACTCAAGGTAAGTTACTACCCAAGTGACGTCCCCCCATCATCTCAGGTACGTTTCTTTTTTGAACGTCTCTTGGGGACTTGCGACAGGATTGTGCGCGATCCTGGAGACTAAAATTAAAGCACAGCAGCCGAACCCTGATAACGACCGACTACTAATAATCAATGATGGGAATTTTTACGTTCGTGGATCTCGATCTGTACTTGTACTTTTGTTAGACTTGACAACGCGAGCTTGAGTTTCGCACCATTTCTAGGACCATTGCAGCCGATTCCTCGCCCCAAGGCCAAAGAGAGAAAGGCGCCGGCTTCAACGTTTTTATTGGCATTGTCGAAATTGCTTTGGCTGTGTCTATTCGATCCGTCCAAACTCGAGAGAATCTGAACCACGCCTCGATCGCCGGCAAACAATTGCTGTTCGACTGCTCGACCTTTGAACAGCCAAGAGGAATCCTCTTAACACGGCGCCTTCTCACCGACAGTGGGACCCTCAGAGTGATCTGTGCGGCTTTTGTGCACACTATCGATCCAGTGCTGCGGTAACTGAAACGGGTTGGCGCAGTGACTGGTCCACTTCTCAATCTACAAAGCGTCGACCAGTTGGGATGTTCCCAGGAGACCTTCGATGAGCCTTAGGGATCTGCAACAACTTACCGCGTTCGTAAAAGGTAACAATCCACTCCTCATAACATGTCGAGGTGTTTCATTGTTGTTTTCCCAGCCGCGCGTCAACTGTTCTGGCGTCCATCGGATGGACCCCTTATATAGATTGCCTTCGTGAACACGAGTACTTTCAATCATCGTTCATTCATTCATCACATCCCTGTTCACAATGGAGCTTCATGAACATGACTGTGCGGAAGAGATGGATTCGAACATGGCTGATTCAAATGGCACCTCGCAGGACTCAGACTCTTCCTCGAGGGAAACTTGGATGGCATCCTCCGAAGTCGACCAGAAGTATCTGGGCCTCCTAGCGGCCGGCACCAGCCATGAAAACCCGTTTCTTTCCAGCATGTTGTACAAGATCCTGGGCTTGTCGGTGATCTTATCGAAAAAGTTGGTGCGAGCCCGGAAATTACGGCGGCTAGACCGGACCCGCGAAACAAAGTCGCTACAGCTTTACTACCACATCATATGGCTCTCTCGAGAAGGACTGGTCATTCTCGAACAGTATATCCTGCCTATGGTCCAGGATTACATCGAGCTGAAGATCCTGTCATATAAATTGCGGGCATCCTTCTATCATATCTTCGTCCTTTTTCACAACCAACCAGAAATCCACAAGCCGGGTGTGTCCAGTTTACCGGACGGCCAGAATGGACACTCTGCACCGGTGACTGATGTAAACCGCGGATCGATATCAACAACGCCACCACCAATGGAAGGTGGCCCCGTCGGCGGCCCTCCGGGCCTGGCAAAGGCTCAACCTCCCAAACCAGCCGCGTCGTTCCTTTTGCCGGCGATCGACTACATCCCGACGGCTTCGGCATGCTTCGCCTATGCTGCCGACCTGGCCGATAACCTCCTTCCAGGATCGCACCCTCTTCGCTTGTCGGTCAAGCTAGAATATGCGGCCTACCTTTACGACTGCCTGCACGACGCGGATGCATGCCGCAAGCTTGCCAAGCAGGCCATCGCGGATGTTTACAATGCCCAAGAAGGCATGGATGATGAGAGTTTCGAAGATGCTGCGGAGCTCGTCGGAATCCTGGGCCGCATGATCAAACGGGGAGGAAAGACGAGTAGTGCCGGCGACAGCGATAGTCAATCGCGAGGTCCAGATGGGACAAAGAACCCGTCTTTCACACCAACGGGCACACCCAAACAAGTGCAATCCACAACTCCGCCTTCGGCGCCCAAAACTGGACAAACATCTTCGTCCACGACAATTGTGGGCAGCACTACGCCCAAGACACCTGTTTTATAGGTTTTCAGGTGCACGGCGTCAGGTCGTGCTCGAAGATCCCATTTGTTTCTGTATTGTTTGTGCCATGTTTTTCATTGTGACGTGCGATTTTATCCGCCGTTGTTCCATGTACAATATGCAACTGTTCTGGGTCTCGAGGGCTTGTTCTTGTTGTTTTGATCAGCTCTTCGTTTTTGTGTACCACATCAAGCGTGCGTTAGAAGCTAGACCTGTTGTCCTTACAGACGAAGTCGACTTGTTACTGTACTACCTAACACTGATGATCTCGAATGGCATCAGGTATCAAATCACTAGGAAAGAAGTACTTCTATGACTGATCTGATGCTGAAATGAGCCAAGATGGAGTGGCTCAGGGCTGTCCAGAGGAAGCTGACAGCTCCATTTGATCTCAGATCACATGAAACCATGCGGCTTGGTATGCGCATCAGATCTTTTGTCGATATGATCAGCCATCATTCGTGGATTGTCCGGATTGCAGTTTGGTCGCTTCTCAACTCTCCCTCGAATTAGGGTTGAGAATGAGAACGGTCAAGAACACATGCAAGTTGTTTTAACTCCATGACTTATCTGAGAAGAGATCAATGAAATGCCTCCAAAATAACCCAAAATTCCGGAACGCACACTCCACGAAGTGTAAAGCCAGTCACCTTCGGAGCTGTACCGAGATACCGAGCATCGATCCAATGAATCCATGGTTGACCGGGCTCAAAATTCGCTGAAGGCCCGAGGGTAAATGACCCCCACCTCTGGTATCGGCCTTCGCTCCGCACTCGGGATATCTCAACGCGAATCGAGGACTGATATAACAAGTCAGTCAATTCGCCATTCATGAATTAGTACGGCCGATATATAAAGCTCGAGATCGGATTTTTGGAAAAAAAAAAAAAGACCGTGTTTTTAGGAACTAAAACTACGAATTGATCTGAACTTCAACGAAATGCAGGCGGCAAATCGTGCTCTGAAGACCCTTAACGGGTCAAAGCCGTCCTTCGGCGCGTGGCAGATGCTGCCGGGCGCGAATCTGTCTCGATTTATCGCCCGGTGTGGATTTGATTGGATTTGTGTCGATACAGAACATGGAAACCTCGCAGGTACAGTGGTGACTTTCTTCTCACGTCCATTTTGGAGTACTAGATATTAATGATCGCGTACTATCCCAGACTGGCAAATGCATGAGTCTGTTGCTGCCATCGCTGCCTGCGGAGTCAGTCCGCTAGTCCGGATTGCTGCCAATGAGGATTGGATGGTGAAGCGTATGAGATTGCTCCTATCTACTATCTATCAAGCTCGGTCAAACTCCTGACTGTGTATATGGCAGGTGCCCTTGATAGCGGTGCTCATGGAGTCATCGTCCCTCTGCTGCGGACCGCCGACGACGCCAGGAAACTTGTAGAGGCCGCCAAGTTCCCCCCAGTCGGACGACGTGGCTTTGGAAGCCCCTTCGCCATGGGTTCGACAGGGAACGTCTCTGCTCTCGAATATCTGCAGACAGCGAACGATTCTCTGTTGACGATCGTTCAAATCGAAACCAAAGAAGCAGTAGCGAATGTGAGAATCATGATGCCATGTGGGACATAAAGGGACAAAGGATACTGATATGTCTGCTGTCTAGGTCGAGGAAATCGCCCGTGTACCCGGTATTGACGTCCTCTTCGTCGGACCCTGGGACTTGGGCAACAGCATTGGATATCCTGTGATTGAGGAATTCCACCCTGAACTCGAGGCGACGATCGAACGCATTCGCAAGGCCGCGGAGGCTGCGGGGAAGAAGACTGGAATTTACTGCGCCAACGGAGAAGCCGCGAAGAAGTATGCGGATCAGGGTTTCCACATGGTATGTTCCTGGCGTTCCCTGTTTCCATGCCACTTGAGACTGATCCCCATGTTCAGATTTCCGTGATGAGTGACGCCGCGGCTGTCCCAACAATCCTGACTGAGAACCTCAAGAAAGCATCTTCGTAAGGGCAATGATTTGATACTGTTGCCATGGGATAAGTACCGATGGTACGGATGATAAGCCAATCCATGTACCGGTTAGCATTACGATTGGGATTGGAGGCTAGTAAGCCACTCTGTGATGAAATTGACGACATCAATAGAAAATCCATGTGTTCATGATCCTATCTCATCCATCGCTTTCTCCACCTCCTGCTCCGTGAACCGATGGAACAGTTTGCGCAGTTCCTTCGTGCTATCGGCGCTTTGCTGCACGGCTGGTTCCACGTGTAGTACGGGCACATCGAACTCGTAGACATCCTTCCAACGTTTGTTTTCCGGCGCCATGATGTCGACTTCCTTGTAGTCAATTTCTCGCTGCTGCTGGATCTTTGACAGGGTTCGTTTCGCGGTGTCGCAAAGCCCGCAATGCGCGCGAGTAAACAATGTCAAACGAGCGGTACTGGGACCGAGAAGGTATCTTGTGAACCGCATCTCCGTATGGAAGTTAGTGCCAGACTGTCAGCGCAGGGTTTCAGGGCTTCAGGCTCAATTGCCGCTGAAGGTGGTTGTCAAGAATCTAAAAATCGTAGCTTCAAACCGAGCAAAGATTCATGGAACCTTCGAGTGCTTGACACTAACCAAATTCGGGACTTCAAAGCTGCGGGTATCCAAGGGAAGCTTCTCCAGATTTTAAGAGCACCCCTCCGGCTCTGGGATAGCCGTTTCTTTGCCTTTCTACCAATTCTTCGAGTCAGACTTTCTGTTGAACTGTTACTTGGTCACTCTGTCGCAATGGCTGCCAAGTGCGTTCACAAAGGCTGTGGAAAGGTCTTCACTGATCCAGAAGAAGAATGCTTATATCATCCAGGCCCACCTATTTTCCATGAGGGGCAGAAAGGTATTGAATCGGTGTTTTCAGTCTGAGCTGGAAAGAACTCGGTGCTAATACTTTTCTTGTAGGATGGAGGTGTTGCAAAACCCGCGTGTTGTCGTTCGATGAGTTTTTGAAAATCCCGCCATGCACCAAAGGAAAGCACTCTACCGTCGACGATACGCCAGACCAAGGAGAGTCTCAGGAAGCTGCAAACGCTCGGGCAGAAAAGATCCTTGCGGAACAAAAAGCCGCGTCTGAGGCAGCTCGGGCTCCAGCTCCAGCTCCCGCTCCAGCTCTCCCTACGCCAACTCCTTCCACCCAGACGCCGGAAGAGCCTGACTCGGACGACCCGTCGCTGGAAATTCCGGCGGGTGCAGCTTGTCGACGACGGGGATGCAAGGCTACATATGACCCAAGCGTGCCCCGGGATGAGGAAGTCTGTGTTCATCATCCCGGCCAGCCGATCTTCCATGAGGGAAGCAAAGGCTGGTCATGTTGCAAGCGGCGGGTGTTGGAGTTTGATGAGTTTATGAAAATTGCTGGTTGCAAGGAGAAGAAACGACACTTGTTCGTGGGCAAGGGCAAGCCGGACGGTGAGGAATCAATCGAGGATGTCAGGTAAGTAAATCACCCGGAGCATTGCTGTTACGATCTAACTTCTTGTTCTCCAACAGGACCGACTTCTACCAAACTGCCACCACGGTCAATGTCTCTGTCTATCTCAAGAAGGTCGATAAAGAGCGCGCCAAAGTCAGCTTGTCCGAGAGGACGGTCGACTTGGATTTACCGACCGCGGACAATAAACGGTACAAGAAGGTCTACAACCTCTTTGCATCAATTGATCCAGAACAGTCGCAATATACCGTGCTGGGCAGCAAACTCGAGCTTAAGCTTGTCAAGGCGGACGGTACAAGTTGGCCGGTATTGCGCAGCGATGATAAATGGACAGGGGAGCGCATTCAGGTTGGCAGAGCAGCCCGCGTGGGTTAGATCTTATAGAGAATCAAATTCAATCAGTATTCGTACCCTCCACGAATTACTCGTAGTCTCCTACAGTTTAATGCAAGTGCCTAAACCCTACGTCAACTGGTGTTGCATTGTTGCTGGTTATACATGTCCGGTGTACTTGTATGGGTTATATTTCATCCCTTCCACCAGACTCCCCCATTGCCTGAAAAGGCTCCGCACCCGGAATGTCAGGGAAAAAGTTTGGATTGAAGATCCATAACTGAAAGCCGTCTTCGCTGGCCATGCGAAAAGACTTCCCGGTCACTGAAGGGCTGCGCATATAGTTCAGCCTTCTTATATATAAAGGGGATAATGTGGCCGGGAATCAATGCCGGCTATGACCATTTTGTCCTTCTCGAGTGAAATCCAGCAGGCGCGACAAGGAATCTCTCCTGATACGCAACGCTCAGATGTGTGGAGATCCCACGCGGTCAAAAATGGCTGTCACCCCTCCTACTGTTAGACAACGCCAACAAGACAGAACATTGTGTCCTCCTATCCGGGGGTTCGACGAGGATAACAAGGTGGCTATCGGACACGTATAACCGCCAGTATCCACCATCTTCTGCGTCTAAATCGGTATGAACCGATTTCACTCCAGTCTCTATAGATCCAACCTTTCCACTTCAATCGAGGACTCTGACCCGTAGAACAGCCGTCATGAACAGTAAGCCAACAGCCTGAACATTACTGGCTTTTCCGGCCATCAGAAAAACATCTTCTTGACGGGTCGACCATATTGCAAACCATGTCGCCATCGGATATGATCCATCGCATTGGCAGCAGCAGCATCTGTGTCCTCTATGTCCAGGGACGCAAGCGTTTGGCGCAAAACAAACCTAGCGATTGTATCGCCCGAGAAAATCGAGCGCCATTGTTTCGAGACCTAACACGACCGTAGTCTATCAAGATAAAACGACGTTCAAAAGAGTGGGCAATGCGCACCCTTCGGCCTCAGAAAGCGTCTTTTGTATCGAGAGACCTCACGATCTGAAGCAGAAGTTCGAGAGGTAAAGAGCCCACAATATCATAATGCTTGCGTCGAGTTTGCTCTGCCTGCGCTTCCATAATACCCCTTTCCTCTCTGCACAATGGTAAGCGACATCTCGAAAGTCAAATCGAGCTTGTGGTGCTGACTTACCCGTCGTAAGGAGAGTAGCAAAATTCAATTCCGGCACTTTCTCGGAGACGCCGTTTCAGGAGCTGTACCGTCAACGGGCGTATTCACTGCAGGAATTGCAAGGGAAGATTTGGCTGGCATCACTTTGTCATCTAGGAACGTCTTCAGGAGTTCAGGTCATTCTGCGCCCTAAAGCCTCGCAGACACGGCACTTTCCAAACTTTTCCACTCTGACAATCGGAGATTTATCAAACACGTTTGAAGACCATGGCGGGCGTTCTAAAGCTAACCATCAACTGGCAAGGATTCTTAAATCGCTCCCAAGGCTCGACAACGAACAGATCATACTACGTCTGAGATCATTGACCAATTTAAAATTATGCAGTTAGTTATTATTCGAAACGACGACTGAGCGCAGTGACAAGCAACTACAGTACTCCGTAGTTCAGAATTTGAACAGGTAGACTTGGATTTCCAGTGCTTTCGCTGGCTGCTTGCCCATGACATTGTTGAGAACAATTATCGGCTGCAGAAGTGATCAGAAGAATAATTATGGCCGCTCTGGAAAGCATATCACGCCTCCTCCACAGCCAAGGCGCATGGAAGCCTCGTCGAGACGTGGCCCTAGCCCAGCTATATCGTGTTCTGACAAAAAAGGACGACGCAAATGATCGTTCTTCGAAGCTGGGAACGGAGGGAAACCCACCGAGAGAACTCTCGAGTGACCCTCAGCGTGCCGCTGGTGTCCAGCGGAGCTCCGATAAGTTTACATGGTCAATGTAAACCGCTACTGATGAGTCGATGAGAAGAAAAAAAAAGGAAAAACCACGGCCAGGTTCAAGGATTTAACCTCCGGAAATGTTCACGTGATATAGAGTCTTGGCTGCGCTAATTCTGATAAGGAATAGTCAGAACTGTCAGTTTTCATTACATAATACCGTTTTCACTCTCATCACGTGAAAGGTATTTTGCAACTTTTCCCCTTGGCTTTTGGCAGGGGAAATTATTTTTCCACGAGCGAACTGCGGCTAATTATTCCAAAGTTTTATCCAGGCTATTCCGTACAATGCAAAGTCTCAGGTGTTAGGTGGGGTCAAGCGGGAGCCATCCATCCATTCGACTGGCAACCCCTGGGGCATCGTATATACGAATTCACGAGACCACATTCCATAAATCTTGCCCTTGATCGGATTCCTCAATTCTCCCAAATTACTTAAAGTCTGGACAAGTAGGAGAACGAGGGCAGTCTTCCGATAGTCATCGACTGTCGAATTGTTCATGCATTTCTACAATCCGCCCTCTCTCAACCAATCTTTTTGTGCCCGGAGCTTGTGCCAAACAACCCATCCTGACTGACATCGAGACAGCTGTCCTGCGAACGGATTCTTCGAAACAGATCACTCTCAGTTCGACGCACTGACGGCTTCGCCGCAAAGAGCATCACCGATACAATCAATCATGGCGGAATCTTTGCGGTTCATTCCGCTATCCTACAACCATGCGGACTCGCATGCGTCCGCCTTGAGACTTGTGCTCTCTATCAACCCCCACTGGGAAGGGCCAGAGAATCGCATTGAGTTCGTGCGCTTTACCGATGGCATCACCAACACTGTTCGTACACGGAAGAACGGATTTGCTTGTGACCAGGTCAAATCCTGATGCTAATGCATTTCGATATAGCTCTTAAAGATTGTCAATCGCAAGCCTGGCCTCACCGAGGAGCAGATTGACAACGAGGCCGTACTGATGCGTGCTTATGGCAACCACACGGAAATCATCATAGACCGCGAGAGTAGGTTCTTGATTGATGGATGCCTCCACTGCCCCAACGCGACTTGATGCTGAGTAGATGTTATGTAATGTTTAGGGGAGACTGCCTCTCATGAGTTGCTGGCGCGAAAGGGGCTAGCACCACCCTTGCTGGCCCGGTTCCAGAATGGCCTTCTCTACCGCTTCATCCGAGGTCATGTCTGTACCCCTGATGATCTCACTCGACCTTCCGTTTGGCGAGCTGTTGCTCGGCGCCTAGCGCAATGGCACGCTGCCCTGCCTATCCGTGATGCCCCATCTTCCGGCTCCACCAAGCCAGTGCCGCCAGTGGTCAGTCCGTTCCAGCTTGTCGACTCAGACAAGGCGGCACCTCCCCTTGGTAGCGCTGTCGATGATATCACGCCCATTAAAGTCCGTCAGTCCGGTCCAAATCTCTGGAGTACTTTGCAAAAGTGGATTCTTGCCTTGCCTGCATCGACGGAGCAGCAACGCGCACGCAGACAGGCATTGCAGAAGGAATTCGAGCGTATCGTAGAAGAAATGGATGACGGCACCGGCATCGGTGAGAACGGCGTAGGTTTCCTTCACCCGGAACTTGCTCCAACCC
The DNA here is from genome assembly GCF_041956625.1 of Thermomyces dupontii. Lineage (NCBI taxonomy): Eukaryota > Fungi > Ascomycota > Eurotiomycetes > Eurotiales > Trichocomaceae > Thermomyces > Thermomyces dupontii. Next base: position 879,432 of record NW_027192312.1, on the reverse strand, counting down.
GACTTAGAGAAGCTGACGAGATCCTAGCTCGTCTTTGCCCACTGCGACTTGCTGAGTGCCAATGTGATTATCCTACCGCAGAGTAGCCAATCAAGCAAAGATCGCGATGTCGAGGAGGTGCATTTCATCGATTACGAATACGCAACGCCCTCGCCGGCAGCATTCGACATTGCCAATCACTTTGCCGAGTGGGCCGGCTACGACTGTGACTTTACCAGAATCCCGAGCCGGTCTGTTCGGAGAGAGTTCCTGGCAGAGTACGTCCGAAGCTACATCCAGCATGGCGGCAAGGGCGTTTCGCCTGAAAATGAACAAGAGGTGATCGACAAACTCCTCCACGATGTCGACAGATACCGGGGTATTCCTGGATTTTATTGGTAAGTCTTCATCAGCGTTTGTGCAGCGTTCCAACCGTTGACGCTCGTCTCTTTTAGGGGCGTATGGGCTCTCATCCAGGCCACGATATCGCAGATCGACTTTGACTACGCCTCTTACGCCGAGTCCCGTCTAGGCGAATACTGGGCCTGGCGTTGCGAGCAGGACGGCAGCAGAGCTGCCGCGGGTAAAGAGATGCCATTGCGGGAACGGGTCTGGGCGCGGGACAATTGAATCTGTGTGCCCTTCTTGATCCTTCATTTGACTTTTATTTCCATTTCGAGGCCGAGAGCTGTGCTCTCGCGGGTTAACTGTTTACGACGGATGTTTTCCATAGAGTCGCAGCAAGATCAATCCTCTTGAGAGGCCTTTTTTCAACAATCCGTCTCTCATGTCGCTGGGATGACTTAGAAGCATTGCTTGGACTTCTATGTGTATTCAACGGGCATGGGAGTCCTGTACATAGGATAATACTACGAATTTAGAAGCTTGATACATTGGAGAAGTCATTGGACTTGTGATCGTTTGCAGCATGTGCGAACAATCTCATTTTCATCATCTATATCCGCAGCAGTACCTTGAACTGCCTGCCCATCGTGAGATACAGTACTATCTATTGAGACACCGGGCTCTTTGACAGCTTCTATAGATCCAGGTCCTCTGTCTACCTTGGACTGGAGCCAAATGCCTCGGAGCCATTCTCTAAGATGTCCCGTTTGCAACTGTTCCCGGCTTCGAACCTGGAATCAAGCCTTCTTCAGTGGCCTTGATCTGCAAAGCCAAAAACTTGGAGTATATTCGGCACAGGGCAAGGTTTCCACCCATAAACCAGAAGTTGGGATGACCAGAAGGGCGCCAGATCTGAGTCCATTCCGTCAGTACTATGCTTTAAAAAAAGAAAACCGCTCAGGAATGCTTACCGCGTTGAGTTCTCCTTCGTCATCCAGGTCCCAAACATCCTTGCATCGATCTGCGATCTTGTCCCCCAGGACCTTTCGAACGGTAGTCCGCATGTTGTCGAATCCGGTGGCGAGTACAACAATGTCGGCTTCCAACTCACTGCCATCCGCTAGAACCAGGCCATTGGGCTTGAATTCTCGGATGCCATCCGGTGACCGGCGCACCTTGATCTTGCCCTGCGCGATCAGGGAGCTGCATCCAACGTCGATATAGTACCCTCCTCCGCGGGTGAAGTACAAACTGCCGATCCCGGCGCCGTTGATGCCCTCGTACACCTCGAAACCGGCCTTTCTCAACCCATCCAAGATATCCTTGTCCGCTTCCGCGATACGCTTCGTGAGGAAGACGCTGGTGGCGAACTGGACGGGGAAGGGAAGCGATTCGGCCCAGATGTCGGCCAATTCCGTGGGTGGACTCCTTGACGATGTTAGCAATAGTAGGTATCGATCAAGGTCCTGTTGTATTCTCTTACCCATGGTCATCGTAAAGTCCCTCATGAAGCATAAACGAGCCCTTATCAACGGACATCACATAAGTGCCCCGCCGCTGCAGCATCGTCACATCCGCGCCGTTTTCGTAAAAGTTCTCCGCAATATCATGCCCACTGTTGCCGGTGCCAACGATGATCACTTTCTTCCCCTTGACATCGTACTCGGAAGCGTCCCGGTGCTGGCTACCGTGGTAGATCACGCCGCGGAAGGATTCTTGGTTACGGAACGTGGGGATGTTGGGTTCCCCGGAGTGGCCGGTTGCCCAGACGATCTGACGTGGATGCAGGACACGCTGGAAACCGTCGGGGCGGGTGACGGTTACCGTCCAGGTGCGTGTCTTCTCGTCGAATTCAGCGCCGGTGATGCTCGTGCTTGTCCAGACATTGAGTTCCATGAGTGACGCATACGCTTCGAACCAATCTCCTAGTTTGTCCTTGGGGGTGAACTGCGGCCAGTTCTTGGGGAAGGGAAGGTAGGCCATGTGTGTGTATTCAACGGGGTCATGGGTGACAAGTGTCTAGATACCAATCGGAGTCAATTCTATGCCATAAGAGAACAAGCGGAATGCACATACCCTATATCGCTTGCGCCAGTTGTCGCCAATTCGCTCATGCTTGTCCACGATAAGGGTTGAAACCCCCAGTGACTGCAGACGTGCCCCGACATTGAGACCAGATTGCCCTAATCACATCAGTTCATGGGCTCGATATCGCATTAATTCACGGTTCCCATGAACTCACCGGCTCCAACAATCAAGACCGCAGGCTCCGCCTCCGTGAACAGGACCGCCTTCTGGCGTCTCTCCAGCCAAGTGCCGCCCTTCGAACCACCTGGCATGCTATCCAGCGTCCCATAGACACGCTTCGGCCCCAGGGGCTCCTCCGCACACTTCAGCTCCTGGAGGGACGTATACACCGCATATGCCTTCCACCGCTTCTGCTCATCTGGAAACAGACGAACCACCCCGGAACCACGCCCAACGGCGGTCTCGAAGGAGAACATGGACGCAACCCAATCCAGCTGATTCTCGGGCGACTCCACATGTGGGACATATTTCCCTTCCGTCTGGATGCGGAACGTCGAGAGCTGCGCGATGGGCTGGTTCGTACGCACAAAGGCCTCGATATCCTTGGCCGTGTGGATCGTGCGAAGGTCCCATTGCAGGGCGAGATGGTCGCGCCACCACGAATCGGCATGGAAGAGGTCGGTCGAGAGACGGTCAAAGGCCTGCGTCCTCAGAACCTCTTCGAGCGAGGAGAGCCATCGGTGTACAACTTCAGAGGCATTGACGTCTTTGGAGGTAAAGCGAGGGGGGTTTGGAAGAGATGCTACTACGTGTTTGCTGGGTGACATGGTCGTCAAGATTCGAGGTTCATACTCTGTCTTGATTCACGAAAAGGACCTTGAGAATGGAGAAGAAAAACAGATGTCTAGGCCTACTTTATATGGCCTTTATGGCTAGATCCAGCCAAAATCACTGGGGAATATGGATGGCAACACATGACCAGAATTGGGATTGAGAGGGGCCAACACTCCGAATTCTCACTGGGAAATGGACACATCGCCATGCACCCCGAGCCACACCCGGCATAATGTGATGGATTGAGGACTGAGATCGGAGACGGGGCCGGGAGTGGAGGTTGGAGAAACGGAGTCAATTTTTGGCAGGTATGCCGAGAGGCAGACTCGGCAAACCTGCCGAGAGAGAGATGCGGATTTCCCATTAGGGTTATCGGATTCGGCGCGAGTGAAGTCAGATCAGTCGTACTATTATTTTTCATCGAGTGGATTACTCTGGGATTACTCTTCTCCATAAGTGTACAGTCTACACTCATCAACAGGCAATTATTTGTCTCTCCATTTTTCCGAAGATATACAGTATTGCATGAAGTGAGCCTAGCCTATCGATGTGATTCGGATGACTTCATTCGTTTACCCAAACACACAACAATGCACCGCCCCAGAGAAACGCTCATGACGACAGGGCAAGCTGACTGCAGCATGCAGGACCACCGGACAATGTAAGAACGAGGGTATCAAGATTAAAACAAACAGCATCTGCGATAATCAAAATCACAAGAAAGAAATTCACTCCGAAACGCCGTCATCAATGTCCAATTCTACCTGTTTGATCGGATGCAGCAGCATAGGCGGAAGGCACATCCGACCTTCCCCTGCCAGTTCTTCTTCATCACCACCGTCGTTGTCGACCTTGAAACCCAACCACCGGCGGTAGAGGTTCGGCGAGAAGCCAGCAGAGTAGAACCACGTCACTCCCCGGAAGTTGTGTTCTCGATCGCCGAAGATGGCGGTCCGAGCACCGCCGGATGCGCCATTTCGTCCGGCATTGAAAGTTGACTCGAGATATTTGGTCGGCCATCGACGATCGATGTATATCGAATGCGGAACGGAAACGGCTTTGAAGCCATGATGTAGACATGTTGTCGCCGGCCACATCTCGGAGAACATTGTGTGTCGCTTCACAACGGTCTCCCGGTGCATCGTGTGGAGCAATTTCTTCGACAGACGGGACGCCGTGATGATGGCTGCTCGACGGGGTGGTAGGCCGTCTTCCCTATTGTACCCAGTCACGTCGTTTCTGAGCAACCACGTAGTACCCTCAGGGTCGTATAATGGATTGAAGACGATCAAATCCGCCTCTTCGCCAACACCCCATTCATACTTGTCCTTTGCAATGGTCGTGGGCGGAATACCCTCGCCTTCAACTTCCAGGATATCGTCATCATGTGGTCGCTCAGGGCCCCAGATGAACTTCTCGCCCCGAGGCGCATTCAAATCCTCATGCCCGGACTTGAGCAACTCATCGGAATCCTTTGGACGGGCGCTCCAGAGATTGTTCGGGCTATTTGTGCCCATTTCTGTCTGCACGCGGACAGTTTGTTTGAAGTCCTCCCAGGAACCATGCTCCGAGGGGACATAGAAGCGCGCGTTGCGCTCCCAGAGACCTTTGCGAGGTTGCTGGCGAGCCCATTCAACGACCTTTTCAAACAAAAGGTACCAGTTCCCTGTGTAGCGACAATCCATTTCCCAGTTCCAGATGTAGTCGTATTCCGGGTGGTTATACGAGAAGAACTGCACGGGCATGAATGTGCTTCGATACACTCCATGAACGGGCAGACCGCGCTCCATGGTTTCCTCGAGTCCGCCATATATGAGACTCATCTGCCGCTCTGACCAAAGTACTCCCATTCCACGGAATTCTTCAGGTAGGGCGTCGCGGAGTACCCGTTCGTAAGTTTCTTGGTCAGACCAGATCTGCAGGTTGTCATCTTTCACATGAACGAGGAAATACACTTCGTATTCTCCACCCGACGCCAGTGACAGCTCAGTGATTAGGGAGCGCAAGAAGAGGATATCCTCCGGGGTGTAGTGGAAGTCGTGCCACGTCCGAATCAAGACAGCTGTCCGCGGGAGACGATCCGTTCCCTGTTTCTCTTTCGTTTTCGTTTTTGAAGGTTTGGGGGCTTCCTGTTGTAACTGAGTGGTAGAAAGTGGCAGGTTGAACATACTCTGCGGTAAAGACTCGGAAGATTCCTTGAACCTGTGACGATTGGCAGCTAGGCACCGATTTTGAGCGGCGGCCCAATTGACCTGGCGGAAGTCCACAGGCGGCACATCCTCCCAGACCTGCTCGGCTCCTTCCCGGTGCCCTGTCAATCCGGCACCAATGCCACCCTTTTGGATGCTGTATCCCAAGCCATAAGGGCCGAGTCGGCCGAAACGATCGAAGCAGACATCGTCTTGAATGCCCAGCATCTCGTTTGATCCAATAACTGCGTCGGGAAAGCCGCTCGGTACACCGGGAAAACTCCGAAGGGAAGGAATTCGGACGGTGTTTTCCTCGTCCAAGAAACATTCCACCTTCTCGCCATGCTTTCTGATGTACTCCTCCGACTTGTAGTCTGGATATGGATTGAACGGGGAACTGGTGAGATTGACCTCATAATTTCGTGGCTCAATCTTTTCACTAGTCTCTTGCGCGGTCTCGGTTGCGTCACCATTCCCGAGGATGTCATCTGGTGTTCCTTCGCCAGGGTACTCCGGGATATTGTCCTTCCGTGGCACTAAGGTGCGAATACCACCATGATACCTTTTCAGAAAAGGAAAGCTCTCCCACCGATGTGGTTTTGGGGGTTGTTGCACGTCTACCGGCAGTGGCTCTGGGCGGCCCATGAGTTGGAAGCGGAACAATGTGAAAACAAAGAGGAGGAGCGCCACGAATACACAAAGGCATAGCCATCGCATTAGTCGATGCGGTGATAGACGTGGCAGACGTGACGCGGCACGCCGTTGCCGCTTTGTCGAGGAGGTGGGCAGCATGGCGGCCTTTGAGTTCACGGATCCGGACGTCGATCTGGAGGCGCTGGATTGATTCATCTCACTGTCGCTGCTGGCGGAATCGTACAAGGAGTAGTACGGTTTCTCTGGATCGCCCCATTGAGTGCGGTCGCGACGGGCAAACCGCTTTAACATGGGCAACGTTAAGGACGCTGTCAAGATGACGATTGCTTTGGTTTGGTTGCCCTTGTGATCGACTCCGGAATCACCAGTCTAGACCATTGCCTCGGAAGGTTTGCAACAATATGGTGATACGAAGGAACGGAGTCACCACCAGAAGAACAGGATATCAATGCGGAGTCGTCAGGGGATGAAAGGAGAGATTCTGACTCTGAAGATCACCTTACAACAATGGAGCCCGCAACGCCACTGAGGAGAAGAGGCCTTTGTTCATTTGTTGTCACTTGTTTCATGGTCCCATACAAAATACACATGTAAACTGACTCCCGCGTGACTCTTGGCAGGGCCCAGACTCAAGAAATGCGTCATGATTATTGGTCAACACTCGGTTCCCATGAAGCTTAATTGATTGCTGGGTTGTCAGGGTTACGGAAATCGAAGGATCCATTGAACACGTGACCTAAAGCCCTATTTTTTTGCCCTAACTATTCTACCAGATTTGGATTGGCTATTCTGCGGAGAAAACGTTCCGACGACTGAACTTCTGGCGAACCACAACCTCAAGCCAATTTCTCTCGGATTATGTTACTATTGACCTGTTGATGATCTGGCATGATTTACCGATGAAAGCTAACCTCCATACTACATATTATTGTTCAATGCAACTGTGACTATTGGGCCACCCCCAATGCCCCCTTACTAGTCGAAGAACTTGGGATTCACGTGACGGATTGGCAGAGATGGTTCTGCCGGCTTCTAACATCGAACTAAACTCCTGCATCTCTACGACTTATCACTGGAGGGAGGGTTGCGTTTATTGCTTGCTCGTAGTCCACTCTCAAGGTGGTCAACCATGTATAGACTATGGACAATGGTGTATTTGCCACCGCAAGTGATCTGCAGTCCGCTGTTTGGCATTACAACCACTACTCGTATGCTTTGGAGCATCTAGATGGTTCCGTCCAACACCACCCGACATCATCATCATAAATGGGGAGTCTTGAGACATGCTTGCTGGTGCGTTACAGCGCCTAGCTAGAAAAGAATATCATACTCATACATTGCACTGCTGAAGGTCGAAAGCCATTGATACGAATTGTACCCCGTCCGGCAGCAGATTATGGAACACAATTCGTAGCACTGTAGCTCCTAGCTCATCCGTAGCGAAAAACTTTCGAGTATCAAGACACAAGGCAAAGACAGAACGTAACTAGAGAAGAAACGCGGTGCCTGTGAGACCATAGTCTCAAACAACACGACAATGTCGAGGAAACCAAAGCAAAATCCGAAAAAAAAAAAAAAACGAAATTCAAACAACCAGGCATGGGCATCTATACAGCTTTTATGCTTCTTCCTGCATCAGTCTTGATCAACTAGGAGATGGGGCAACAAAAGAGGAGAAGACTACTTGACGATTTCGGAGTCAGAACATTATCACAAACATGATTCGATGACAAAGGCAACACACACATCCGCTTGGCTTCGTTACTCTAATCACGCCCAGTCTTCCTCAGCGTCTCGGCAAGCCACTCCAGACCCTCATAGAGACCATCACCAGTGGTAGCGCAAGTCGATTGGATGTACTAGAGTGTGGTCAGCAGATACCTCGGTCCATGACTTCAGTGTCCATGACTACATACCCAGGCACGGCGCGTCAAGCTCTGCAGACCCAGTTGCTGGGTAATCTCGGCGGGGCTCATTGCATTCTACCATCACGTCAGCAGGGCCAGAGCACGACGGCAAACCTCGGCGCAGCACATACCGGCAAGTCTTGCTTGTTGGCGAAGACAAGGAGAAGGGCGTCACGGAGTTCATCCTCATTCAGCATGCGCTGCAACTCCTCACGGGCTTCCACGATACGATCACGGTCATTGCTGTCGACGACGAAAATGATGCCTTGGGTGTTCTGATAGTAGTGTCGCCACAGCGGACGGATCTTGTCCTGGCCACCGACATCCCACACGGTGAAGTGAATGTTCTTGTACTCGACCGTCTCGACGTTGAAACCTATTCGGCGACGTCCGTCGGGGTCAGTCACATGCTCCCTTTCCATTTGCGCGAAATCGGCAGAGGCCAAATCCACACCGAAATATCGGATCACGAAGGGCGCAACTAACCGATCGTGGGAATAGTGGTGACGATTTCACCCAGCTTCAACTTGTACAAGATGGTGGTCTTGCCGGCGGCATCGAGACCGACCATCAGAATGCGCATCTCCTTCTTACTCCATAGTCGGTCGAACAACTTCGAGATCGCCGCACCCATCTTCGCGTCGGCGTCGGTGAAAACGGACTAGAGAAGGGGAAAAAGAATTCAAAAATGCGGTTAACGAGCGGGTCGTGATCAGGAGGGTGAGATTAGAATTATGATGGTTCCGCGTGCGAAAAGATAGCAGCAGAACGAGATGAAGGAGGGAGAGGAAAGAAAAGGACACTAAGCAGGCGGGCAGTGGATTCAGGAGTGGATGCTGTTGAATGGTGATATTGGGCTAGGCTCAGTGGGGATAATGTTGTGACCGCATGTCCACAGAAAGGCTTGCACGCCACCAGGGAGGGAAAAAGAAAGTGCTCTGCAATACGGAGGACAGCTATACTTACAGATAGAACAACCACTGATTGATTCTTTGGACTGACTGGTCGATCGGGAGGACTCTGGACAGGAAAAGAGAGCAAAAATGATGCTTCGAGAAATTTTTGTGCCTGTTTCTCGGCAGGCCCAGATTAGGAAGTGCGGCTGACAGCGTAGCTTCCGTCACTAAAGCAGCGATCTCTGATAGCACTCTTGTAACCACGCCATGTTATGTAAGTCCACGATGGGCCATGATGAAGTGCCTGTTTATTTTCATTTCTACGAGTACCGAGTACTGCTTCTCTTGATATATACATACATGCAACAGCTCTGGCTGAGTCTCCTGTGCATAGCAGGTTGCCATGCTGAAAGCCTCAGTATCAAATGACACAAAATATTCTGGTATTGGCCTGTCCCTGCACCCTGACCCAGCAGTGGTGGCTGTTATAACGAGTATCTTTGTTGAGATAAATACACCCAAATGCTAAGAGGCGGTCATGATTTCCGTGCGAGCTTCTCCTTCGACGATCGAAAGAATGTCCGAAACAGGGACTGGTAGATCGTTCTGCCTTCGATCGTGTCACTGGCATATCCAAAGATGGCCAGAGCAACCGCAGACAGGAACATAATCACGGCAAATGAGATCCAGTATGCGGTTCCTGAGAAAGTTTCCTGCAGGTCCGCAATCTCTACCCCAAAGTAGCCAGTCATCAGACTAACCGGCAAGAAGAGGATCGTGACCTTGGCCAACAAAACGGTGATTCGGGTCAGCTTCTCCATAGCCTGGGAGTCTTTGAGGGCGATCAGGTTGAAGTTCTGGTGCCAATGTCATCAGTACGCTGTCGAAACCCATGATTCGCAGGATTGCCTACCATGAACGTCAAAGATTCCTTCTCATTCAAACAGGCCTCGATTTCATCCAAGCAATACAACTTGATCCGATCTGCCAATCGCTCAAAGCGTCCAACAGCGGCTGAGCTGAGGAGGACGCCGGTCACGTTGCCGTACTCAGATGCCAAAAAGGTGCTGGCGGACCTGGAATGTATGTTGTCTCGGAAGTCCAACTCATTCAATGTACTCGTTAACCAGGGGCGGTTGTCTTGCCGATCACGGGCCTCTTCCCGTAGCAGGCGCTGCCGCTGCAAAATTCGAGTCATGATCAGCTCGTAACTCTGATAGAGGCGCTTCAGAACAGCCAACCGCCGGCCAATCCAGTGCAAGTCGTCCACCAAATCCACCATTGGTCGTTCCAGCATTTTCTGTCTCTATTGAAAATATCAGTCGCTAGTCAGCCAAACTAGGACGGCGGACTACTCACAAGTTCATTTAAAGAGGCACCGTACATATGCTCTCTTTGAGCCACCAGACGATAGCTCGACACCCAGTCATCGAAGATATAATACATCACAAGACTCGGACCGTCGCTTGGTGAAATACTTGCCTCTTCGGCAGGAGAGTCGGAGAAATATCGGATGTGAACATTCACCAACGACTGGCTGGTTTTGTCCGCTGAATGTTGCTTCGATGCCCCGGAGAAGATTGTAACAATGTTTCTTCGCACCGCGCCCACGATAATCTTTTCCTCCTCCGCCGTGGGTTTGTATGGGCCAGGGAAGGGATTTTCTTGGATCGATATTACCGTTCCTAGATCGGTCAAAAGGTGTTTGCATGAACACGAGTCGGGAAAGCTCATACCATCGCTGCACAGAATGATCCAGCACCATATCCGCTTCCCGTCTGGCCTGTCTCTGCCATTGTTGATCGGCTTTCCATTGATTTTGACGGTATACAGTGAATTGTATCCGATACAAGTGTCTAGAGCAAGTATGAGCAGGCCACGATTCTGAAACAACTATCTTATCGATTCTACTCACACTGCCGGCCGTAATCCACAGAACAAAAGTGCCAGATCTGGTTGATGATGTGCGAAAAGGTCAGATCTCGCAGCGAGGTAGCCTCTGACATAAGGGACGGGTGAAGGTCACTGAGACGACGGGCGTTTTCAAGGTCGTCGTCCATTGCAGCGGGTTTCTCGTTGGAGAAGACCGAAGAACGACGCCGAGCCCTGGTTGTTGGCCTGGGAGGAGGCTCTGGCGCTTCGGTGGGGGATTTGGTCTGCGGGATTGGCTCCGTGCACATCATTTGGATGAGCCTATATGATAGCCCATATCTTTCTGTGACATGCTGTTGCACGGTTAGTGTCTTTCTGGGGAGGAGAGATTGCGTATCATCCGTCTGGCCGTACTCGGACGATGTCTTTCTGTGTCTCTGGTGCCCAAATGTTACTGTTGAGAAGCTCGGCATTAACACGCATCTAGACACGGACCGTATAGAGTTATCAAACTCACATCCATCTTGTCCCAAATATCTTTGGTCTCTAGTGATTCGTCCACGAGATTAGTCTTTGACCCTGCATAACTGCATTTTTTCTCAGGTGCATACCTCGATCTCGCTGTCCATCAAGGCAGCGAAGTCCTCTTTGGATAAATCCACCGCACACCATGCATCATCGTTGCCGAAGTCAAGGACGAAGTTCTTGGTCCGTGGATCGTGCAATAGCAAACGACACGCCCGGAAATTTGCCGCATCATCTATATCTTTGAACTTGTTCAATAATCCCGGTCTCCGTGCTGAGCACGCGGCATAATATTCTTGTGCAGTGCAATTCCCCGTCGCTTTTCGCTCTGGTGGTGGCGGAGGTCCGGCGTTGTCTGTTTGCTTGGCCACGCTGGAAGAAGACTCTTTAAGGTCCATGATCCATCCGATCTCGAGCGGAGAAGTTGCGAATCGAAGACACCGATTCTACCGATTTGAGCAGCTTGAGGTAAGGAGACGCGAGGACATCACACGCGTTCTACGCTCATCAGTCGTACAATGAACTCCATACTCCGCAGTTATAATATAAATCTCAGCTCTGACTCGGAGCTAGTCAGGATTGAGGATCAGCTGGCTGCATGGCTGCATCAGCCGCCAACCAACAACCAACCTGTGATTTGTCTCAAGTGATCAAGCCCCTTCGCCCTAAGCCAAGTTTGAAAATCGATCAAATCGATCGGCGCGTTCCCGAAATAATCTCCTAGGACGACTCATGAAGCGTCCTTGAGATTGTGGTTAAGAGGTTTGCTTACCAACTGCAAACATGATATTGGCACTCTCGTACGGAGTACTTTGTACATCAGGGATGTGGCTTCATAGGACGACAAACAGCAATACCAACAGAACGGAGTAACTAAGCGTAGAATTTTCAAATAATGTCGTTGTTACTATTTCCCCCGTTTTGTATGGAATAGTCATCGGTCGCCGCGGTTAATGAGTCATAACAGTACATGAATCGCATCGGTAACAGGAAACTCAGGATATTCTGTGCGTACAATGTAGAAATTTCCCACCTCCGAAATGACGTCTTCCTCCGTGCTTAGTAGAGACATCGTCTGTCTACCGAGGGGCGACGATCTTGGTCCGGATATCATTCCAGTCGTGATTGACCGTTACAAGTCACTCCGTTTGGAAGGGCTTCGAGTCGATCCCTCAGCATTCGGATCCAACTACGAGCGAGAGATCAAATTCACCCATGACGACTGGCTGAGACGATTGACAAACCCGCTTGTCCGAACATTTATTTCACTGGACATACTAACGGACGCTCACTCGGGCTCGACATTATCGCCCTTTCCAGGCCGTGATGCCCTGCTGAAGAATGAATGGCTGGGCATGGTGTCACTCGCTGGCCCGAAGATCCTACCAACTGCGACATCTCACCCAATGGAGCCATTCAAATCAGATGGCATCACCGACCCGCCACATTTGCCCTCCATCCAAGGTCAACATGCAGTGTATGTCGTTGTGGGCATGTTTGTTCGTCCGGAGCACCGTCGCAGAGGTCGGGGGCGCAGTCTGATCGAAGCTGCCATGGCTGCAGCAGAAAGCGAGGCCCGCCGGGCTTCAGCCAAGGGGATCACGGTCGCGTTGGAAGTGCATACGTCCAACCATGCCGGCTATCACCTTTATCAGAAAGCTGGGTTCGTCGAGTTTACTGAAGCGGAATCAGAATGCAGCATGAAATGGGAGAAAAACTTCGATACTTGATTGAGAACACCAGTCAATCATGTTCAGAAGTATGATGACGTCGTTCTAAGAAGCAATAAAAGTGGGAGTGATGCTCTGTTTTCTTTGCGCCCATGGCCACGAGACGAAGTTCATGTTCGCGTGTTTGTGACCTAAAACGGCATAGGGCGGGCAGAGACCGCCGTTGACCAATCAGATACTGGAGGTTGCCACAGAATGTAGGGCTAGCTATTCCATAACGGGATTAGCGATATTCGATTCCCACAAGCGGAGAGTCAAAATTATTGCGCCGACATTTATTGAACTTCTTCATCAACGACATTTTGCGCAGAGCCTCACCATAAGAATCAAGGATTCTTTTGGAAGACTGTTATCACCATGTCGAAAGTCACAGTCGGTGAGTACTGACTGGCATCTACGCCTGGGGATTCCGAGGCTGACTCAATTGAATAGCCGGAGTGCGCCAAAATGTCCGGGAGCTTCTGGACTACTCCCAGAACAAGAAGAAGCGAAACTTCCTCGAGACCGTCGAGCTTCAAATCGGTCTGAAGAACTATGACCCCCAGCGTGACAAGCGTTTCTCGGGCACCATCAAGCTGCCTTCCGTTCCTCGCCCGAACATGAGCATCTGGTATGTACGACAACGAAGAGTGCGACGGTGGCAAATTGCTGATGGGCGGATGTTTCTCGTTACAGCATCCTGGGTGACCAGCACGATCTGGACCGTGCTAAGCACCTGGGCATTGACTCCATGTCGGCCGACGATCTCAAGAAGCTGAACAAGAACAAGAAGCTCATCAAGAAGCTGGCCCGCAAGTACGATGCCTTTGTCGCTTCCGACTCCCTGATCAAGCAGATTCCTCGTCTGCTTGGACCCGGTCTGTCGAAAGGTTTGTGTTCCCTATTCCGTGTCAAGATTCCTCGATGCTGATCAACTCTCAGCCGGCAAATTCCCGACCCCCATCTCTCACTCTGACGACATGGCCAATAAGATCACCGAGGTCAAGTCGACCATCAAGTTCCAGCTCAAGAAGGTCCTTTGCCTGGGTGTTGCCGTTGGCAACGTGGCCATGACCGAGGACGAGCTGATCTCCAACATCATGCTGGCCATCAACTACCTGGTTTCTCTGCTGAAGAAGGGCTGGCAGAACGTTGGCAGCTTGGTCATCAAGGCTACGATGTCTCCTCCCAAGCGTCTGTACTAGACTGTTTTAGTCTTGCATTGAATGCTTGGAAATGAGAAAATCTGTTTTGTTGATGAATGTACCTGTCTAGAGTTGAGTAGCTGCCGCTATGAATCTGAACAGACATTTCATGCCGGCGATCCATTCGTGCATTCGTCTCGAGGTAAATAGTCTTGAATAATGTAGATACTCATGTTATGCTATTGTACAGTACCAGTACACACTGATTTGCATCTACTCCATGCCCTCCATCAATTCTGTCTTGTCCAGAATCATCCCTCTCATCATGATAAACTCCCGCAGATTCTCCCACTCCTCTCCTTCCTCTTCACCCCTCCTATAGGGATCTTTGAAACCCCAAGCCACTGCTATCTTGTCAAGCGCGGCGCGCTCTTCCTCTCGCAACCATCGTTTTCGCAGCGGGATTCCTGATGCCCAAACCACCCGCTCCATCTGTTCGTTCGAAGTGGCAACAGCAATTAGACCAAGAGAGGAGGTAAATCCGACGTACGCCAGTGTCCCACTGAACGCGATCCACAACGCCGTCGAATGGTCCATGGAACTCTGATAGTCCGCCAGCCATGACGCCGCAACGTATGAGGCCAATGGCGCCGCGGCCAGACCTGCCAGAGGTAGCGAGGCTTTTTTGAAGATCTTGGCCCGGTAAAATGCCGGAGCACAGAACGTCGTATCGATGATGGCAAGGGCTAGAGACATGTTCTTTTGCTCCACAGCCACGTCCAGAGCCATGTTAGCAAGCTCTGTGGGCACGGCATTCTTGATGCTCTTCGGATTCTGTGCGCGATACTTTATTGGTGATGTATTTTTCTCCGGAATAGGTTTATTGGCATAGAGCGTGAAGATTTTCGGGAAATAGTCTGCACGCTTGAGTCGCGATTGGATTTTGGTGTACAGCTCCAATGCCTCCTGAGAAATGAAAACTTTCTCGTCCAAGAGTAGCTCATTAACGAGGTTGGAGATAGAATCCGCCACTTGGCGCTCCGTTGTCAACACCTTCGACGCCCGTTCTGCTGAGAGGGCATTTTCTTCGAGGTCCAGCAGGGACGAGGTCACGTTGGACTTTGCTTTTGCATGCTCTTCCTTCAATACTTCAAATGACTCAATAATCTGCTGACATTCTCGAAGTAATTTCACGACCTTTTCGTCAGAAGGCACCTCGTCCGAATCTCGAATTGACCGATATGTCTCCATAACGTCCTTCAGAACCAGGTTCGCAGGAGACGACCGCCCAGAGGATGCATGTCGTTTCGAAGTCGTCGGGCTGCTATACATGGCGGACGGCCATGTTTGTCTCCATTGGCGCGCACGAACATTGTTCGAGGTCTGAGCGAGGAAGATTGCTGCGGTTTGTGGACGTCGTGTGATTGATGCGGCGGTGGAAAACCGGCAGAATTGGCACACTGGCCCCAAGTAAAGAGCACGCCTTGTGCGCATTGTTGAACACTTCACAATACCGGCATCAATTGCGCTGTTTGTTCGGAGTCCAGTGTCAATGTCGACTTGAGCTTTGGGAGCTGGCCGTCTCCAGATTGCGCTTGATCCGAACCACGTGCGAATAGCCTTGTGGCTGAGAAGGGTATGCACCGCCACATAGGCTGGCTTGGCTCAGTACGGAGTATGGTACGGTACCTAACCTTATCAAGAATCTAAAATACGTAACGAAGCTGTATTTGGGCAAGTATCGTTTATATTTGCTCGTAATTTACCGTACATTTACGTATCAATGGAATCATACGAGTACGAGCCATCGGCCACAGTCATGGCAGAATGCATCTTGGGTCACTCTCACATCGACAGTAGCCGACCGGCCACAGCGCCTTTGACCTTCTGCAGCATCCTCAAGAAGTAGTGATTTCACAGCCTGATTCCGGTGAATGTGATTGTGCCTGCAAAACCATCGCCTCCTTCCGCCGTGACATCCGTCGGTCGCTCCTTCCTTGACCATCGTCATGCCTGCTCCTCCGCCCCCTCCTCCTCCTCCTCCCGGCATGGGAGCGCCTCCTCCGCCGCCGCCGCCGCCGCCAGCGGCAGGCTTGCCAAAACCCTCAGGTGGAAATGCTCCAGATAGGGTGCGTCCTCTCTGCCGTAGCCGATGATGTTGGGTTCTCTCATGTCGTCGTGAGCATTGTGATGATCAGTTGCTAAGCGATCGCCGTAGAGCGCTCTCATGGCCGATATCACTAAAGGGGCTCGACTGAGGAAGACGGCCACGAATGATCGCTCAGCTCCTATGATCGAGAAATCGTCAAAATCGAACGGATCGACAATTGGTGGCGCTCCCCCGGTTCCAGGCATGCCAAAGCCACCGAGCGGGCTGGCGCCGCCGGCGGCGAACCGGGCAAGGAGCAGCAGCGATGGGGGAGCCAGCGGTCAGGACAGCGGCGGCAGCCCTCTTCCTGGTGCTCCCCAATTGAGCGGCCTGTTCGCGGGTGGAATGCCCAAACTGCGCAGCCGAGGCGGCGTCGATACAGGTGCCAGGCGTGACGCATCCTACCTATCGGATTCGGAAACCACTAGCTCATCGAAGCCGAACTATGAGCCTCCGAAACCTCCGGGAGCACCACCACGGCCACCATCCGAAGCCATCAACGCAATAGCTGCCAATCTACGCAAGCCGCCTCCTACACCAGCATCGCGACCTTCGTCCATGGTGTCAACGAAATCGAGCCCAGACGCGGCGCCGCGCGCTGCCCCACCACCGCCGCCTCCTTCTTCAAGACCGCCAGTTCCCTCCTCTCGGAAGCCGTCTGGCACGGCTCCGGCTGCACCTCCGCCTCCGCCGCCACCTTCCGCGAGTCCCGCGCCTGCTTCTGCTCCCCCGCCGCCACCAGCTGTATCTGCACCACGACCCCCAGCACCTCCTCCTCCACCTCCATCCTCAGCAGCACCGCCTCCCCCCAATGGTGCTCCGTCGGTGCCATCAATAGCTGTACAAGCTGCTCGAAATGCGTTTAGCAGCTCGCAGGCGCCTTCCGCTCCTCCCCCACCTCCTCCAACATCTGCTCCGGCGGCGCCGGCGGCACCACCGCCACCACCCCCGACATCTGCCCCAGCTGCTCCCACTGCTCCCCCTCCCCCACCTTCCCTGGCACCTCCTCGCAGACCATCGGCTAGCGGAGGCTCATCTTTATCGCGCCCTACATCGCAGGAAGACTTGGCAACCAAATCGCCTGGACGTTCCGCGCTCGATCCCAGTGCATATACGCTCAGCAATGGTGCATCAATGCCTTCAGCACGGCTGTCCGGACATGGTCCGATCCGAATCGAAGACAACCGCTTCAAATTTCAAGACGAAAGCCTGTTCCCTAAGCCGCGGCCCTTTGTTGGCGGTGTTCGCCGATATCGCGCGGGCCGGGGCAGCAGCGTGCCACTAGATTTGGCGTCGTTGGGCTGAAGTCTGTTGGTCAGAAATTACTCGGATCAATGATCATGCCTATATTGTATTATGGCGTTTTTTTTTCCTGCTGTCGTGCATTTTCTTTAGATTGAATTCGGGCATACCCACTGTGAAGTTAGGTGTTATTCCTCTTTATCCTTCATTGCGATCTATTCGGCTTCGTATGTTGAAAACATAGACAGGAAGGGGAATCAATACCATTGCATCATGCTTTTACCCTGCCCAACTCTATACAATGTAGTACAATGCAGCACAACGCAGCAAGTGTCGGGCGGTGCAATCTCCCAGAGCAACATGGCCGACGCCATGGAGCATACTATCGCATCTGATATGTCGATGCACGCAGCCTGCGTGAGAGAGATTGCCCTTGACTTGACGGAAGCCGACCATAAACCCGGATCGCCAATTCCAGATTCTTCATCAATCAATCGAACATAGCCTCTCGTAGCCTGGCAGCAATTATGGATTCTTCGTCCCGCGAATCACCTCGCCCTTGACCTTCGACCAGTCTATTTGGGCGTCAATGGTCTCGTCCACCTCGCCGCAAATCACCACATTGTCGCCTCGAATCAAGTACAGGCCATGCTCGATCTGCGAGCTGGGCTCCGGATCGTCCGGTGTACGGATGATGCGCTCGACGGTTTCCGAGAGGACGAGGTTAGTGAGTTGGTCCGTGGAAAGGAGGGTGCCGAGCAGCGTGCGGCCGTCGACGGTGATGACGAGGACTTTCTCTACGGGTGACATGTAGGTTAGCGACGGGAATAATAAAGCAGAAGCAATTGGATTGCTTTTACTGTTGACGTATGAGCTTAAAGACATGGTGAAATCGAGAAAAAAAGAAGTCGCGAGGTGAGAAGGGCGAGAATGCCACCAGAGACGGCCTGTCTCCCCGCGTCACACGAGGGGGCAGGCAGTGGTTATAGACGCGAAAACAGGTTTCATTAAATGGCTGAGAGAGCAGCGAGGGAGAAGCAAAGAGAACAAAGAGGAGTTCTTCAGGTGATAGGGCAGTGTTGTGAGGATGGAAGCATGCTTGTGCTTGGATCCCGAGTATGTAACGACTAGCTAACGGTTTCTGTAAGTACAATACAGGATGTACAGTAACGTATGGAAGTCGAGTCTAACTTAATAAGGTAATTCACTTACCTAAAGCGGGTTGGTGCGCCTGATGGAAGCCAATCATGTTACATATCAGAGAATCTTGGCCCCATATTGGCCAATCATTCGAATCTGCCCATCGCTGATAAGCTGATCTGATGTCAACGCTCCACTGGCCAGAAATAACGAAAAGAAAAGAACTTGAACATCACCAGACTCAGCACATCTTTACTCGAACATTCTTTCCTTGAGTTTGAAGCTCTGTCTGTTCTAATCGAATGTCTATTCTCAAGAACCCGTATGGCAGCAGCGACTTTGGCCCTTCATCATCTTCCCGACCGGATACACGGCCTTGCAGCAATCGCGTCATAACTCAGTTCAAGCATTCCAGCCGTGGAAAAAAAAAAGAGAAAACAAAAAACAACATCGTTCAATGCCGAAGCCGCCGCGCAAAAACACAATTAAATCTTTTTGATGGCTCTCCCCAGAGCATCACAGCTTAGTTTGGTCTATGCCGGAGCTAGTTGACCTTCTCTCCCTCTGGCCGGTCGTGTCCGTTCTCGCCTCGCACCTCGGACTGGGCGACCTGATCCAGCTCGCTCGGGTCAACAGTGAGTACCGTGCCGTGCTCCATGGATTCCCATTGCCGGCTCCCCGGTGCACAGCATTGACGGGCCCGGATCAAGACGGGAAACCGCAAGCGGTGCGAGGGGATCTGTTCATCGGGTGTCATCAGACACCGTACTGGAACCAGCTCAAGGCCCGTGCCAAATGGGACTGTACGGAAGCCACGCACTTTCAGGGAAATACAACGGGCCTGTGCCGGTATTGCTCGATGCCTGTATGTATGACATGTATTGTGCGGGTGAGATGCGACGCCTGTTTGCCTGTACTTTTGTTGTCCCCCCGTTAACGCTGTCCATAGGCATCCTTCGCACACCCTTTCAACATCTGGCGTTCACGCACCGGGTACCTCTGCGTCGACTGCTGGACCACGGGTAACCCGCACAGGGATCGCACCTACCGTCAGGCTCCCGAGAAGCGCACGTCTTACATTTCCGCTCCTGGTAAAGGTGACTTTTGTCGTTGCAAAGTGAATGACGGCTGGCTTTGCTGGCGGTGTCGCCAATATCAGGTCCGCGATATTCTCTTGCGTCGACATCAATGTGTTGGCGAGGCGTGCAGCAACCCGGTAGGGCCGGGTCGGGAGCAACGCTGCATTTGTTTGTGGTGTGATCTGCCAATTCAGAGATTAGTTTCTCTGAAGGCGAAACGGGCGCCATAACAAGCGCTAGAAGTTTCCTCAGAAAGGGATAGCCTTGTGGTTGATCTATGAATCTGGTCAATTGTCGATGGATGTATACATGCCACCTTAGTCCTAGGAACATTGCAGACTGGCATCTAAATCCAACCGAGTTTGCGTTGATAGTAATAATACATCATGAACCTTTACCGACGAAATAATAACCCAACTGTTTGCCACACGGCGCCCCATTCCTCTTTTGTTTTCCGATTTGAGGGACTCTGAGATGATTGATTGAATTGCACCCGGCTGGCCGGAACAACCGGGAAGCAACCTATCGAGACATGCATTGTGGTATGGATAGCTGGCAAGCAGGAATTGAAACAAGGGCGTGAAACAGAGCTCATACATCGTCCGGCATCAGTCCAAATTCAGTAAACCTTTTTCTTCTCATCCACGCTGATATGTCCCGGGCCCATGTTGACAAGAAGGAGGAGTCCACCACTGTTCATCAATATTGTTAGTTGGAAAAAAAAATGAAAAGAGCCGAGATAGGTTGGACGTACACAATGGATAACACCTGGAAGAAGTCATACTTGGCAAAGTCCTTGTTGGGGTGATTCTTGTGTAGCTGTATGGACTGTGAGCGAGAGCGGTGACGATCGACATTGTCAAGGCAAACATACCGTCCAAAAGTTGTTGACCAACACATTGAACACACTCAACAAGATGACCAAAATCACGGCACTCATCTTCGCCTTGAAGCCAACAACCACCATCACGCAGGCAATAAAGCCAAAGATACTGACGATTACTCGCCAGACGCTCCATTGACCCGCAAAGACGAATCCGATGAACAGGAAGATCAGCAGCACTCGTCCAGCCAGCTGTACGTACATCTTCCGGTCTTTCTCGTCCAATTGCGGTAGGCCTGCGGGCATGTACTTCTTCCGGACCCAGGAATCCGAGAGTACCATCAAGAGACCACCGACAACACTCAGGTTCCGCAGGAAGAAGTTCAGGTCGAAGATCAGACCATAACCCAGGGCCTGCGTGACGACAACGGCCAGAAGACCGCTCACGGCCTGCACCGAGCGTTTCCGCGTAATGACGAGGAACGAACAGACGAGCATCGTGATGACGTTAAAAATCAGAAAGAGGTGCGTGATTCCCCAGGGAACTATTATCCGTCGATAAATTCAGGAAAAAAACGTCTTGTTAGAGAGATTCCAAAATGAATTGCTCTGTATTCTTGCATTGGGTGCCCTACTGTGTCGGTATGTCCGCAGAAAATACAGCTGGTCGCTCCATTGCGTGATGATCCGCAGCGAGTCTTCGAGGAATGTCACCACGATCAGAAATCGGCCGATTGCAGGGACATAACTAGGCAATTATCCACAGAACCGTCAGCTTCTGTCAATCACACCTTTTGTTGCGAATGGGCCCCTTGATAAACATACGGCTTGATCGGATCGGACAAAGTATCCAGCCAATCTTCGATCTTGCTGGTCTGCTCCCGGATGGCGTCCAAGGGAGATGGATCACTCGTCGCATCGGCTCGATGGGGACTGCCAAAGGGATTCTGATGGCCGAGGTTGTAGCCAGCAGTGCCGCGTATTTGAGCCATGGCTGCGGGAACCGCGGTGGTTGTTTCTGTTCTGGCGGAGTGGAATCTCAGGAATCAAGGACACCGCTCCGCAAACAAATGCCGAAGACAAAGTGTATGGTCGTTCAACGGCCGGTGTTCTGGAGTATATCTAGAGGAGAAAATTGGAAAAGAAGGAGAAAAGCTCAAGATGTTGAGCTATGTAACCAGGGACTTGTTCTGACGTGAATCTACGGAATGGTCAAGCTGGCCTCATACCTCGGGGCTCGAAGAGGAAATGCCCAAAAAGCCACGATTCGTCGGTTGATCGACGTTCTGCTTATGTAATTACAAGGAACGGCAACGTTTATCCGAATGTGGCTTAGTTGCCAAGACACTTTAAATCTCCAAGCCCAAAATCGGATCGAACTCTCGTTGTATCCTGAGGGGTTGAGACCCTGATCCAAGACAGATTGTAACCTTTGAGTATTATGCCTTCAGAACCCCAGACCTAGTGGTGACTAATGCAAGTACTCTGTCTATAGAAAGACTCTCTCTGTGCTGAAGAAATGCCAATTCTCTGTGTTGGTATCCTACCTTGGTTGGTAGTTTTGAACTTCAAAATAATGTTAGGAATGGAGGGCATCAAAGGGCTGTTTGGACTTTCGAGATCCTCAGGTCCAGGGGCACTGCATATCTGTGTTTCTCAGATGCTCCAATATAACTCTATGGCATCAATAGTATGGAACCGCCTTGCTCTGTATCATTCCAATTGTGTGATGAACTATTGCTCATACCAGTACAAGAAGCATGTACAGTATATTGATGCGGTCATGTGAAGAACTTCATTCAGAATGGCAAGCCTGAAGATTTGGTCATACCGCAATCCAGTAAACTACATACACTGCCGAAAGAAATAGCTGGTAAGTTACAGGTAGTCGGCGAGAATGTCTCAATCAAGAGCATCAGAGAAAGGAGAAACCAGAAGGATCAGACACCAGGAGAATCAATATACAGAATTTTGCCGGCCTGTTCAAATCTAGTGCAAGCAAAGCTGAAACAGAAACGAACAACGTAGAGAAGTTGACAAATAACACAGAGACAAAGAAAGGAAATCAGGGTATTTTGACTCAGAGGCGCATGCTGCAAACAGTCAATCTCTGGCTCGGCAAGAAACTTTTTCCTTCCACCCTAGTTATTCTCGCCGTTGTCTGTGTGAGAACGAAACCAGACATCCTCCGCTCTGCCATCATAAGCGCAAAGAAAGCCGGAGTTTAGGATACACGGATCGAAACAAACTGCATGCGTTATGCGGCCCAGTCGGAGTCAAGAGGATGACCCTTCACCCGAGCATCTGGTATAGGCATCTTAACGGGCGTGATCGTCTTCTTCGGTGCCGCCCGCTCGGTGCTCGACTCGGCACCCGCGGCGGGTGTGTCGGACGCGCTGCCATCGGCACCGCCGTCTTCGGTCTTTGTGGTCTTCTTCTTGGCCTTCTTGGACGGCACAGTTGTCCAGTCATCGCTGGACTGCGAGACGCCGAGAATCCGCATTTGCTCCTCTTCTGGAGGCAGGTTCTGAGCCCACTTGTTCGAGGCCTGTGACGGCTCTGGGTCGAATGTATCTAGGAGAGGAACGTTGGCGGCCGTAGAGACGCCGTTAACCTTGGCTTCTGGATGCGCAGGAGGTTGGGTCGTCTTCCAGGCGTTCGTGGCGGATGCACTTGGTGCTTTTTTGGCCTCCTGGCGCTCGGCCTCCCGCGCCGTATGAAGCTGCTTCTCGAGAAGTCTACGCCTTTCTTTCTCGGCCTCCTCCATCAGCTGCTTCTGCTCCTCATTCTTCCGCCGGTTCTGGCGCTGTTTCTTCGTCTCCGCGGGCTTCTTGACTGGCTGCTTCGCCTGCTTCGGTTTGGACTCCATGGAGCCAGTCAATCGCAGAACAGATGCGCCAGGTGCTGGCTTTTCCAGCATATCCGAGACGTCATCCTTCGAGGGGAGGTCGCTGGATGACAGATCGTCGTCCGCATCGGCTCCGTTGGTTGAGAAACGCCCCGAGACCTCGCTGCTGCCGCTTTCAGGCGCATTGGCAATGGGCGTTGTCCGGACGCGTCGCTCCTTGTTCTTGGTTTCGCCAACCGCCACACCGGTCCGGGCTGCGGCAAGTTGCTTCGCAAACTCCTTATTGTCGACGTCGGTCTCCTCACCGGTGGTGTACACTGGAGCGCTCTGCGCCGGCTTCTCCTCCACTTTCCGGGCAGGAGCAGATGAAGCCCCCGGCGACTTGCGGGATTTCTGTTTCTTTTGTTTGGGAGCCGCTAGAGGAGCTTCATTCTTTTCTGCGGCTGTCCGGACCGACGTTCGACCTTTGGATCGCGATCCTTCTGTATAATACCATCCTAATCCTCCAGCGACCACCAGCACAATGGCCCAACTCAAATAGGGATTCATGATGCCTTCCGGACGTCGACGCGCAGCCCTTTGGTGAGAAATTCTGGGAACAATGCGATCCCAGGGAAGGGGTTGAAATGGTCAAGGAGGAAAGGAGCGGCGACGGTGGTGGACGCGCCGATCTCACCGCGGACGCAGCGCAATGGCGACAATCGTTGGAGGGGGAGGTATCTAGCTCAACGCATGGGAGATGCGTCGTTGATAGTTGAAAATGAGTGGCTTCTATTGCTTGTCGCGTCGACTTGAGCAGCGGGGTGGGCGGTGGTTGGGGTGCGGACGCAGGGGCTTGGGGTTGCTGAGATGCCAGATGTCCTCAGCGGCTCAGGGGAGAGGGGGGGCCCCAAGCTTGGGTCCAATTGCGATGCTGGGCGTTACAGTACAGTACCAAACACACAACGATGATTCGCGTTTCACACCAAGCGAATGCTTGATGCAAGGTGATTTTGGACTTGATCTTAAGATAAGCAGTTTAAAATGATCAATCAATGCTGTGGTCACACAAACTATAAGGTCGGAGTGCGAGTCTTGGAGATATGACTAGTTAACTAGTACATTACACATCTCCGATTGATCCTTGAATCGATTCTAGTTCTAGGTCAACAGGAGCAAGAAGAGATGTTACATTGGGCAACAGTCATAGACTCTTGCATTGCTCACTTCGTCTGCCATATAGTCTGAATTTTGGCGGCGTCTTCCGGCAGTGGCCTTCTGTGTGAAAAGCTACAAGGACTCGAAAGCTAGTAGGTTACAAGCTATACAAGGTTGTGACATGCTCAAGTTCCCAGGAAACAGTGGTAATGCGCATGCAAAGATGGAGCACAATCAGTACCCTTATACGAAGTACTCGTGCTGTTCTTCAGATGAGGAGCCATATATGCCTCTGTTTTGAGCGAGTAAACACAAGGTTGACAGATGGGTTCCTGGCCCTGAAAGGCTGGACTGAGAGAACTGTGATTTCAATCACGTGAGTTGACCTGGCTCTTTGTGGATATTGTGGAGATCCTGTCAGCATCACAGACAACGTGTCCGAGTGGTTAAGGAGACAGATTAGAAATCTGTTGGGTTCGCCCGCGCATGTTCGAATCATGCCGTTGTCGACATTTTTTTTTCCCTTCTCCTCAACGCCTCTCGCACTCTTCGTGAGCTTGAAAACTGGCTTTGTTGATCTCCATTTCCCCACGGAGAAAAATCCGTACAATGTATGTAACCTTATGAGATTGTGGAAAGCTCGTACAGGACATCTGGCCTTCTACAATTCGCTCCATACACTCTGTGGGTTTTTACAAGGGCTTCGAGTAAACCCCGTAGTGTAGTACTCACAAACGTCAACTTTCTTGACTTCGACCCTGGCGAATCCGGCTCTATTCTAAAGTTGCTTGACGTCATGGCCAAGGCAAAGCTCATCATTGACACCGACCCGGTATGTTGATCTCCAGTGCTGTGCATCTTGGACGACGCGAACGTCTGACAACGACCCAGGGGATTGATGATATCTTGGCCCTTCTTCTCGCTCTCAGCTGGGCTGCGGAAGATGTCGAGGTGTGTCTCATATCTCTCACCTTTGGAAATGTTGAAGTCAAGAGGTACCATTGACCATACATCATGCTCTTTTTCACTCAAAAGCATTGACAGCACAATAATGGCTAACAACGACGTGCAGTTGCTTGCGAAATGTGGTCTCCATGCTGCATATCATCCAGCGGGAAATGGAGTGGCGCAAGAAGCATGGCAAGCCCGAGGGATTCAATGTATTGAGAGCCCGAAAGCCTACCATTGCGGTTGGTGCAGAGCACCCGCTGGATGATCAGAGAATGCTAGCCGATTATTTTCGTAAGTCTCAATTTCGGCGGCTTCGATGTGCTCTGTGGACAGCGGGCGCTAACTGCCGAAAGATGGCATGGACGGATTGGGAGGCATTCATAGCACGGTAAGTGGCTCACACGGCCCTTCACTTTCCCGACAGCATCTTGACACGTTTAGCACCCGCATCTCACCCCGAGCGAGACTTGGGAACACCTGTTCGATCCATCAACCGATAGCAGTTTCATCGAACCTGTTCTGGACGGGGACGACCGCAAGCTCTTTATCGCATCTAGGAAGAGGGCCCATGAAGAGATCTTGCGGACTCTGCGTGAAAACGATCCCGACACTGTCACCATTGTGGCATTGGGTCCCTTGACGAATCTTGCATTGGCAGCCGCCGAGGATGCAGAAACCTTCGTCCGAGTTAAGGAAGTCGCCGTAATGGGCGGCGCGGTAGACCAGCCTGGCAATGTAAGTCAGTCATTTGCCTGCGATCGTGGCCTGGCATTGGAAACTCAGAAAGATCGACGCTTAGGTTACCCCCGTCGGTGAATTCAACGCGTATGCGGATGCGGTTGCAGCAGCGCGTGTGTTCGCGCTGACCTCGCCAAACCCTGCAACAACCCTGCCTCCTAGCAAAGTGTTGAGCCCCTATCAGGATGGTTTGAGCAAGAGGCTCACCTTGCGCCTCTTCCCACTGGATATCACACATCGGCATACACTTTCGCGAGGGGAATTTGAACGTACAATCAAGCCGCTTCTTGAAGCAGGCTCTCCTCTGGCGGAATGGGTGGCCGCTTTCATGAGCCACGTTTTCCTTACCATGGAGCGCCTCCATCAAGGCCTCGGAGGGGAAAAGACGGTGATGGAGCTTCACGATCCTGCAGTGGTGTGGTATGCTCTAACAGCGGATGATCCACGTTGGACACCGACGGCGACGTCCCCAGAGGACATTCGTATTGAGTCGTTTGCACAATGGACACGAGGAATGTGTGTCGTAGACCGGCGCAATCGGCGCGTGACTTCTGAAGTCAAGGAGTCTCACTCGGATCATGGATTGTGGCTGAGCCGTCACGCAGGGAACCGCATAGTGCGGATGGATGGCTCACCGGGACCGGCTGACCTTGGAAAGATCATTCTGCAGAGAGTGTTTGATCTAGATTGATATTCGCTTTATATCTTGGTGCATTCATAGACAGCGTGATGGATCTCATGAAATTATACAAAGTACTTGAACTTGTTCCCGTACCACGCCGAATAGGCTACGCATTTCACATTGGCATCGCAAATCAGAATGCGCGAAATGCCACAATCATCATTGACCTAGGCGTGCTTTACGAAGGTTTTTCCAGGATGATCTTGGATTCGCATATCAAAATGGCCAGATCGAATTGGCAGACCTTGAGGGTTGCAAATTTTCAACAATCCTGCACCGGCTGGCAAAATCCAATCCACACAGCTTCATCGATCGTACAGCAGTTCTAAGTGTCCGTCAGAAACGCTGGCTCTGGCGAACGCAGGCTTGGGTGCTTCCATCGAAGTGCCATTAAATTTCAATCATGGTGATCCACAGTCTTTCCTGAGCTTTCTTACTACTTGTTAAGGCATTTTGATATTATTCTATCCATCCGAGATCCATCAGAGAACGAGTTCCGTCAACGAGCAACACTGCGGCAGAAGTCAATGAGTTGATAT
This sequence comes from Thermomyces dupontii, assembly GCF_041956625.1. NCBI lineage: Eukaryota > Fungi > Ascomycota > Eurotiomycetes > Eurotiales > Trichocomaceae > Thermomyces > Thermomyces dupontii. Next base: position 852,021 of record NW_027192312.1, on the reverse strand, counting down.
TGGAGGTTCCCGTCTTGCACGAGGGCTGTCAGTGTCACTAGGAGTGGAATTGGAGAGTACCACCAGAAGCTCAGAAGCGTGACCGACACGATGAGCCTCGGGATGCGTTTTCTAGTGTTTCGTCTGAATGGCTGGAGTATTCAATGGCCGCTGTTGGATGGAGCAGTCTCGAGGAATGAGGGCGCACTCTCCAGAAAGGACCTGGACTCCTAGTCCCGGACGAAGCGTGAGGTCAAGATCGTTTCTGATTGGGTGACGGGATGCCGGGGAGAAAGTTTAACAAAGTACGGAGTAAAATCAGGTTCCAGCTGGAGTTGCAAATCCGTGGAATACGATTCAATTGCATCTGGGAATAGAAAGTTGCAATGACCAAGATTCGGGCCAAGGGCAGCTTATCAACCAATCATACTCAACCAAAACCCTTAATGATTCAGATGGAGGGGCTGATTGGCCATAAGCAATTCCAGTTATTACCGATTTAGGAAACTGAACGAGGATGAGAACTGAAAATTGATCGTTCAAAATCTGATTTGCTGTCAGTCAAACCTAAACAACCCAGTTAGGGTTGATCACAAGATAATCCCGGCAGGTTCTCGAGCCTGGCCAATCACCGACATGGGAACCTCCATGTGCTTGATTGCCCTATCGGACATGGCTCCTGCGTACCTTGCAAGTCACCATCAGCCAGCACGCGACACCTTTTTCAACATGAATGACCAGGAAGCACTGCCCCGGGCCTCCTTGGGCGGTGCTCTCTTTTCAAGACGCTGTCGCGCCCTGTGTCGTCTGCATCGAGTCATCCCGTCCAGAGCTTCTTTGTGTGCAGGTTGAATGCAGGTTGAAGCGAGGTAACCCACCTGTTCTCATTCCCTCCCGCAATGACGGCAGCCACGCCGCGCGCCCCCGCGCCATTGACACCGGCCATGTCGGGCGAATCTGTGGACGGTGATCGGTGTGAAGTCGACGTGCCCGATTCTTCATTTTCATTGCCCCCGGCTGCTCTGAGTCCAGGTGGTGGGAGCACGCAAAGACCCCGGCGTGCTGCACCAAAGAGCTTTAAACCGTCTTATGTGCCTGTGTCGCCTACGTCTCCTAATCCTATGGAGCTCGACCTGGGCTCTGGCATTCCAGCCGTCGCCCATGCTGGGACCAAGCGAACACTAGATGAATTCAACCTGCCGCCGCCACCAACACGCGCTCGCAAAATCATCCAAATGAAACCAAAAATCGAAAAAAGCCAATCGAAGAACGGGTCGTCATCGCCACCATCAGCGTCAGCAAAATCTCAGAAAGACGTGAACAAGACATCCGCCGCTTCATCCTCGGGCACAAAGAAGAAGCAGGCCAATGCGACGACTGCGGCCGGCCGGAAGCATGCAAGGAAAACAGCACATAGCTTGATTGAACGCAGGAGACGTTCAAAGATGAACGAAGAATTCAATACGTTGAAAAATATGATCCCCGCATGCCGAGGTCAGGAAATGCACAAGTTGGCGATCTTGCAGGTAAGAATTGACTCTCTTCCTGAAAGATGGATGATGGTTGATTGGATATCAGGCGAGTATCGATTACGTCAGGTACCTTGAGCAATGCATTGTTGAACTCAAGGCGGCGACCAGCCGAACAAATGCAAGGGAACCGCCATCGCCCACGTCACCGGATATCATGTTGAGGGGAAAGTCCGGTAGCGATAACCCTGCAGCGTCCGAATCGGTGGAGCTTAGCGCTGGGAGTGAGCATTGCTCGCCCGTCATGTTTCCGCATGACTCTTCGTATTCGCGAAGTCAGCGAGGAAGTGCCGACGGTTGCCCCAGCGCCCTTTCCAGCCCGAATCTTCCACCATCGCGGTCCTCGTCCAGTTCCTCATCCTCCCATCAATTCATTTGGCAAGCTACCAAGCCACCCTCTTCAGCGTCGAAGCCACCTCCAAACTATGGCGGGCATCGGCACAGTATTTCTTCGGCAATTGAAGGAGATACCGATGCAGATCATGAGGTATCTGCAGCTTTGCTCATGCTTAACAGGGACCCAAGGGGTTCGATAGATTGGCAGAAAACTTCACGAACTGGGGAGACTGCTCCAAGTACTAACGAGGAGAGCGAACTGACAGATCGGCGAGGGAAGTTGGGCCTGAGTGTCAAGGATCTGTTATCGTGATGATTGATGATGTTATCTCTCATGTCTGTACCGGTTCTGCATGCTAAATAATCGATGTTTTCCCTGCGGAGTACTTTCCACGACTACTCCGGTTTCTCTGCTAGTTCATCTGAGATAAAAATAGAGATTCGATGGTGAGTGCCTCAGTTCTCACCCGCGCATTCAGACGACCAAGCACATGTACAAGGTTCTGCAGAGTACCCAAACCATGGATTGTGGCCTTGAGAGCCACGCGACATCCACAACTTTGCCAATATATATTGTTCAATCCAATCTATGAAACTCAGGACATTACGGCGGCCTTCTCCCCGCTCGCCCATAGCCACTTGTCCAATTTCTCGCGGTTCCTCACACGAAAGCCAATCTTGAACGGTTTCGGATCCAGCGTGAGGCTCGTCTTCGTTGCATTCGCCTCAAGGGCATCCAAGATGGGATAATCGGCCGGATCTTGGGGCGGGACAATCTGGAAAGCGCAGATGAGACGCAGGAAAGCTGTGTAGAGTTCGCGGTTTGCGAGATGCGAGCCGATGCACATGCGGCTGCCTGCGCCGTAGCCATAGTGCGGCGTGCCATCGGTGTCACCCAGGTAACGGTCCGGATTGAACGTGAACGGAGAGTCGAAGTGGGTGTCGTCGTAGTTGGCGGCGTAGGCATTCTAGCCTCTTTCGTCAGCAGATCTGCTAGCAGCCAACCAAACGAGTTGGATTGGCGGAATTCTCTCTCACCATGTAGAACGTGGTTCCGGCCGGTATGACGGTATCTTTCCAAGGAATGTCCTTTGTACTCACTCGAGGAAGGCAAATGGGGATCACGGACCAATACCGAAGGACTTCTTTGACTAGCGCCGTGATGTAGGGAACTTTCTCTTCCCGTAGACATCTCTCCCACGCGTCACCGTCGGGGTATACTTTGTGGATCTCTTCGTATGCCCTTTGTTGGATTTGTTGTCCGTGCTCAGATGCCAGATAGGCCAGGCCGCCGATTAAATTGCCCGGAACGGTATCCAAGCCAGCAGAAACCATCGTGAGACAGATCGATTTGACCTCAGCTGACGAGAGTACGAAATCTTACTTAGCACCCCGGATGAGCAAACATGAGGGAAACGAGGATTCACCTTCGTTAAGTTTTGCCTCCGGATCCTTCAGGATATTGCCCGTGATACAGGGTTGATCTGTACCGTTTGCAATGCGCTCTTTGAGCATATCCAGCAGTCTCGTCATGTACTTGTCCCGCCTTTCTCGCCAGAGTTTGGCCTCTGTATCTCGACTCGGCCAGATCCTCAGCAGAGGGACGTAGTCCTGCCAATTGTTGCTTGTGCTACGCAGATTGCTGACCTCACGCTCGACAAGGACAATCTCCTTGAGCAGCGCGTCGTCAATGTTCCCCTCGATGCGGAACCCATAATTCAGAGTCAAACTGGTGTTGAGCGCGTAGCGTTGGAAATAGGGAATCGGATCAATATCAACTGTGCCTCCCTTGGTGTCCTCGAGCAATTCCCTGATGCTCGCCGTCAGCTCCAGATCTATGATTGGCATATAGCTCTGCACGGCTGGGCGGTTGAGAGCCGTCGCAGCGGCCTTTCGTCGCCGTTTGCACGACTCGTCCCACGGCGAAGTTCCGATTGTGAATCCCTGCGAGCTGGAGACGACATTGTGGAAGGTGTGTAGCGTTGGTCGAGAAATTAGGCTCGACTGGTGAGTGATCCAGAAGTATCTGACAGAGTCAAACGAGTTGACAAAGACAATTCGCTGCAAGACATTCTCGTTAGAACCGACTTGACAATCAATGTGAAACAAAGAAGTGAACAGTACTAATAGGCTACTATGATACCTTGTTGCCTAAGCACACTTGGAATACATCACCGTACTTCTTTGCCCATTCTCGCGCTCGTCGAGCATGCTCATCACCAAGCTGAATAAGATTTCCGAATATTGGCACTCCAGGGATTTCAGGAAGATTTTTGATCTTGGGTCTATCCGTCTGATGGAGGAACCGCAGCAAGAGAGAGACGATCACCACTGAGATGGCGATCGTCGAGGGATTCAAGGTGGCCACCGACCCCAAGGTCATGTTAATACAAACGCCGACTTTTGTATGTATACTCGGTATATGCAGGATGGCTCAAAGGGCCGCTTCATAGCAATTCGGAGTAGCCAAATACACAGCACAGATACCTTCGAAGTCGTACTGCCACGCGTTCAAATAACGCTGGAGGGACACATGATGGCTACCAGGTTCAACTGATCCGTGCTTCTCGACGTGTCAACACCGCTTTCCCCATGTTGAACGAGCGTGTCGTGAAGAATGCAGGGATCTTCAGAGCTAGGTTAGAATCGGACTTGAAAACGTTACAAGTTCGCAACCGTTCGACAGGGACCAAGCGGGATCCTGCACAACAAGACCCTCAATGTCACACCGCGCGCAGATAACTAGGTTATTGATCAGTACTCTGTTTCCCATGTCTCGTACGAGGAGAGAGGATTCGATATTCGCCCCAAAAAGTTGACCGGGCTCATTACTCCTTACAGTACTTGAGTGACTCCCGTGTTCTTGGCCAAAATACCGCCGAACCATCCAGGAACCTTCTGTACATGTTCAAGCAACAAGGTGAGGCTCATCATGGCCAACTGGCACGTAGTTACTACGTCATAGCCCAGCACCTCACTTGACTCGGTTGATCGGGAATCTGGATGGATCTGCATTCAAACATCCATTTCCTTGAATGGCTGCCCAGTAACTATCGGACGGCATGCCGTTGGTCCTAACTGCGGCGAGGTCAATTCAACCCTGGCATGGTTTTTTCGGGTTGAAGTGATGCTTGTGGCTACCTAATAGGGTACGACTCAAAAAAGAGTCTGATAACTAACTAGAACTGAAGAAAAGAATTGGCGCTTGCTTGGGCCAAGGCCAACTGGCAGAGAGACAAAAAGTGAGTGCCAACAAACGGAGTCAACTTCGGGGGTCCAAAGTCCAATCCGAATGCCCTTCCCTCTCCACAATTCACGACTCGCGGCTTGACACTTTCTCGGCCGCCGGGCAAAATTCCCCAGACTGTTTTCGGCCTCGTTCTGGCCTTCTGCTCCATTTTGTCTTGAAGCCGCCACAAGCTCACGGAAAATCTCCTCCTCATCCCTGTCGTTGATTGGGCGGGGGAGCACCATCGATGACGAATATAGTAGGTATCTAACCATTTGTAGTAATTGAACGCAATTTCAGTAAACTCGCTGTTGCCGACTGCCGAAGCATGCTGTTCAATTCGGGGTTACCGGTCACGGGACCGGTGAGCCCTGTATGAGTATATTTGCAACCGCTCTTCCCAGATTCGGGCCCTGAAGATTCCTTCTCACACGTTTACAGACGAAATCGAAAGAGAATCTCGCACAGCGCAAACCTCTCCTGCATGGCTTTGTCTGATCCGCACTCAATTGTGACTCTACTACGATGCTGGATCGTCAGGTTCTCCCACTGGCAGGCATTGCCCGTTTGCGGCGCCGTCTCTCGCTGAAGAGTTACCGGGAGAAGGAGTTTTTGAAACGCGAAAATCGCTCGGCACGCCCCTTGACGGAGAGAAACATTGATATGTTCTGCATTGTCCAAGACCAGCAAGATGCTCGCATGAGACGTGCCCCGAATGTCTATGTGGCAGAATGGCTTCAGAAATTGCCATGATATTGTACGTTTGTCCTGAAGATTGAAGCGAGCTGGACAGTCGGCTGACAAAGCAGAATCAGGTGCATCGCTTCTCCATGCGAGTCAGCCGGTCGCCGCCGTGCCATGTTGAAACATGGTGCTCAGCAGGACGTGTTTGCGACCCCCTGCGTGTGAGACGTCTCAATCGGCTTTCTGATCACGACGGAAGCGCAATCCCTGCCAATATATATCCATATATCTATCCATCGAGCCTATTCATCTCGCAAACTTGCAACTTCTACATTGTGGAAAGATAGGATTCGACGGGAAATATGAGCAGGTGGTGTGAGATATCGTCATCCACGGACAGGGAATGTCATTCACAATCTGCAAAACGAGGACACTGCCGGTAAGTTAGCTATTTCGTCCTTGATACTCCAGTTTCTTCCCGTTGGTCTGGCGGCAAAGGCGACTTCTGCAGTTTAGAGGATTCAGTTCTGACTGGGCGACGGACCAGGGCTCTACAGAACCAGCTCGGATTGTCTGATAGGAAGCGGAGGGCTTGCTGGCGAGACCTCGAGTATCGGACATGGCAGTTTCTGATTGACGTTACGTTGAACTTGCGCATCCTCGAAATATTTCACATTGCCAGTCAGCGTTTGCTACGTCAACTACTAGTCCTAATACTAATCACTGGGATGTAAGCCCAAAACAGATGCAGTGATCAAGTAATTGCCATGAATTACTAGTTGATGCATGTATCGCAAAATTCTTCAACAAATATCACCAAGAGAACAAGGTGCCTCCAGGGAAGAAACCAAGCACCTCATTAACTCTGCACTGACTGCTGAAGGTTCAAAGTTCCACAAAGTTCAAACCCTAAACAACCACTAGCCCAAGAACGTTCAAGTGAAGAAACAATATGCAGGGATTATTTTTTTTGCCCCGCGTATGACGCAAATTCGATCAGAACCCTTTTCTGACTCGGGCCCTCATTTTCTCACCTCTCAACCTGTCTCAACTCGATCAATTGCAATGCTGCTCGCCACCCACCGGCGGTAGCCGCTCATAGGAAGATCATACATGGAATCGTTACATTTGAACAAGGGTTAGGGGGTTAGTTAATTAGCGGTTTTGCGGTTCTGCCACCCAAGGTAATTTGTTTCGAGGGGCAAGGGCAATGTCAGCCACTTCAACAGTGCGTTAGTTTTTTTTTTTTTTTTTTTTTTCTTCGCTGGCCCTACGAGAAACCATCGTGGCTTCCAAGGTTCAGATTTTCATTTTGACAGTTGATGCTGTGGTGGTCGAGTCGAAGCAGAACGTGGTGTAGGTGTCCCGTCTGATTCGAGCTGGTAACGATCGAATGGGATGGGCATATCGGCTCGGTTAATTAAGCCTGGATTGGAAGTCAGAGGATACAGTACGGAGTACTATGGATGTTACATATTTACCGAATTGCCGCCGAATCTCCTCTCTTTTGGTCCAGTGCTCGTCCTCGTATATTTTTCTATTTCCGGTGCTTTGCGGGATTGGGTTCTCTCTATCGAGTCGTTGACCCTTGCCTAACTCACATGCGAGCGAGATTGGATGCGGCAATGAGTTCAGTGGCGTTAAGATGCGGTTCCGACTGTTTGTGGTTCAGATTGATTGATTTCTCTGCCGTCCAGAAACAATCGAGAGTAAGCAGCACGTTACTGGAAGTTTTTATGTCTATCGATTTTCTCTCTGTGGTATCTACAGAGTTTATATATAGAGCCTACGAATCAGGAGTTTCTGGCAGTTCATATGGAGGTGATTTCGATTGAATCTTCATGACTTTGGCCAATCGTCCTCGATATCGCTATGCATTTCATTTTTATCGGATTGGAAAGAGAAAGAAAGGCGACGGAGCATATCGGCACACTCTCAACGAAGGGAGACCTCGTTGTTTCGATGCACGAGGCATGGGGTTCACGGCAGCGTGTATCCGCCATCGATGATCAGGTCGGCGCCTGTCATGTAGCTCGACGCATCTGACGCTAGAAAGACGTAGGCCTATTGGCGGACGGGGTTAGTAATGTCTATGTCAGCATGCCGAACTCTGGTCCAAAGGGGAGAACGTACTCCCTTGAGCTCGTATGGATCTGCCATTCTTCGCGCCGGGATCATCTGAAGCCACTTCTCTCGCCACTCCGAAGGGTGGTGGTCGAGGATATCAGTGACAATGTAGCCGGGCGAGATGCTGTTGACCCGGCAGAAGTCGACCCATTCCACGGATAAGCTCTTTGCCAAATGAACAACGGCAGCTTTGGAAGCGTTGTACTGCACACGCTTGTTAACAACTACCTACCTATCGAATCCAACGCATTCTGCGGATGCTCAGCACTTACCGCTGCTTGTGTCTGTGGCACGTTCACCAAGTTGGCACTGACCGAGGCCGTGAAGATGATATTCCCCCGGCCCTGCTTCTTGAAGACTCTTGCCGCGGCCTGCGCAGTGTAGAAAGCACCATCGAGATTGATGTCCATGATCTTTCGCCATTGCTCAACAGTGTAATTCTCCGCGGGGACGTTCGACGTGACACCCGAGTTCACAACGACGATGTCGAGCCTGCCAAAGTCCTGAACAATCTTATCGATGGCAGCTTCGATGTCTTGCTGGTTTGCGACATTGGCCTGGTACGCGCGGGCGGTGACATTGTTTTCCTTTGCGATCTCTGCGGCGGTCTGGTCGGCGGTTTTCGAAGTGTTGTAGATCAATGCAACCTTTTGAAACCATTTGGTTAGCTGTTGAATGACTTGATCAATGATGCTGCAGAAGGGCAAAGCATCTTCATCCGCTTTTGTAGGCACCAAGGTCCATACATTTGCCCCGGCTTCAGCCAAACCCTTGGAAACCTCCAGGCCAATTCCACGTGCACCTCCTGGGCATGTTCTTCAGCATCTTGACACCCAAACCCCCATTGATATGTGATCACATACCTGTGACGACTGCGACCTTGCCGGAGAGGTCGAACAGTTTCGTCACGTGCTTGTTCTCTGGTTTGAAGAGCACCATTTTGTTGAAGCTTGCCTGATATCGGAAAGGAAGAAAATGATGCGGTTACGTTCGAAATCAAAGTTGTAGTCTGAACTTGTGATGAATCTCCGAGCTCGACATTATTATTATTATAAGTACAGTGAAGGACCCAGGGCCAGCAGCATCAAAGAACGAACTGCCAGTCACTTGTTCCTCTGCTCCTACGTAGTGGGGCACGAGGCATCTGAGCAATAAATCAAGGAGGGGCTGCTCCGCAAGTTTGGACGTATCGGTTTATTTGCTGCTTGTCCGTTGCGATCGGACGGTCCTCCGAGTTATTATTCTCGGTTCATTATTTGAGAGAGTGGAAGTTAGTGATTGCTGTGATCATTCGTGACGTCTTTGTCTCTGCATTTCACTTTTGATAACTTTGCACTCCTAACCTAGCTCCAATTACTCAACTGAAGTAGCTAATTACTCCGTAGTAAGAGTAGTACTATCTGGTAAATCACTTCATACAGTTTCTTTCTTGCAACAACCAACTTCCATCAGAACAAACTCGAGGTGAGCATGATGCAGCCAAGGGTTGGGTAACTAACCAATGCAACGGATGCGCTAGACAAAAGTCTTATGCGAAAAAACCGAACATTCATTGAAGCTCTTGGCCTGTTGGCCTAATGGTAAGGCGTTGTCCTCCTATTCTGGACTTGCTCATGGCAAGTTCAACGTGAGACAAAGCATGTGGGTTCGAGTCCCATACAGGTCGAACTTTTTTTTTTTTTTTTTTTGCCACCTGTTCTACCTCCTTTTCGACTTTCGCTTGAATGTCACTTTGGTCAATGGCATAACTAACCCTTTTATCAATTTGTCTCAGGTCGCCATCCCATCTCACAGCGCAATCTGTATCCATTTAGTTATGGGCTTCTGTTGCTTCTCAGCCTGACAGCAACTCCTCTGTGACCTGGTCGAGCGTGCTTATAGCCCAGATAGAAAATGAACATAATCTCCTCATCGAACGGATTAATGGCCATACCTCTGCCAGCTAAACTACTTACATGCGAACGCCAGTACAGGTATTGTTGGTCTCAGCAGTCACCGCATGGGATGGCCAACGCCTCTGGCCTCCACATCAGGTGTCTTACTCAACGTGTGTCGGGAAGTACGTCGAATGCTAGCGGACGGTGCCCAAGGCATCACTGGAATTCGGTCAGATAACTTGCCAGCCTGTACTTGGTCCGGAGGCACCAGTGACTCGAGATCAAAAAGATCTCGTATTCTTTTCCGGCTCCCAGATCTAGCTAGTAAACCCATTTGCTTCAATCGTCGTCCTGCCATTGAGCTTCCGATGTTCCCCTGAAAGTTGTCGCGGTCATGATGCGTGAGATCGCCATTTCCGGACAGTTGCGTCCGCGAGGCAGGCTGTAAGAACGAGATGTTTTCAGTTCTGTCTTGTAACCATTGCTTTGCTCGATGTTTCTTCCGACGTCGACTTCTCAGGTATATGACCGCGCCGGCTGACAACGTGAGCAGTATGATGGCCACGACTACGACGTAGAGCACTGTCGGTTCTCGTTTCCATTTCGCTTTGTAGCGCGCAGTCATAAGCCCCATAACATGTTTCGGATGACAGATCTCGCAAGCCTCTTTCATAGCCAAGTCTGACCTTCTCTGCTTTCTCTCACACTTTTCATGATGTTGATCCCAACGGCAAATCCAGACTTTGCAAGTTTCGCGATAGACATCGGACGGATCAAGAGAACACGTCAACTGGATAGAGAGTCGTATCGTAGCCGGCGATGAAAGCTTGGTGTATGGTATCGGTAACAAACAATGGATTGGACTAACTGATGATCCAGGCGCCGACGGCAAGACAGGTATTCCCCCTTGGGGTGAGACGAGCAGAGATTGGTTATCACCATGCAGAAGTTCGCTTGGGGAACTGAGCAGAATTCCACATTTTCGTAAGCCCTCGACCGTACAGTCGAGAGTAGCATTGTCATGCATGTGAGCGGCAAAGTCAGCAGTGTCATGACGGAGAAAAAAACACAGGGATGATCGGCTGTCGACAGTCAGTGGGACCACCGGAGAGGGCCCAGCAGACACGACGCATTTGGAACTTGTCACTTTTGGGCCATGAAGTGCAGCAACAGGCTGCTGGACGGTGAGAGAAAGCGCTGCGACACCGCAAAACGCGACAAAAGTGACTTTGTAGGGGGAGGACATTGACGATACTGTTGATTGTACATGCGATGTTGGAATATAGGATGCACTAGGGAGACTGTTGGCACGATTGATGATTGAACTGGACTCGTAAAGACCGAAGATCATCCTGTGTGTGTTTTCTTCTGAGGAAAGTGCCATCCCTGCTTCTCAAGTTAGGAAAGTAGTAGTGTTCACCCTGCCAGAACTACTATCTGCCCTTTTTCTCGTGAAGACGACGACATCCTCTGCAAGTCACGTCTCCGGTTGCACTCACGGCAGCAGGATTGCCAGCGAGTAGCCTCGTTAACCGGAATGGTTCTGGCAGCGAATCTCCGTAAGGCTTCTCCGGCCTTTCGCTTTCAGCGGCAGATGTAACTTTCTCGTTTTCCTCTCGCATATTTTCTCTGTTGATCTAGAGCAGCCACTTGTCTTGTTCTTCCCTTAGCACGCAAAACCAGCAAACAATATCCGGGATGTACATGATTTTCGAGGGTATGGAATGGTCCGCAGACGGCAACTGACGAACCCACTTCTCGCACTGGGCCGTCCATGGCTGATGAGTGGGTATGTTGTGCCAGGTGCATTTCCTGCCAAACTGCGCAATTATACTGCATAGTAAATATATCGAAGCAGGAAACGGATCGTGCTCATAGATCATGGGCTGCTAGCGGGTTGTCCTTCGCAACGGCAAGCTATACAGATCAGGACGGTAATACAGGAGAGGAGTGGTCGTTCGGTGTTGCAATCTCCACGCTCGATCTACTTAGGTACATGTATTAGTTGCCAAATCGACTGCCGACTTACCGTCGTTGAGATTGGTCAAAGAGCTCGCCTAAGATCACCCATGTGTCAAGGTACTGGAACGAGCTGGCAGAGACGCGATTATTGATTACCGGTAGCCTACCTATTGGGCGGGAACAACGAACGGAAGTACGGAAGTTGTGAGGAAATATGTATGTATTGATTATGCCAAGACTTGCCTATTATGATTAGCGCCGCGTGTGAACTGACAAATTCGCGTCCGTCCGTCACGTGATGGTATCTCATTCGCCTTTGCCGTCATCCAGCCTTCGATTCTTTGCAACCTCAACAAAGGCTGGTTATCGCCCCTCCACGCCTTTGCCGATTTGATGTTTGTTGCTCCCATTCCACATTGCTACGGACAGACATTCGATGACAGGAAGTAAACCGGTTGGTATGCTGGTTGTCGCGCGACTGCCTTAGCTCGGTCTTCTCGGTGAGCCTGATTTCGGCTACCCGGCTCTCCATTCGCCTTCGCCGCCATCAGCACGTCAACGTGGTTGGAATCGTGCCCGGCGCCAGGGATCGCGATCTGGTGTACCTTTGGTAGATAGAGGACACATGCCTGACTCGACTCCGTCGCTGTCTTCCCGAGCCCACCCTATTTCCCCTGTGTCATCTCCAGAGGTCCCAAAGGCGAATCCGTCCCCTCCTTCAACGATCTACAATCCGTATACGCCCAAATCACCTCCGTTGATGTCTGTCGGCACGCCGAGCCATGCCTCCAATCTCGCAACGTCGCAAACCTCCACTGGTCACGTACCATCGAGTGAACAGTTTGTTCCTTCACCCCCCTCGCCAACCCAATCTTCTCAGCAACCGGAACTGGCATCAAATGAATCATTCCCGATGTTGTTTAACGGTGTAGGACCTAATGTGACGTCCACGAAAGGTCAGGGTAATGCCGAAAACGATCAAAACACGATGATGCAAGGGTCATGTTCAGATTCGATGGGGGCCGAAGCTGCAAACGCGCCTGAAGGCGTCAAGAAGCACCAATTTGCGAGGACAGACCACGACCGACAACATTCTATGGATGGGATGGCAAATCTGGATGGCGGGCCAGTGTCCGACAGGGACACGACGGACGCCGCTATAAAGAATGGTGTATACGGCGATCCGTCCATCAATGCTCTGCAACGAGACATTGGTTCTGCTTTTCATCTTTGCAAAACCTGTAAGACATCCTCCCGCACAGTTGACCCTTCTCACTGCATCTGACCTTGTCGCCCAACTGTGGTCATTCTGGAATATGTGGCGTTGACACTTGTTCAAAAATACATAGGTCCCGTCATTTCCGGGCCTGACCCCAGCTTAGATCTAATCTCGCTGTACAATTTGGCTCCGATAGGGAAATCGGTCATGCGAGCGGACCCCATAACTGGCGAGAAGATCAACAGGCTCCGCAAGTCTTACGAGGGGAAATTAAAAGGACTCGGACTGTCCGGGAGAAATAAAGCTGTCAAGCATGAGGGGCCGTCCGGGGGACTGAGAGAGCTGACTATGTGGCCCGAAGAGGAATGGAGAAACCAGCAAGTCCATGGAAAAGAAATCAAAGTTGCCGACATCGATTCGTCCCTCTACAAGTTGCAGATGCGAGCAATGAAGATGGAACCGGGGCCTTTACCGAACAATGAACGCTGGGAGGATCTTCTCGGCCATGAGAAGCCGTCCAAACACCAAACCGTGGAAGTCAACAAAAACCTACCAACTACATCAAATGTTTCTCGCCCGGGCCAAACCAATGGCATGACATCAGTTGTCGAAACTGAGCGAGTCCGGTCAACTCGTGGAAAGAAGAGAAATTACGATGATAATAGTTTTGTTGGCTATGGCGAGGGCTATGCTGATGATGATGACGAGGGAGCTTTCTATTCCAATGCCGAAGAAGGCAGGGGCAAGAAAAAGAAGCGGAAGAAGGTATAACAGGGCACGACAAGATCACGTTCGTCGACATCAGCGATCTGATTGCAAACTAGGATCATCTGTCCAAGGTGACACCTCCAGTTCTAGATCGTGCCAACAGTGTTAATGTTGGCATGTGCGGGATTGGAGCAAGATGAATCACTCGGATGCAATCATTTGCCTTCGAGAATTCTGTTCGCGCTGTTTTAACTTGTTTGTTCTTGTTGTTTTCATGCATTGTGGCGCAGGATATACCCGAGTTCAACAATCGGTCGGCGTTCAACGGGGGGGTTTTCGTCATGTATCATGCTTCGGGAACTGTTACTTTTTTCTTTCTCAAAAAAGACTTGCCTTTTGCTCTATGTTCTCCCAGGCTGCAGTCGTTGTGCCTGATGTTTTGCTCCACAGGATGGAAGCGGAAGAATGCCAAAGGGGCCATGATCAGAGGACAAGAAGAGTGATGTGAGTTGTCATCAAAACGGAGCCTTCAGCTGTAGGCCTAGTCAGGTCAACAACTAAGTACTAGGTAGCTACCAAATATACTGCACATGCCAAATACATGAACTTGCCGGTTGCCCGGGACATGTCCAAGTATCAAGGTCGACCTTTATGCTCGTCCTTAACAACCATGACGGATACTATTAATGAACTAGTGTCACTAGCGATGACCTTGCTTGTTTAATTCCCGCAACTCTGACTCCACTGCGTCGGCAAATTCCCCTAGAGAACTGTATCTCCATCCAAAAGAAATCTGGTTTTGTGCTGCAAACTCTTCTAACTTCCCTCCCATGCCACTTTTCCCATCCTCACCACGTGCAATCCACACGCTTTCTAGCCCAATCTTCTTTGCTGGGGCGTGGTCATGGAACAGACTCTGTGCAACATGCAGAATTTCATTTTTGGCAACGCCAAAGTCTTTCTCGATGTGAGAAATGAGGTATTCGAAGTTAGACAGGGAAGGCTTGTAGGAGCCAATGTCCTGAGCGGTGTAAACCGCATTGAAGAAAGGATCTAACGGAGCATCCGGCGTGATCTTAGCTCCATTGGGAAGAGCAGGAGACGTGGCGAGCTCGTCGGACGAGAAAGGGGCCTTGAGTCCGGCTAGAGGACCGGAAAGGGTCTTCCCAAAGGACGTTCTGTCCACGTTGGAGAGAGGCACAAGAATATATCCGAAAGTCTTGAGCTTGCGCATGGCTGCAACCGTATCAGCGAACGCTGGCCAGTGCCCAATGCTCTCAGCAAACGTTACACCTTCCTGAGTTGCGGAGGTCTCGTCTGCTGGGAGAACGTTGAGTTCGCGGGCCAATCCAATATATGCGTCTCGAAGGACACAGTCGTAAGTGAGCCCCGGTGATTCAGCTTGAATACGGCGTTCATGCTTGTTGAAAAGTTCACCAAGAGCGAGCATGTCATTCTTCAAAGGGTTCCCTTCGGGAAGCCGAGATCGGAGGGGCTGGAGAGCATCGTGAATGCCACTCTCCCAGTCAATGAGTGTGCCGTAGATATCGAACGAAAGAACGCGGAAGGACGAGAATGGTCGTTTGGCCTGCTGCGACATTGTTCTTTGCTCTTGGTGTACTTGTATTTGTACGCACTCGTTGACAGTTGATACTGTTACCGCTTGGATATACCTTGGTAGTTCGGATGAATCCCCGGTATGACAATTGCAGTATGGAGTACTCCGCACTCGTATACTGTTTACCCGTCGTTTTCCGTGCGTTACACCGCGATGGTTCAATGGATTTCTTGTATTTTCCACCATAACTATTTAAAATCTCAATTGAAATGCAGCTGTAGAATTGTTGATAACTTGATTTGTCTAGAGTCTAGGACATCTCCCCCCTTCCTCTCAAAAAAAAAAAAAACAACCTATCTTCGCGGTGGTGCGAGAAATACGGGTTCAAAAAAAAACGCCCTTGCTCAGGCGTATCAGTAATGGCCGAATGCCGAATTTTCCACCCATTTCCACCAATAAGGCCCTTTCGGCTCGAGGAAAAAGGGTACTGACAGCAGGGATCCTGTAAATATAAACAGCGAATTCAGGGACCACTACCTCGCTCAGTGCTCAGAATAACTCAGATCCCCACGTATGGGACTTCTCAGACACATTAGTACAATAGAAGAGCACTCGCAAGTGCACCCAATCTCATTCTCGATAACAACAAGAAACCACACACTGACACTGACACTTCTACTTACACAAGAGAGGTGAAGTGCTCAGTTCTACTCGTAAGAAGGATCACCACAGGTAAACCTTAACCTCCTCACCACATAACTATGATAGGCAATGAATATAACTAGGAAAATAACCAACCAAAGAGAGAGCACGATAACACTCGTAACCCAGTCATAACCTCAATCTCAGACTGCTCCAGATTTCGTCACGTTAAGTACTCCGTAGTAACTAATTAATTAATAATCTAACTATGCCAAGTCATTACAGTACAGTATTGGGATGATTGAGGGAGATGGATGGGGATGGTTGAAGGAAGATGGTGAAGGAGGAGAATGGGAGGGGTAATTGTTGTAGCTAAGCCCGGTACCTAAGTATCGGAACGGGGACCAGAGAAATACACACCAAATCCTCCCGTTAGAATCTAAGAGAATCCTCAATCAAAATTAATCGGCAACAGGAGTTTATGTTGACCCGAATGTCAAAGCGGCAACGAAACACAGACGAGACAGAGGATTCGGGGTACGGTGCGGGCGATGGAGAACGACGATTTGGAAGAGATGACGCCGGCAAGCGCAGCCCACCTGACGCAAAGTCCAGGAACTAGTTCGCCGAGTCCAGCACCTCCTACTACGAAACCTCGAAAAAGGCAGCGCACACAAAAGAACTTGGATGACGACTTTATGGGTCAATTTTGCCGGCTTGTGGATGCTATTGAGACGAGCATCACAAGCCAAAACCATGCGAAGCTGGACTTGCAGCGTCAAGTTGACAATCTGCAAAGCCAGCTCAATTCGTACGCCGGGACATTAACAGCTCGGCAGGACGTTCTGAGAGTATTGAGAGAGGTATTGACGAGATCAACAATATCCGGGATGTACATGATTTTCGAGGGTATGGAATGGTCCGCAGACGGCAACTGACGAACCCACTTCTCGCACTGGGCCGTCCATGGCTGATGAGTGGGTATGTTGTGCCAGGTGCATTTCCTGCCAAACTGCGCAATTATACTGCATAGTAAATATATCGAAGCAGGAAACGGATCGTGCTCATAGATCATGGGCCGGCGGTTCGCTTCAGTCTTCGTTGCCGCTTTGACATTCGGGTCAGCATAAACTCCCGTTGCCGATTGGCTTCTCGTCGTTTCCTCTCGGCGAGGGCTCTGGTAGCGGCCCTGTCAGCCTCTCTGGCCTTGTGCTTTTCCTCCTTCGCTGCTTCCCCGGCCGCTCTTTTGCTGTCTAGGAATTGCTTCAGATCATCATCTTTGATGATCCAATCGTCCACAGCCTGTTTATAATCCGATAGTTCGATCGCTGCCCCAGATGCCATGTACTCGGCTTGCATTTCACGTTTTCGACTTTGTACACATCTGTTGACAGTGTGCCAAATCTTGGCCGGCGGGTTCTTTCCTGTCTCGTTTCGAAGATATTCTCTGATGCTCGTCCACCATCTTTCTTTTGTCCAGCCATCTTCCTTTCTAGTCGCCCGAATGTAGTTGGCGAAATTGTCGACCATGTATCGAAACATTAAAGTCTTGTCTTGTTCGGTAAGCTGGTATGCTGATTGCATTTCTCAGCACGATTCGCTCCTTGCCCCTCAACACTCTCATAGACCAAGATGTTTTCGATAGCAGGAGTAGTAGGATTTGCGGGGGCGAATTGTCTCTCAGACCCGTGAGCTGGGGTCAAAGGGGAGGTCGACGACGGCAGAGTACGTGAGCACGCGTGGAATTCGCGTCGCACTATAGGTACCACTTTTATCATACCTTAAGAGTCGAAGTATAGCCTCAGTCCCCCAGGCCTTCTGCGCTAGTCCCTAGGTATCGGGAGGCAGTCTCAGATAACCGCCTGTCATATTGAGTCCTCAACTCAGTTTGCTTGAAGGTCGGACCTGCTCAAGAGGTTCGAGATTCTTCGAAGGATCGAACGGACACATTCCTCGTTCCGTAAAGGCGTCCCGGATCGTTCGTGGGTTGAAGGTCTCTTAGTTGACAGATGCCAGCAATAGAAAGTCAGGCAACGTTTCAGAGACAGCGTCTTGACAAGTTATCCTGCGCCGCAGTCACGCAGACTGAATTAAGGGCTCAATATGACAGACGATTATCTGAAACTGTCAACCACCAACGCCCCGGGGGACGCAAATCGCGAAGGCGTATCCGCATGACCCGAGAAACACTTCGAGACGCAAAACGTTGCATTGCAGTGAGGACTTGCAGGACGCAGTACTGTATGTACGAGTTGCTACGCTTAAGGTATAGTTACTGCATCAGGTAACTACGTATTTCTGAGGATAACCGGCATACCATCTTGGGACGGCACATCTGAGCACCATATTACGGAGTATTGACCTCATTGACATGTCCTTTCTTGTACTAATTCAGATTGTCAAGAAACGAGACGAAATAACATAGCTCAGCATCTGCTGTCTGTAAGTACTATCCTGCTTCGCTTCCTCCCATTCAAGAACCAATGCTCAGTTGTAGATTGGACCTGGTGGCGGAACTCCAACAAGTCTATCCCTGGTCGTTGTAGGAGCAAACTTGTGCTCTTTGCCAAACAGCTCAGCGCCCTTTGATCGATTTTCAACCTCAGAAAGGTCGAATTTCTTCTCCTCAAGGATGTCATAGATCCCACGAGCGTATTCCGGTGCGATCCGGTGGCACTGGGCCAGATACTTGACCTGAATTTCAGGGTACTCCACCTGTTGCAGAAAGCGGGCCGTATTGTTGTGCAGATTTCTGCGCGCCTGCTCTGTCATCACTTTTTTGTACAAGACGCGTGGCTGGTCGTACTCGGACGGTTTGCCCTCGTGGTAGAAGTGCGACTTGCGGCTGACGGTCTTGTCCGCAAGTTGATAGGGAGCTTCAGCAACATCCGGACGGAACTTGTTGACAAAGCTGTTGGGTGCATATTGTGGATTCATTGCATGGTTGGCGTCGTTCCTGAGTTGACCGTCGAAATTCAAGGACGACAGAGATTGCGACATGAAAGGACAGTTAACTAATGCAGACAAGTCAGCGAGGGGAATATTTCAAGAAAAGAATGGTTTCGCTTCAGATACGTACCAGGCACTTGGTGCCAGTTAACTCCGAGGCGATGATACTGCGCGTCTCGATAGAAAAACATCCGGAAATTCAGCAGAGGGTCCGGGCTGTCCTCGATACCTGGAACCATGGAGCCCGGGGAAAAAGCAGCCTGTTCAACGTCCCTGTGAAAGTTTTCCGGGTTTCTGTTCAGGACGAGCTTTCCAACTTCATGAAGCTGGGAACGTACAGAGTCAGCCTTCTCGTCGACTGGATGGGGGGATCCTACTGAGATGTGACTTACTGGAAATTGTCCCTTTGGCCAGACCTTTGTGGCATCAAACGGGTCGAATCCAAGCTTCTCGGGGTCTGCTTGCTCTGGATTCATGATCTGAATGTGCAGTGTCCACGACACAGGAACGCCTTTCTCAATAGCCTCCCAAAGGTCTCGCTTCGAGTAATCAGGATCTTCGCCGCTCAACCTGATTGCTTCGTCGGCAGTGAACTGTTTCTGACCAGAATCCGCGAGGAAATGGTACTTGATATAGACGAATTTCCCATCCTTGTTGACCCTGCAACGTTGTTCGTCGTTAGATCTTGCCCGATACACTAAATTGGCATGAAAATAATCACCATTTGAAAGTGTGACAGCCGTATCCATTTTGGTATCTCCATCCCACAGGAGTTCCGTGGTCACTGAAAAACATCATCCCGGCATGGTTTCTGGAATGGATAAGCAAAGCACTGTGTTTAGAAGGCGGATGACATACCCTTCAGGAGTATTGGCAAGAAGATCGAACAGAGAGTTCTTGTCCAGAAGGAAGTTCTTCGGATTGCGATACTGAGAACGAATCACATCTGGACCCTGGATTGGATCACGGCAGAAGAACACCGGCTTTCCAATGTTAGCATGCTTGCTGACATCAAGCTGTTCAAAGCTGACAAGGCACATACGAAGTTCAGACCAACAAGGTCGTAGTTCCCTTCTCTAGTGTAGAACTTGACTGCGAATCCACGAGGGTTGCGAGCCAAATCGGGGAATTCACGTCCGAGGGTTACGGTAGAAAACCTCACGAACACTGGGGTCTTGATTCCAGCTGACCTCAGAAAGTCCGCCTACAAGGAGAAGTCAGATCATCGTCCACACAACGGTGGCCTTATGTACCTTGCAATACTGTGACATGTCCTTGGTAGTTTGGAAATAGCCAAAAGCTCCGCTGCCGCCTGGTTCGCATCTGATTAGCTCCATGTCAAACGGCACAATTATGGCCGAAACATACACGGATGCACCATGCGCTCCAAAAGCTTGGAGCGATTGAAATGCTGTTGCTTCTGAAGCAGAAACGGGTCGGAAACCAGCGGGAGACCACCAACGTTCTTGCTGTGCGAAGGATCTGGGAATGGAAGTCCTTCGTTGCTGGTGAAATAGTAGGCGTCGTCTTCCCTCTTCCCACCATCCTGGACGCCGGTGATCTTTGCTGCTGTTCTCGCCGGGCCGTCATTCGCCCCTTGGAACAAAGACGACAGTTGGGGAGCTCTCGGGTCGATGCCCATGGAGCCCACAGCTTCACCAAGTGCTTGCGCGGGATGTCGAGACATTGTCACTGGTATGATAGACTTGGTAGGGATAGTATCCAGCACGAAGTTGCTATGGTATGTTCCAGCTCAATTGATGAATCTCTTACTCTGCCGTACTGGTTACGCTGAGTGTGCCGCTCATCGTAGCGTTGGTGTCTTTTATGACCAATTTTGAGACGAGGTAGAATCACTCAATGGGTTATGAAGGAAGCATGACGTCCATGGCCAAGTGCAAGTGACAAGCATGTTCGATGCAAACGTTGAAGCAAGTAACCCTAAGTAATAGAGGAGTGACGAGGTCTTACATCATGCTCGTTGAGAACTTTGATTTCTCAGTATTTACTCGTTTCTCTCAACATTTCCTGGCGCATCTCCCAGCCAATCCGACCCCGGAATACATACACCTTAGGCAGACATGTCGGTCGATTGGATATAGGCTTCCGGTCTTTCCATCGAATGAAATTTGGCCAAAAAGCAAAAGTCCTCGAGTATCTGATCGCATTGCTCGACAATGTCGCAACTAGTACGACAGAACCTGGACGCTATCCTTACAGTTTACTGTTAGCCCATGACCATGAGAGAAAAAAAAAACATTGGCTACTTCCAACAATAAGTTCATTGAATGTTCAATCTGCAGAAATGAGTTTGATGATATCCCCCGAGGTGTCCTTCAACATCTACTTCACAAATTCGCAGGCAATACGCCGGCCTTCTGAGCAGTCCAGGTCGCAATTGCATCCATCAACGGCGGCGACAGTGCATCGTAGGTCTCCAGTCCAACTGACTTGAGCTTCTGGCGGACCTCGTCGATGCCAGAAGGATGAAAGCCTTGTTCAATGATTGACGAAACGAAAGCCGCGAACTGTGGCTCCTGCCATCCTTTTTCGTTGGAGAGCTCGACATGGACAAAGTCCAACCCCTTGAATGGGTGCTCCTTCTCAATGCGCCCGAAAAGGTGTACGCCACATTGAGTGCAAGCATAACGTTGAATCACTGCGTTCGGGTCGACGATTTTCAGCTTCGAGACGTTCGCGGTGACTCTCAGTTTGTCTTTGGGGATGACGCCGACAACCGAGAAGAGGTATCCCTTTGGTTTCCAGCACTTTGAACACCCACAGGCATGGTTATGAGCAACGTTGCCGTCAAGTGTCACCTCGACGCGATTGTTTGGGCAGTGGCAGTAGAGCTTTCCACCAGGGAAGTTATCCTTCCCCTTTGTGATGCCCTTGTCGATCAATGGGTGAAGTGGAGGCACCATGGTTTCAACGACGGTGATGATGAAGGATACGAGTATCAGGGTCTCGTCGACGCGCAGGGATCGAAAAGCGTGTTACTTGGGGAAACTAATAATGTCCCGCTGCACTCTGAGAATCGCGCCCTATTTATCACTTCTCAAATTGGTCCCTGACGTGATCTACTATGTCTCCAAAGCTGATGGCGATGATTCCTCCGCACCCCGCGTGCGGCTGTCGGAGTGGTTTTCATTGCCATTATTGGCAATCATCTGTCATTGCCGGTTATTAGTTCGCAAAGGCAATGGCCCTTCAGCAAGTAGTGTAGCTTTACTCTCGAGCATCTGTCCTTGAAAACTTTCCAGGGAACGCTGGAAGACCAGATTGAGTGGCACATACATATGCACCTTGCGAGTCCTCAATTATCATAGAAACTGCTTGGGCGTGTAGGCTACCCGCTCTCAAATTATTAGTGCGAGTTAAGACCTACTGCACTTCGTCATCGAAGCCGAGCATCATCTCTCACAGCCTCACAGGAGTCAAAGTATCTGCCGTTGCTGAGCCGGTGCATCCGGATGCGGAGGAGCAGTGAGGGGAAGGACCGAGGTCGGCAGTGCCGCCTCAGGACCGCCTCAGGATGAGGGGTCGGATAGAGGGGGTGTGCATGTAAATGGGTTTAGCTTCCTGTTACAGTAAAGTATCTACTGTACTTCCAGATCAGGCTTAGGGTAGACCTACGGGTTCTAGAAATGCACGTCTTATTAATAGGGTTAGGTTGGGGTCGGAGCAACGCGACGGGTGGACCCAGTGAGAATCCGGGGGATCTCCACATCCAGAATGGGAAATCGGATGGCAAGTGCACACCTCTTCGCATACCTTTGATCGCATTGCAGTGTCGGCCATGGTGAGTTCAGTCAAAGGGCATGGCTATAGGGCAGAAAGGTAGTCCATACTATGGACTACGAGTTCTTGGACGAGTACGGAGTACGAAGTAAGTAGGTACTCGTACTATTCTCCTGTAGGCCTAGTACTGTACTCCGTAGTTGTATTACTACTCTGGTAAACAGGAGGGAGTCCTGAGGCATGCAGTCTGTAACCCTAATTCATGCACCCTCTGATAATCACAAGACCCTGGGAACAAGCTCAAGAAGCTCATATTGACATTTATCCGATCAAATCAGAGAATCCGCCAAGGGACCGTTCTCGATTAATCAGCTCTCAGTTCTAGATCTGCTGGAGCGGGGAAGCGAAATCATATGAAGGACTACTGTATAGACGGGGGAAAAATCACCTCGGAAGAACAAAATAGAGAAAGACAAGGCAGGATGAGGAGATTCGAGTGGCTTCCAATCATGATACCCTGGCTTCCCATGCCCTGACGCTAGTGGTTGAATGACGATGAGAAACATTGCGCCGGCGGTTCGCTTCAGTCTCCAGTGGGAGAGAGCCAATTAATAATAATATCAATACTGATAGTCGCCTCTGGGAGCTAATATAAAAAGCGGGGTTGTCGCAGCGAAAGGGCTGACCTGCATGTCCTTTCTTTCATGCAGGACAGGACGCAGTGAACAACTCCCGACTGTGTTTCTCGTCTCCAAACCCCTTCCTCCTACGTTGACCTGAGTGAAAACGCGACGCAAACGAGAGCACAACCATGGCGGAAACAAAGTGCCCCATCAACCACGACCGCTTCAAGCAGAACGTCGCCGGTCAAGGCACGAAGAACCGCGACTGGTGGCCCAACCAAATCAACTTGAATATCCTCCGTCAGCATAATGAAGTCTCGAACCCCCTCGGCAAGGACTTCAACTACGTCGAAGCGTTCAAGAGCCTCGATTACTTCGCCCTGAAGAAGGACTTGCATGATCTGATGACGGATTCCCAGGATTGGTGGCCTGCAGATTTCGGTCATTACGGCGGCTTGTTCATCCGCATGGCCTGGCACAGTGCGGGCACCTACCGAGTCCATGATGGCCGCGGTGGTGGTGGTCAGGGCCAACAGCGTTTTGCGCCGCTCAACAGTTGGCCGGATAACGCAAGCTTGGACAAGGCCCGCCGCTTGCTGTGGCCGATCAAGCAGAAGTATGGCAACAAGATCTCCTGGGCTGACCTGATTTTGCTCACCGGTAATGTGGCTCTGGAGTCCATGGGCGTCAAAACCTTCGGATTCTCTGGTGGTCGTCCCGATACTTGGGAGGCGGATGAAACCGTCAACTGGGGTGGCGAAACGACCTGGCTGGGGAACGACGTCCGCTACGCTTTCGGTTCCGAGGGCAACAAAGAGAAAGAAGGTGGTGTTCTGAGTGGCGATGAACCAACGAGCAAGGACATCCACACCAGAGAGCTGGATAAGCCATTTGCGGCGGCTCACATGGGCTTGATCTATGTCAATCCCGAGGGTCCTGATGGCATTCCGGACCCCGTCGCGGCGGCTCGGGACATTCGGACGACGTTCGGACGCATGGCAATGAATGACGAGGAAACCGTGGCGTTGATCGCAGGCGGCCATGCCTTCGGTAAGACGCACGGAGCCGCTCCCACCAGCAACGTTGGCCGGGAACCCGAAGGTGCCGACATTGAACAACAGGGTCTGGGATGGAAAAACAGCCACGGTTCTGGCGCTGGGCCGGATGCCATCACCAGTGGCGTCGAGGTGATTTGGTCCAAGACTCCAACCAAGTTCAGTACACATTTCTTGGAGTACCTGTTCAAGTTCGAATGGGAGCTCGACAAGAGCCCGGCAGGTGCGAATCAGTGGGTGGCCAAGAATGCCGATGTCTTCATCCCGGATCCCTATGATCCCAACAAGAAGCACAAGCCAAGGATGCTCACGACCGATCTCTCGTTGCGCTTCGACCCGGAGTATGAGAAGATCGCGCGTCGGTTCCTTGAGCACCCAGACCAGTTCGAGGACGCTTTTGCACGGGCCTGGTTCAAGCTGCTTCACCGCGATATGGGTCCACGCTCTCGATACGTTGGACCAGAGGTGCCGAAGGAAGTCTTGGTCTGGCAAGATCCTGTTCCAGACGTGGACCACGCCCTGATCGACGACAACGACATTGCGGCCCTCAAGAAACAGATCTTGGAGTCCGGTTTGGACATCTCCAAGCTAGTCTCCACAGCCTGGGCATCTGCTTCAACGTTCCGCGGCAGTGACAAGCGTGGTGGTGCCAACGGGGCCCGCATCCGACTGGAACCGCAGCGCAGCTGGGCAGTGAATAACCAGCCCTGGCTTCATGAGACTCTGGCGTTCCTAGAAAAGGTTCAGCAAGGGTTCAATGCTTCCGCGCAACAGTCTGGCAAAAAGGTTTCCATCGCCGATCTGATCGTTCTCTCTGGTACTGCTGCTGTTGAGAAGGCTGCTCGAGATGCCGGTGTCGAAATCAATGTTCCTTTTGCTCCCGGAAGAACGGATGCTTCGCAGGAGCAGACAGACATTGAGTCCTTCAATCACATGGAACCAATTGCGGATGGCTTCCGGAACTACGGCAAATCGACTTCGCGTGTGACTACCGAGCACTTCTTGATTGACAAGGCACAGCTGCTGACACTGACGCCACCGGAGCTGACCGTTCTCGTGGGTGGTTTGCGCGTGCTGAATGCCAACTACGATGGATCGTCTCACGGCGTTTTCACCCACACTCCAGGCAAATTGACGAATGACTTCTTTGTGAACCTGCTTGATATGCGCACCGTCTGGAATAAGGTGGACGGCTCCATCGACTTGTTCGAGGGCAAGGACCGCAAGACAGGCGAAAAGAAGTGGACTGCGACCCGAGTGGATCTCGTGTTTGGCTCGCACGCTGAACTGCGTGCGATCGCCGAGATCTATGCCAGCGCCGATGGCCAGGAGAAGTTCGTCAAGGACTTTGTGAAGGCATGGGTCAAAGTCATGAACCTGGATCGATTCGATCTGAAGTAATTCTGATCATGTTTATTCGTATTCCAGAGAATGCGAATGCGAGCACTACTGTTGATAGCAGTACTTACCTAGGCATATTCAGATTCAATGCACTTTTTTTTTTGTATCATGCTCTAAGCAGTGTCTGACAGTGTGCCCAATGTCTTCATTTCGCACATTCGATGCCTTCATATTCTATTCACACGAGACATCCGACGATTGTTTCATTCGTAACTGTGTGAAAGTGGCAAGACCTACACCCTCAAGATCATCTGAAGACGCGTTGCTAATGTACAGTTTGTTGCGCTTTCACCCAATGTTCTTCCGCCGAAAGTATGGTGCTAACGACCATTGCCATCCCAACTTGCAAGTCACTAACAGGAAGCCAGCCGACGAAGGACCCCGGAAGCGTCAAGTCACAGGCATCGACAACGATCTGCTTCACCAACGGAGTTCTAGATGGCAAGGCCACTTCGGTAGCCTTCGCCTTCTCATTACTCCCAGTTTCTGATGGCTGCGGAGAAACGGGAATGAACAAGCGACAGACGGATCGCAGAATGGAAAGAATGATGGCATAAAACCAAAGCTTGTTGGCTTCCACCAGAAGTGGTCTGTACCACGACACCAGCATGACGTTCATGTCATGGAGCTTGTTCAAGTCAGATTCGACTGCTTGAATGTGAAGAACAAGGGTGAGCACGTACAATTGTCAGGTCTTCCAGCAGAAGATATAATCCAAGGAATGTAAATTCAGCTATTTCCATCAATTTCAACAATGATGACGGCACAGGGTCGGCCCTGACCAGTTCCTCGACCCGTTCGAAACAGCCATAGAAGTCCAACAAACGAAAATACCTTCGCCCTGCATTGTCCCGTTAATCATAACTCCACAATCGCTTCATCAAGAAAAACCGAATCTACCTAGTGCCAATTGATCTCTAGCGATGAGACATTTTGCAGATAGCACCTCATCTGTCCCAAGCTCGCCAGCGACCTGAGCTAACGCCTGAATCAGGCGTAAGGTCTTCTCCAGACCGATAGTAAAACTGGTAAAATTCACCAATTGCTTGAGAGGGGATGCCTTGTCCATTTGCGCGCGCTGAGCTTCAAGGAACAAGGCAGTCCCGAGAAGGGGATAATAATGAGGTCGGGTTGTCCGAGATTCCGAAGTGTACCTTGAAGTCCTCAGCCACAACCTTACCTAGGTAGGTTATCAGACCACGGGGAACTTTAGCTAGGTAGGGTTTCTCGGATCGACCCGTCGGTACGGAACTGGCGCAACAAGGATAGACTGGAATGGAATCCTGATAACCTATGTACTCGTTATGGACGAGTTGAATCGAAGGCGGAAAATTCACAGTCTAGCTTTCCCGCGGAAAACCGTTTGCCTCATTGACTCGTCAAGCGATTCACCAGTCTGGTTCTAACGCGACAAGGTATCATTGCCCGAAAAAGATGCATACCCACTCTCCTGATTTGGTAGTGGTCTGGTCGCTCTAGCTTCGATTTCGGTTAGTTACGGGGTAACTCGTCGTAAGGTACGACTGTTCACCGTATTACATACGTCGTCATCTGTATCGGCAGCGGATAAGATAACGCTAGCTTATCATCGAACGGTTGAACGATCATCTTTCCTCCCGTAACACTCCCCTCGTCGTGCTTGTAATACATACGAGGACGAGACGATTACACGAGTCACACGACTCAGGTTCCAATTGCGGAAAGCTTTCAATGCTTCAGTCCTGGTCTCTGGATCTTCCCCCGCATTTTCTGTTCTCCACGATGGACCCGTGTCACCGTGGAACTCCAGATGGGTCGTGGGGAAGCCGGAAAGGCTGCTGGAGAATGGGTGAGTGAGTCTCCTGAAGTCGAAGAGTACCTACTGGTAGACTGATACAACCTAGGCTTACGTGCACCACCCACGGTGAGAATAGCCTCGTGAACAAAATGACTCGTCTCTTGCTAGAAAGTGGGCGATTAGGTATCGGGCGAATTAGACGATCAATTGTCGCCTATCTGGCAAGGAGATAAACGGATCATATTTCCATGTTTCCAATGAATGACAAGTACCGAGCCCTCGCTCGGCCAATTGTGGACGAAGATGCCACTTCGCTATCAAGGCACTATGCGGCTATGCCCCTTGAGAATACTAGCGCGCTTCGATCTTTGCCGTGGGCTTGGAATGGGGAAGAGCCGAAGTGGCAATACAGTCTTAGCTGGGTTCAGCCTTTGTCTCCTGACTGGCTGGACCGTCAAGCTCAGCAGTACTCTCTGGAGATAGCGAAAGCCCAACTCGAAGTTTGTTGGATCTCTGATATCATAAAAGAGAGAGGAAGTATCTCAGGCAATTGACTGCTTTTAAACACTGAATACGATAGAATGGCCAACTCAAGTCAATAAATTCCAGACGATTCTGACAACTCATCTCATTGTGACACAATGGCGGGAAACGACACCAAGGATCACACGGCCAACCTCAGTCCATCCAATTCCGACAGAAAGTCAGACGGTCCTGTCGAAACCGTGCAGGATGTGGACCGCAAGCCCAGCGAGGCTGCTTTGACCGGCGAGCTGATCTCTGCTGGCTCCCAGCACCTGCATCGAAAGCTGGGCGGAAAGGAGATTCAACTGTTCGCCATCGGAGGTGCCATTGGGACATGTATGAAAACCGCACCGATTCTTATTCTTCAGCCCAGGCGCAGGTCACTAAGATGACGTTCCTGCAGCTCTCTATGTCCAAATGGGTGCTTCGCTCCCGAAGGGCGGACCGGCCGGTCTGTTCTTAGGGTTTCTTGCATATGGCTCGATTATTTTGGCCGTGAATCAATGCTTTGGTAAGTCAACTTGATCCCCGTTTGTAGGGACAAGGGTTATGATTGACCGTAAAATCCAGCGGAGATGGTCACGTATATGCCAATTCCATCTCCATTCGTTCGGCTAGCAGGCTTCTGGGTGGATGATGCCTTGAGCTTTGCCATGGGATGGAACTACTTCTTCGTCATGGGTACGATCGCTCGAATTACCCTGCAGCTCGAGATCCGCTTCTGACTTCATCTTTTAAACAGCCTTCAACATTCCATACGAGATTACTGCGATCCATGTTCTCCTAACCTACTGGACCGATAAGATTCCGGTCGCGGTTGTGACTGTCGTTTGCCTTGTCATCTACTCGTAGTGCCCTGGCTCTCATTCGACAGGAAGTGCGAAAGCTAACAAAGTACTCAGGATCCTGAATGGGCTCACGGTCAAATATTACGGCATATCAGAGTTCTACCTGTCCATCTTCAAGGTCTTCCTCATGCTTGGATTGATGATGTATACCTTTGTTACCATGGTCGGAGGGAACCCACACCATGACCCATATGGGTTCCGTTATTGGAACAACCCAGTGCGTTTCCTTTTCCAAATCCAGTCTGTCACCTTGCTGATGTTTGAAGGGTGCGTTTGTCGAGTATCTCGTTCCGGGAGATACCGGTCGCTTCCTGGGAGTGCTCTCGTGCATGATTCAAGGCTCTTTCACGTATGTGTACTGTGTCCTCAGTGTCTTGAGCGACAAACTGATTCGCGAAGCATGGTCGGTCCAGAGTTTATCTCGATGGCGGCTGGTGAGGCGAAGAATCCTCGGAGACTGATGGGAAGAGCCTTCTCGTCTTTCGTGTGGCGTCTCATGTTCTTCTTCCTCGGAGGTGCCTTGTGCGTCGGCATCGTGATCCCTTATAACGACCGAATCCTCCACGAAACCATCGCCGGGGAGAGAGAAGGAAGCGGAACTGGTGCTGCGTAAGTCCCCTCCCTTTTTTCTCCTTCCATTTCAGACAATTGCTGAGACACAGATAGCTCCCCGTATGTCATTTCCATGGTCAAGTTCGGCATCAAAGGTGTCCCCGACTTGGTGAACGCTTTGATCATGACCTCCGTCCTGTCAGCCGGCAACAACGTCATCTTCTCCGCAGCGCGGACGCTCCACGGAATGGCCCTGGACGGAAAAGCGCCGGCGTTTCTTGCCAAGTGCAACAAATATGGTCTCCCATACTATGCTGTCATGGTGGCGCTGTCATTCTGTCTTTTGTCCCTGCTCCAGATCGGCAACACCTCTTCGACCGTCCTGAGCTGGTTCGTCGGGATCTGCACGGCATCGTATCTGTTGAATTACTTTGGCACCGTGATCACCTATCTCCACTTCTATTACGCGATGCGTCGCCAGGGAATCGACCGCAACACTCTCCCTTACAAAGGCTACCTTCAGCCCTATGCTGCCTGGTACGCCCTGTTTGGAACCTCTGTCATGACCCTTGTAATGGGGTATACCGTCTTTATCGACGGCCATTGGGATACCACGTCATTCTTCACCAGTTACACCATGCTGGGCTTCTTCCCCGTCGCTTTTCTGTCCTGGAAGATTTTTCGACGGACCAAGTACGTTCGGCCGAGCGAGGCGGACCTGAAGCTTGGAAGCACCAAAGACGACATTGATCTCTATGAGGCCCTCTATGAGCCACCAAAGCGAGGGAAGATCTTGACTTGGCTGAATAGTTTTTTCGAGTGATAGAAGGCACTCGAAATACTATGTACCTAAGATCTATGCCAAAATCATTGTGTATCTACTTGTGTACAATGGAATCAACAATTCTTCCAATACGTGGACTCTTGGTCTCCAAATGAAATAATGTAATCCCCAAGTTTTATGATCGAATCACTTCATGATTCCGCAGACTTTAATCATCAACCAATTTCTGAAATAAACACATCTCGACTCCGAAGCACCGAAATACTTATGATCAAACAAGGTCACAGACATTACATCGACTCCAACCTGGCGCCACCTCCCATTTCACGAATCGACAGCATCATCTGCATTCAGGATCAGAGTTGCAAAGAACAACGGCTCCCTAACGAATTCCTCCGCGCGAATAAATTCGTCAGTAGTGTGCGCACGGTTGAGATTGTGAACCAAGTTAATCGGTGTGAATCGGTAGATATTCTTCGTCAATGCCCAGAAGAACTTGGTGTCAGTGTTTGCGGGCATCAGATACGGAGTGACGATGAGTTCCTCATCTTGATCCAGGGGCCGGAGAGTGTTCTTGATTGTGCCAGAAAGAATCTGAAACGCCTCAGCGTCAACCGGAGAGACCGGTGCTGGCTCTAGCGCGTCAACCCCATATAGACTAATCTTTCGGATCTCGGGGGAGTCGTGTGCGGAATTGAATCCTTCAAATACCATTCCATGCTTGTGGGCAATTGGCCGGACGAGGTTCTCATAGTGCTCCTGCACTTGTGCAATTGACGTTTCGACAGCAAGGCGGAGGTTGATCATGGTCGTGGCGATTTCCGGGATGGCGTTGATCTTCTTCCCGCCGTTGACTTTACCCACAGACTGACTGGTCCTGAAGTAATATCTCATGGAATCCAGCTCCTTTGCAAGTTGCTGCTGAGCTTCAACATCGTTTTGGGCGACTCTCTTGAGCTTGCTTCGCACTGAGGCTGGGAAGCTAGACTCTGGAGCATGAACCGCGGCGCATTCCAAGAAGCCAAACATGGGGTTTCTTGGCGTGACCCTTCCAGAGAAGGGATTTGCTTCGATTGCAGTGATGATCTCCGAGAGGATACCGATCACATTATGGTCCGGAGGGTTCGAGGCATGTCCGCCCGTGGAAGTCACATTGATCCCAACATCCAAATACCCCTTCTCGGCCACACTGACCATGGCAAATGACTGGTTGAACTCCTTTTGAATCCCCATAGACCCTTCATCGATAAGCAAATAGACCCCATCGTCTCCGTAGCGCTCATGCAGGGCATTGAATATCGGTCGACCGCAATTCTCACCGCTGATTTCCTCATCGCATCCGAATGCCAGAATCACGGTGCGCTTGGGCTTGAATCCGCTCTTGATCAGGAGGTCCAAACTCTCAATGATAGAGATCAAATAACCTTTGTCATCGGTGGCGCCTCGACCCCAGATGATTTCTCCATCGTAGTATCCGTCATACGGCGGATGTGTCCAGTCACCCACGTTATCCTCCAAGACGGGGACCACGTCTTGGTGAGCAAGCATCAGGATGGGCTTTGCCTCAGATGCCGGCACACTGCCCTCCCAAGTCAGGATCAGTCCGTGCGTATTCGCATGGTCCAGCTTGACGGTCTCGAACACAGTCGGATAGTTGGCTTTGAGATACTCCTCGACGCGGTAGAAGACATTCCAACGGGGATCTTCCCCAATTGGCCCCAGGTCATCGTAGCTCTCAGACGGAATGCGGATGATCCCAGACAGCTTTCCGATGATGTCGCGATGGTATTCCTCGGACTCGACAGTCTGTCGAATAAAGCTCTCGACTTGTTTGTTTCTGGGAGATAGAGGCGGGAGCTGCTGGCATATATTCTGGTTCCCGGGCGTGTATACCTCCTCAAGCAGTCCCAGTCGTCCCAGGATCGCTGATTTCAGAGGGCTGTTGAGGGTGCCCAGTGCTATTGACGCAGCACCAACTGCGATTGCACTCCGAGCAAGTAATGACCAGAAGCTGGTCCTAGTTTGTTGATTCTTTGGAGGCATGTTCTTGATTCCCAAGACACTTTTCTCACAAGCACTAGCAGTTGTCGCTACTAGGTGCTGCTGAAGTGGTCGGGAAGAGATCGAGCTTTTCCCAACAACTCAACACCGTTATCAGGAACAGGACTATCTGTTACGCACTACCGTGCTTAATCAGCATCCTCGCTTAGGTCAGTTCTTGTACGGCCCACGGATTTCTTCGATGAGCGATGTATCTAGTTTTCTAGAGAGTCGACTATAGACAGTTGTTTGTCGGACAGGTCATCTTTCCTCGCACTGGTGGCCCCAGTGCGACACTATCAGGCACATTGAGTCTTCGTGGCAGGACTATCCAAAATCGACCAAACTCTACAACCTAGTCAGGACGTACGAGAGCCGATGTCCGCCGCGGTGACTCATTGCAAAATGCAAGGCCAGTTTGCACTCTGAGCGCTTAGCACCGTTTACCGGCGCCCGTACAAGTAAGTGGTCTTCACTGTCTGCAACCTGGGTTTCGCCTCGCGCGCTCTCTGAAATCGGATCCGACAGAACTCCGCTCCGTCCTTTGTCTTCCTCCTCCACGCACTGCAAGCGATGCGACCGGATTTTCGGCCGCAATCTGAATCCAGACCATCAATGTCCTGGATTGGTGGGGTGGCAGAATCGCGGAGAATTACTCGCCAAGCGTGGAGGCAGGAGTTATGCTGATCTTTTTCGAATGCAGAAAGTAATCTAAGTTTACCGTAGAGATAAATAACATGATTTTACAGTGCTGTAGTCCGCGGGAAACGGTTTGCGGTGATATGGCATCACTGTATCAATTCGTAACGTAACGTGCTCGTTGTATATGCGGTCTCATTGAAGTGATGGATAGCTACGGAGGACAATCTCTGTCTCCGCCGGTTCCATGATTTGATTGTTCAACAGCAGTTCCTCTTCCGTAACCAGTATCCAACTATTGGGCGATTGAGCCAGATCTGATCCACGGGAAACAGATGTGACTCGGTTATGTGTCGTCTTTGATTTGATCCAACTGTGTAAGTAGCAAGCCAAGGAGTGTGCATGTGTGACTTGAGAAAAGCCAGAGCGAAACTTATCAAGACAATTTGATAAATTACGCTTCTCTCAAACAACTACCAAGTATTATAGACGACGAGGGGTGCCTTCAAGAGCATCTGATCTTTCTAGCGCTGTTTTTCCTCGACAATCTACCCGGGTTCAACAACGAAAGATGGCGCCCAGAGTATCACCGGCTGCGAACGACTTTCGCAGCGACACTTTCACCACCCCGAC
Organism: Thermomyces dupontii; assembly: GCF_041956625.1. Classification (NCBI taxonomy): domain Eukaryota; kingdom Fungi; phylum Ascomycota; class Eurotiomycetes; order Eurotiales; family Trichocomaceae; genus Thermomyces; species Thermomyces dupontii. The sequence continues at coordinate 818,604 of NW_027192312.1, read as the reverse complement.
TCCGTCCATGCTGGAGGCCATGGCAAATTCCTCCGTCGGCGACGACGTCTACCAAGAGGACAGCGACACCAATGCCTTCCAAGCAGAAATCAGCCGATTGACCGGAATGGAAGATGCCTTGTTCACCCTCTCCGGCACCATGGGCAATCAGCTTGGAGTTCGAGTACATCTCAATCAATTCCCGCACTCGGTTCTGTGCGATTACCGCGCTCACGTTTACGCGGAGGAGGGCTCGGGACTCGCCGTATTGTCGCAGGCCATGGTGACGCCTGTTCATCCCGCTAACGGGCTGTACCTGACCGTTGACGACGTGAAAAAGTGGGTGACACTGGGCGACGACATTCACACCGCTCCGACAAAGGTCATATCTCTGGAAGTCACCATCGGAGGAGTCATCACTCCTCTCGAAGAGATTCGGAAAATCTCCGAGTTCGCACGAGCACACGACATCAAAATCCACTGTGATGGGGCACGACTATGGAACGCTTCGGTTGCCACTGGTCATTCCCTTGCCGACTACTGCCAATACTTCGACAGCGTTTCGATGTGCGTCTCCAAGGGTCTCGGGGCACCAATCGGGGGTGTTCTCGCTAGCACGAAGGAAAACATCAAACGCGCGAGATGGCTACGAAAACAGTTGGGAGGAGGCATTCGACAAGCGGGTATCCTGACCTCGGCCGCGCTGGTGGCTCTGAAGGAAGTCTGGCCAACGATGAAGGTGACGCACGAGAAGACAAAGAAATTGGCAAAGGACTTGGAGGGACTAGGCGTGGTGCCCCAACTCCCGGTGGAGACGAATTTCATTTTCATTGACGCGAAAAAATCCAACATCAACATGGGGGTGTTGTTGGAGCAATGCAAGAAATTCAACGTCAAATTGATGGATGAACGAATCTCTTTGCACCATCAAATCAGCGACGAGGCGATTGAGAATCTCAAGCGTGCGGTTGCTGAGGCCATCAGGATCACGAGAACCTTGCCCGAGGGATATTTGTTCAATGTTGAGAAAGGAGGGTATGCGAACAACTCGAAAATGAATGAAAAGAGCTAGACTTGATGTGTAGATATGTCTGTATAAACTAGATGCTAAATACTAATAGGTAGTGTTTGGTCTTAAGAAGACGATTGCGGAATGTCTGTCATTTCTGATCAGCAGGTACTGAGTAGATGTTCCCAAGACAACACAACGCTGATCAATCAGCTTTTATAATGACTCAAGGACAGTGCTGGATGTCAGGTGTAGACTTGAGCAGTGTGTACTTCTAGGCAAGTACAACATCGGGTTGCAGCTCTGCCTGCTCACAAGTGAGGTGAGGCTGCTCTTTGAGATTCTCCGCACAACATTCTTCTGTACTGCTTGTTGCAAACATTCTGTCACTGAACACGAGTTCAATGTCCGCTGAATCCAGATCATTGCTCTTCGCTTTGGAAATTAGGGTTTGAGTTTTACCAAGTCTGGATAGCCTGACCCCACCGGACAAATGAAGTTCTCAGGCTAACTAGTAGCCTACCAGATATAGTAAGGTTGTATCAAGTATGCATCATCTCTTGGCATACTATATCATTCTAGGGTAATTTTTCCCAGATAAACACAGTACCTACTCCGACCTCTTGATCTACAGTACATACTTCGTACTATTTACTTCCACTCGTAATGCGAGGGCGTGCGACTCTGGGCCGATCAAGGGCTGCTTTTCAAAGAGTCCGAGATTGTAAAGACAAAAGCGGCCTCTAATTTTCTTCGGACTGAATCCTTATCGTACTCGTGCTCCTCCAGGACAATGCGTCGATTGTTACTACTACTGAGTAGGTGGAACTGCAAATGCTCATTCGAGTCTTATCAGTGACGGCTTCCTCGGTAGCCTACTCCTACGGAATGAACTCCTGAATCGTGTCAGCAACAAGCAACTACTCTAATGGATGAAACTTTTCCGCGCAGGTTCGGGAAACATGCGCTTGATAAAGAAGTTTCCGCGGACGACTCCGAGAGAAGAACCCGATCAATGTGTTTCGGTTCGAATCTCCGTGGACTCTGTTATTCTCGGCTCAGCGGGAGATAGGGAAACAGGCTCGCGATAAGCTCCAGCGAGCAAGAGCGGGAAGACAAAGACACAGTACGGAGTACTACAATGTACTGTACTATATTGTAATTACTACGTCTGGAATCATGTTTATAGAGCTTCCCTCTGGCCTGCCGCGGCTGCACTCCCCACTTCCCCGCTAATATCCCGCGTTGACTTGGTCACGTTGATAACCTATGGAGCACAGTTGCCCACAATGGAGGAGGCTAGACTGGGCCTTTGATGCCCGCAGTGGGGTCTACTCCAGATTCCGAGGCTCCGAGCGAGCTCCGTACATGGTACAAGGTACGAGGGTATACAGTACTTGCTGGAGACAATAGGACTTTATACGTTTCAATCTTTCAGAGTTCCAAGGTCACGGCACTGATCTATCGAGGGGAATGACCCCGCTTCAAGTGGGATGCATGTGTACTATAAAGAGAGCCCTGTGATTCGAATCTGCAAGAGAGTAGTCCTCATTCAGTGCCGCATCAAGCTTATCTCTCTTCTCTTCGATAGCAATTGCTACTGCAAGTAGTGCTTTCAAACCATTACCCTCACCACACAGAAAAAATGGCCACCCCGGTCAAGAAGGTTCCCTCCTTCAAGAAAGCCCTCTGGTTTTCGGAGGAAGAGTATGCAGCGCGCCGGAGCAAGGCCCTGGAGCTGATGAAGCGGGAAGGCCTCGATGGGTTCTTGATGACCAAGCAGGAGTCCCTGTACTACTTCACCGGCTTCGACACCTTCGGTTATGTCTTCTTTCAAGCCTTGTATTTCCACATTGACGGGTCGATGAAGCTGATCACGCGAATTCCCGACCTTCGGCAAGCCCTGTTCACTTCGGTTCTTGACCAAAAGGACATCATCATTCGCTCGGACGACGCTGGAAGCAACCCTGTTTCGCTGGTTCCCAAAGTCTTGAAGGATTTCGGAATCGACAACCCGTCGAAACGCATTGGTTACGAGCCGGACTCATGCTCTCTGACCCACCGAATCGGCAAGCTTTTGGAGGAAGCTGTCCAAGGACTGTGCACATTGGTCGACTGCAGCGATCTGTTCACGCGCGAGCTGCGAATCATCAAGTCTGAAGCTGAGATGCGCAAGATTCGAAAAGCGGCCTACCTGGCGGATTTCGCCCTCGTCCGCACACTCAAGCTGGCCAAGCCCGGTGCATACGAGGGCGACCTCTGGCGCGAGATTGTCGGTACCGTGTACGAGGGAGGTGGTGACGACCCGGCGAACGAGAACATCCTGGTTTCCGGCAACAAGGCCGTCTTGACGCGATACTCGGCGGGCAAGGACAAGATCGAGCGACAATTGACCCTTGAGCATGCGGCCGTGTACAAGCACTACCACGCCTGTCTGATGCGTACAATTCCCATCGGCGGTATCACCAAACTCGCCCGAAGGATGCACGAGGTGAACAAGCTGCAGATGAAGGCTTGCATGGAGGCTCTCAAGCCCGGTCGACCGATTGGCGATGTCTTCGAGGCGTATGCTCGCGTTGCTGATGAGAATGGCTTCCGCGACCAACGCTTCAACTCGTGCGGATACAGTCTGGGAGCCACCTTTTCGCCGACTTGGATGGACTACCCCATGTTCGTCCGCGGACAGAGCGTCATTGCCAAGCCGGGAATGGTCTTCTTCATTCACATCATCCTGATGGACAAGGCGACCGATACCGCCAGCTCCCTCGGCCAGACCGTCGAAGTGACCGAGGATGGGTGTCGTCCGTTGTCCAAGCTGCCTTTCTGCCTGACCCGAAGACAGACCATTGCAGCATGGAAGAAGATCAAGAAAGAGGACTACGGCTTTACTTCTGAGGAGGAGGATGAGGGTGAAAATATCCAGGATGTTGAGCTCTCGGATGGCGATGTCGACGAGGAGGATTATGACGTGGAGTATGACTTCAGCGACTATAATCCAGCTGCATCGCTTGGTGATCCAACCCAGAGCGCTTGATGTTTTACTAAGAGGCAGATAGTTTTGAATAATGGTAAATCTGTTTAGGTCTTCCATTCCCTTAGCTTGCGTTTGCTTACAAATCCCTGTGTTTGGAGGAGTAGGAAGTTTACAATTTGAACACCACGAAGCGTGGCGTTCCCTTTATCGACATTTATAATCGTGGTGGTTTGCACAGAACGTCCGAATTTTAGCCGAAGGAGCTGAAAACCAACATCATCGACTATTGGTCTCGGGAACATTTCTGAGTCCTAATGACGCACACACAAGTACGTAGACTTCAGCTGAGACTCTACTACACCCAACGTAGGGTACGGTAGTTACCGGCGCCCCGTGCAGGGAAAAAGCAGGATAGAAGCCGACATTCTTATATAGTATACCATACCTCAAGTGATTCTTGATAGATATCTCAGGCCAAACTGCCAGTATTGTCCATCCATCAAATTTCAGTCCTCTTCAGCAGGTTCAAAGACAACGCATTATGGCTGCTCAACCAACGGTCATCATTGTTAGCGCCTCGTTTTCGAAGCCAGAGTTCTACAGACCGTTGGCAGAACAGCTCGAGCAAACATGTGGCCATGAAACGTACGTCGCTACACTCCAAAGTCCAGCTCGAACGTATCCTGCCAAGCCGCAACACACCTCGAAGACGTGGCATATATCCGGGGAATGATCGAAACTCTGGCGGCCCAGGGAAAGAGGTCGTGCTGTTTGCGCACTCCTATGGCGGAATTCCGGCAACAATGAGTATCCAAGGCCTCACCAAAGAAGATCGGAAAAAGCAAGGCCAAAAGGGAGGAGTCATCCGAGTTGTGTATTTGGCCTGTCCAATTCCGAAACCAGGAGAAAGCCTGGCCGACACAATGTCCCAGGGCAAAGAGGCGTTTACGTACACCGAAGTTAGCTCTCCGTCCAATCCCGATTGACAAGTGAATACGGCTGATGTGCAATTGATCAGGGAGAATATTTGCACCTGGATATAGAAAAGGCCGCGCCGGTTCTTTACAGCGACTTCCCCGAAGAAATTGGTCTTGCCATGACGAAAGTCATGCCACCACAGTCGGTTGCGAGCTTTCAGGGTGCAATAAGCTACCCGGATTTCAAAGATGTTGCGTTGGCGTGGATTCTTTGCGAGAAGGACAAGTTGGTACTGCCCGAGATTCAACGAGCGTCGATTGCGAATTTCGAACAAGAAAGCGGCAGGAAGGTTTCGATCTTTCCGATCAGCTCCGGTCACTGCCCGAACGCAAGTCAGCCGGAGACCTTTGTGGAGCTCCTACACAAGGCTATTCAAACATAGAATTGATTGCCACGGGAGCAGCAGGTGCGGGCGTCCAGTGATTAGTCAAAGACACTCGAACCTGTAAGGTCTCTTGACTGGGTCATGAGGTTTCAACAATGCAACGAATTCAAAAGGATGTTTCCGGAGGGATTGATTGTTGCGCCTTGATAGGTCGTCAATTCATTGAAGGTTCCTCAGACCTAAGGTCCCAGTCAATGATCATCTCGTTCCTTGACCGTCGTCTAGTGCTGTCTTCGTATCTAGTAGCGAGACAGACAAACTGAAACATCAGGGCAACAGACGACAGAATTGCTCACATGTCCGGCAGAAAACTTAGTGTTGTGCCGGGCATTGCCGTATGCGCAGGTCCACTCCTGCGTACAATTCTCCATTTTGTACTCACCCTCGGCCACCATATCGATCGAGTACTCACTGGGCTTTTGCTGGAAGAATACTCTGTAGTCATCCCATTCAACTCCCTCTCATTTCTCGTCCGAAGAAGTAAGGGCTTGTCATCCCAAGTCCGCTCTCTCTGAAACGGGGACTAAACAGCCTCCAACTCCAGTGTATCTGTACATTTTGTTGTGGTAGAGTTCACTCTCTGTCCCTCCTTCGCTAAGGTAAAGTTCACAAGGGAGACTGCAAGCAAACAAGCTTGAATCCAATCCGGAGGTCAAGTACAGATGTTCAGCAGTCAGCATGGATGATTCATACTCAACCAGATATTGATGAGGACGCTGCCCTGAACCGATAATTATGTGAGAATGGCTATAGTGCAACATATGAACATGAATTCGTGAAAACGAATGGTTAGTAGGTAGTACACACGATGTGTTGGCTTCATCAGAAACCAATGGCAAAAATAGGAACTAGACGGGCCATCGAACATCCGGGGTATCGAGCCAAAGCAGGTTTGTCTGGCCTCAGTCTCAACTTCCGAGAACTGCTACTCTTGGAGTAGTCGATGTCTGATTCATACTGCTTCACTACATGGCTGCATGACATGCTTCCGAGAAGGAACCTAGCTGTTCAGGATTGCGACAATACTCCGGAGATACTCTGCGCGTATGCACCGCGAGGCATCAGACATTGAAACGCGTTATTGGACATCCTCTCCGTGTGTCGGCCAAATGGTTTGGACAATTGACAGACAGCAGAGGAATATGAAGTCACTCAACTTCCACGCTGATCATTAGTTATACTTGATAATGGTATGTAGGGAACTTGAAAGTCCGGATGCGAGAAGGTACTTCATAGGCACTGTCGTAAAGTTGGAGTACTTCTAGAGAGTACCCACATTCTTGCCTGCATGCCACTGGATGATGATCATAATGCGATTGCAAGCTTCAGCTCATCGAGAATCAGACGATTGATGTGACCATGGGATACGACCTCCAGAGAGAACTGAATCTCCGTTCTCCAGAGTAGTATTTCTTCATTTTCTCTCCTTTCTCGATCTTATTCTTTCGGTAGTTACAACCGGGATACATACTCGAAATTTCCAGTCGAGAAAGTACAGAGTACCAACTCGTACTGAGCGGAGGACTCCCTGCGGGTTGAAGCATAACCTGTTTTCTTGCTCCGTTTCCATAACTATGGAGTTTGGAGTATACAAGTACTTAGGCCTGCCATGCCAAAGGCCAAAGGGATGCGGCTTGGAGATCTCGGCATCTCGCTAATTTTGGAGACCAGTTCGGATGACGTCCCGAGTGGGGCAGCCACGTGACTAAAACGGCTAGACTGCAAAGCTTAAGCAGGGAATGGGCTTGTCTTAGTCGTGAATCCTGCCCAATCATTGGTCCTGTCTTAGACAAGCTGACGGGAGAGGCTCAAGCTTGGAGCTCCGATGAGGATATGCCAGCAGTCAACCATGCACAATCGCTTCTAATACATAGGGTAGGGTTGTAATGACAAATTCTCCATAGGAAAAAGTTCCCAAACGATCAAGAACATGCCCAACCATTTCGTTCTTCGAAACAAGCTATACCTAGGTACTATTGATAGCATGAATATGAATACGAACGGAGCACTTCGCTACGCTCTCCGTCACCACCGATTTTAGGGCAATACTACAACATGCCAGAGCTGCGTTTGCACCGTGTGGACCTCAGAGAGATCGGCAGATAGAATCCGATGCTGCTATCCGGAGGTCCATGGGTGCTCTGTACAAAGTTATATAAACCCCTCCCCAATTGGCGCCGTTGAAGCTTGACCAGACTCAGTTCATCAAGCACTCTACTAGCTACTGTCCTCCACATCGAAGCAAGCCAACCAGCATCCATCTCTTCCTTTTCGACCGCCTTAGAGAAACAACAATCGTCAACATGAAGTTCCTCAGCTCGGCTCTCTCTGCCCTCTCTCTGGCGGCTTTCGCTGCTGCCGCTCCGGCCCCTCAGGGTAACGACGCCGGTACCACCGTCGACGTCCGCTATGACACCGTCTATGACAACCCGGGCCTCAGCACTCTGTCCCTCGCTTGCAGTACCGGCGAGAATGGCCTGCACACCAAGGGATACGCGACAATCGGTGACCTGCCGAGCTTCCCGCTGGTGGGCGGAGCGCCCACCATCGAAGGATGGAACAGCCCTAACTGCGGCGCCTGCTACCGCATCACCTACAAGGACAAGTCGATCAACGTTATCGGGGTCGATGTTGCTCAGGGTGGCTTTGTCCTCTCTCAGGCCGCTCTGGATCAGTTGACGAACGGTCTGGCCGTGGAGCTGGGCCATGTCACGGCGACCTACGAGCCTGCAGCTCCTGCAGACTGCGGATTCACGCAGTGAGCATTTGGCCTTTTTTTTTTTTCGATAGGACTTTTGCTTCGGGTTTTGTGGGTTAATGCATTTGTCATGCGGGTTGGGTCACCTGCGCTCTCGAGTTAGGGTTTACCTTCATTCGGATTTGTTGTATTGGCTAATCCATCATCAAAATCCTGTACCTAATCAACCGAAATAGACCTAATCATTGTTGATACTGAAACAAACCGATCAATGACCGTGATTCATGAATTTTGACTTGTCTGCGATTAGCATTAGGATATTAATAAATCTTAACGCTTGATTAAGCCTGTTGCTAGTACAATGTCCTTGTTTCCCACACGTGCAAATTCCCATTGTACTTATCCCACTTGATCTTGTTCTTCTCGTCGAGATGTGCTCCATCATCGGAAATCGGAATAATCGGACTTGTCTGACGAATTTCCCACCGGCTGACACCACCGGGGTCTCGAGGGATCCACAGGTGCGGAGTTCGCGAGGTGATACAAGGCTCATAGTATGCGTTGTTCAATTCTTCCTCCGTATACTGAATCCGCACAATGTCGCGACGAACCTTGCGCCGCATTTCCGCATAGTCTCGGTAGAGGTTTGGGTAGAACCATCGCCATATCCTGCCCCAGCGAGTCATGGAGTGGTTCTGTGCGGCTTCCGCCTGTGCACGTGCTCGGAATTCTTCTTCCTCCGTATCTAGCGACCGGGGAAGGAAAGGCATCAACGGTGAAAGCGCCTCATTCAGAGTGATATTCGCCAAGATAGTCAAGACAGTGAACAGCCCCATGATGACGAGAGGGCCGACGGCGGCCTGGATAGAGAACAGTCCGATCATGCACACTTCAGCCAAGTAAATTCCCGTCAAAAGATGCTGCAAAGCTCTCGAGTACACGAGGCCCTTGGTGTCGATGTCGATGTAGTACACAAACATGAGGTTGTATCGGTATGCTTGGTAGACCAGATACAAGCCGATGAATGCAAATCCCAAGATCAGCGGCGCAATGCAGGAATATGTCAGGACAATCACACCCATGTTCGTAAATACAGGGAACACATTCCCCCAGCTGAGACTAGTCAAACGCGTCCAGCGATTGAAGAGCCGTCGTGGTGTCGTGGCGAGAAACATAGCAAGCAATTTGAAGATCAGTGCTCCCATAATTTGAACGACTGCGATGGAACTCATCGACAGACCCTGAAGGAGAAAGTATGAAATGTAAAAGTTGGACGCCTTCGGGAGATTCTGCGCGAGGATATCTTTGACCGACAATGGATTCTCGATGATCTGACTGACTGCTGCAGATGCCGCTGAAGTTATGGTGGTAACCAGAAACACCTGCACCACTTGGAAACAAAAGTGAGCGGTCTGGGTGAAGAGCTCAACATGCGACAGCGAAGGCAGACCAGCCCTCCGCGCGCAAACTATCTCAGTCAGCAATTTGTGTCCTACGATCAGGTGAACTTCTTTTTCGAGACATACTTCTACAAATGATCGGGACCAACGACATAAGAAGTACCAAGGCCGCAGACGGCAGCAAACCGGATATGATTCCCTTGATAACGTCTGGCAGGCCATCCAGCCATCCGAGGAACGGAACCAGATTTGCAAGGTAGGTGATGTTTGAGATGGTGCCAACGAGAGCCGAGGGAATGGACCAGAAGATTATCAGCGCCGCGATGCCGCCCCGAATCAAGAATTTCCGGATGACCCGCTGCCACCAGCTCAAATTCAGAGAAGACCAGAGGACCTCCTTGGGGGCAATCCCTGTGAACCGTGGTGTCATGTAAAGCGGCTGATGGTGTGACAGGGTCTGGAGAGCAATCTGTGCAGCTTTTTGGGAATTGAATTCGATGAATACGGCCGACAAAAGTTTAGCCTCCCCTCGGAGGTGCTTCTGCTGCAGAGCATCGACTTCTTTGATAGCCACTGCCAGTCGCGCCCGGTAGTACTGGACGCTGTCAACCTTCTTGCCAAAGAAATTAACCCGATCCATTGGCCGCTTTGCTTGCTGCAGCCAGAGCGGGCCAGCTTTCTCACAGTCATCAGGAATCTCTGAAGAGCCTACTTTCTCCTTCATAACTTTCAGTCTCAGAGCGTTGGCAGATCGCACGAGTTTTGTTTCGGCATGTTCCAGCTGCAGTGCCAATCGGTCACGGTTTTTAACCTTTTCCTGAAGCTTCCTGCAGTCCGACGTGATCCATATGCGACATATTTCATCTCCAAAGACCTGACGCAGTTTCTTCTCGCTTTTATAGGACTCTGGAACAGACATGAAGAGAACTGTCCGTGAAGAGATTCGGTCCGCATAGGCAGGCGAGCTGAGATACGCCTGTCGAAGGTTGACATAAAACAAGCTTTCCCGAGTGACCACATAAAAGACATAGGCTGATGGGGAAGTTAGCCGTTTATCATGTTACAGGCCTCGATCCGGTTCACTCACTGAAGAATAGCACACCCATCAACGCATGAGCATAATATCGCATAGGGCTCACAATGTTACTGAAACTGAACCTATCCAATTGCGTGTTCCCCGCTCCTCCTGTGGCATGAATTGGAAGCAGTATCGGCCAGAGAATGACGACCCCGGCTAGGCAAATTGAGCACAACACTCGCAGGAATCGGAGAAAGAGATACCCATCGAGGGAGGAATGATGCAAGACATGGACATCCGAGATCCGGAAGAAGGTCCCCATCCAATTTACCAGGCCAGTGGGCAATGCAGGACTCCGTTCGCTGCCGTCAAGTCAGTCGAGTTTGAGACGGTATTTTTATCGGGAAGGAGAGTTCAGTACTGATGATGCAGGCTCGGCAGATGCGTTCGAGGCGCATACCACCGACGTTGTGTGCGTCGACAGATGAAGAACAGGCCGAACCAAAACACGGCAATGACCAACGCTGGGACAAGCGTTGACACTAAAGCCGAGCCAGATGTCGAGCCGCCACTGATACCCAGTGTGGACAGAACTTCACTACTTGAAGACGTCGCATTATTTCGAGACGACCCTATGTTTGGATCATTATTCGGGTCCTATGCTTGATCAGACGGCATTGAAGTCAAGGACGTTCATTTCGACCTACGATGATAGTTTTCCGCTTTCGAAGAGCATCGAGCGAAACGCCCGTCATGTTGTGCAAGCATGAGGAGGGCGTTCTGGCATTGATTCCGACTAACTCGTCGAATGTTGGACCCTGACGGTCCTCGAGATCCTTAACTTCTGATGGAGTATTTACTCCGTTCTCCGTAGGCTACTCCTCAGGTAACCTGGCCAGACTTTTGATTGGGATGTAGTTAACGATTATGAAGAAGGGATTGCGGAGCTTTTTCTCTGCATCGTCCTTCTCTGCGAGTCATCCAGCTCCACGTTCCCAGCTTCAATTGACACTGACTACTTAGGCTTCTAGGGGCTCCACAGGGGGCTCGTGCGAACTGCGAAGATCATCGATCCATGCATTTGGACCAAAGATGGGATCTATCACCTCGACTAACTTCGATAAGCAATGGATACTTAGTATGGCGTTAACTTAACCGAGTGGATGGTAGGCTTCCTTTTCGCATTTCATTTGCTGACAGCCTGACAGTGTCCTCCGGACATGCTCGTATCTCGTGGGGACATTTTGTTCGGTTATTTCAACCAAGGAACGTCCTGAAATTGTTCCCGTCAATAGTTCCGACTTTTTTTAGTGTTCTGTGCAAACTCTGACCATTTTCCCCTGACCGGCTTGACCTCCTGAACTCAAGAAGTGCAGCCTTACCTACGGTTCCAGCCTCAGGATCACAAAGTCGCAAACGGGCCAACGTTACAGTCAGGGAGCAAGGGACTCATTGTCACTGCATGGTGTATATGCATACGCGGAGATGATCCATCATCCAAGTTACCTTTGGAGAATGCACCCTGCATCGAGACCGTTGCGACGGTGGACCAGTTTGGCTGTTTGGCAGGTTCGGAGCAGAGTCCAACATTGCCAATGATTCCGTACCGTTACCTAAGTCGTTTACTCCGTACTCTCTGATTTATTTTTCGAAACCCTATCGTCGAGAATTGCGCAATGCACCGAGCAGCTTGTCAAGCAGATGGCAGGATGACCATATCTGGCTCTGGACTCGTCGGGGAATTTGCGAGGTACAGACGGTTTCCAAGAATCCAAATTTTGGTGGTGACGAAACAGGACTAGCGTACAAGGGAAGGGAGAGTTTCCTAATCAAGTTTAGTGGCTCCTTTTGACTGAGATGTGAAGAGGTGCCAGTGTGGCCCAGTACTGTAGTATGGCCTGAGGCAGTAGCTTCTGCTGACTAAGCTAAGTTACTTAATACTGTAGTCTGTCTATCAATGTGATGCCTAAGGCAGTCATCAACTATACTCGTACACTACTCGGTACATTCTAACCCCATCTCAGCAAGAGATGCGATGAGATTCTCTGTTCTGAGGTGAGATTGATCATATTGGACGCATTTCTAGCTGCGACCGGCTGGCGTCCATGATAGCTGTCGGCTGCAGTTCTCATCTCGTAGGTATTACTATGTAGTACGGACGAGTAGAAGCAATACTATCATAGAAGCACTGTCGCAGCTCGAGGATGGGCGTAACCCGGGATCAAAACGATCTTACTCTGGATATCAGACGTCAAGGAAAGAAAACTCTCCTGGATTAAATGTTTCGACACGTCAACCATCGGCATCCTCCGGGCACACTTGGAATGATGAGGTTGAAGAAGACAGTTCTGCAGTTAGATGCGCGTAGCACATGAACAAGCGTGGTTCGTCGTCGCTGCAAAACTTGCCCGAATGGTATCCGAGGAGTGTATCACGGAGATCTTGATTGTCAATAGGATGGGCAATGACTCCATGGATGGCTGGCTGTTGGCTTGTACCTAGGGTAGTGCTTGTTGCAGAGAAGGCCTGAGCAAAGGCGGAGAAGGAAGAATGACAACCGCCGGCAGAAAAGTACGCTTTCCCCCGGTGACAACACCTGCGACAGGAAATACTATCTTCGATCTTGCGACACAACCTGCGTGGGAATCGAACCCTGCGAGCTTCGAGATCTGAATCCGAGTAGGCGGCAACTACTTGGCCAAGATCGACGTCTCGAGGTGACCAACGACCAATCCCTTATCCGTTCCTGATATTTGGAGGTCATCCAACGCCAAACATTCGGCTTCCATCGCGGCGCTTCACGCCCAAATCGTCACATTGGCGCTATAGTCGCTAGCAAGGAGTACACATGGCCTGGCAGTCTCCGTCTGCCATGGCCGGCGGTGGAGGAGGGCTGGGTAATTCCCCTGGGGACGGAATGGGCGGGCATTCTCAACCCCAGGGGACAGAGTACACGTTGCAGGGTAAGGAGACGCGGACTGTGCTGCTACAAGCATGACATTTGACCGGTCCTGTCAGGCGTGATGCGCTTCCTTCAAAGCGAGTGGCACCGTCATGAACGTGATCGCAACGCGTGGGAGATTGAGCGCGCCGAAATGAAATCTCGAGTCGGCAGACTAGAAGGTGATCTACGAACGAGCAAGCGCATACAGGAATCTTTGGGGAAGCATGTCAGGATGTTGGAATTGGCCTTGAAGAAGGAGCGGGAGACTGTCCGCAACCTGCGTCGTGGCCTCAACGTCGAGGACATCCCCGACCCGAAAGAGATTGCCAAGGAAAACATGAAAAATATTCCCAAGCGTGAGTTGGATTTCTCCAGCTGTTGTAGTTGCGATACTGATATCCACGCCGGTTTAGCCTACACGAAACCGTATACCAATCCTCTAAGCGACTCGGACAGCGAGAACTCTGGCCATTTCGATTCGCGCTTCGACGCCGAGCGCGATAGATCACGAGCGTTTCTGAGCAAAGCGGCTCAAGAAGTGGCTTACCATGTGCTTCCGGCATCGCACCCCGTGCCAGAGCTTACATATCAGGATTTGCAGGGCGCGTACGGGAGTCAGCAAACGTCACAACCGAGCCTTGAAGAGGCGTATCTCCAGCAGAGGCAGAAGCAGTCGCAACAAATTAACATGATGTCGGCCAGGGAGCCAGCGTCGCAAAATCATCAACCTGCCCAGCAGCCGTATGCTGAGAATGGCGCCGGAAGCCATGAGCAGACCTCCTCCGCCCTTGAACGGAGGAACAATGAGTTCCAGCAGGTATCGCTGACCGCCATGGGTGATCAACAATCGTTTGGGAATGCGATGGATCAGAATGTTCACGCGGATGCAAACTCCCAGGTGCCGGGGTCCTCCTCGCGATCATCGTTTGAAGATACGCGACAACCCCAGCGAAGCAGAGAAGATGCGAAAGAAGACACTGACGGCTGGAATTTCGACGACGTTGTCGGTACGCAAGAGCCTCGGGTCGAGGTAACGAATCATCACCGGCCAGACACGGACGTGTTTCCCAACGCGAACTTCTCCGCTCCCAAATCACCACCTCGCGGTTCACATCGGCGAAAGAGTTCTGGATCATCACGCCGCAAGAGCGATGGCGGCGTAGATGCTCGGGATGCAACTGGTGCCGCGCAGCAAAAGGGCGATTCGACGTTCAAAGTCCGCTTCGCTCTCCGTGGACACCTGGATGTTGTTCGGTCTGTGATTTTCACCGGCGGTGGCAGCCCGTCTGAGCCAGAGATATGCACGTGTAGCGACGATGGCACGATCAAGCGATGGATTTTGCCTGCTTCGTATGGTAACTTTGGTTCTGGTAACAGCGGTACTGACCTTGATATCACGAGTTATTTTACGCATCGTGGTCATGTCGGTGCGGTGACGGCACTCGCAGCTTGTCCGCCTTCCCAGAATTTCTCCAACGGTGGCCGCGCTCTGGGCGACGGATGGGTGTTTTCGGGCGGCCAGGATGCCAGTGTGCGTGTCTGGGAGCGTGGTCGGGTCGATCCAAAAGCCACGCTGGATGGTCACACGGATGCAGTTTGGGGGTTGTCCATTCTACCCGGCACGTCAGGCTCGGTGTTTGGAGATCGATGCAGCAACTACGGCGGGCCCGATCGAATGTTGCTGGTTTCCGGAGGCGCCGACGGTCGGATTCTGATCTGGGCTGTGAGTACGCCGCCGCAAGTGACCTCTCCTCCGCCCGGGGCGCGCCGCGGTGCGGGAGGCAGACGCTCGAACTCGATATCGTCCGGGTCCAACTTTCCTTCGTCACCGCAGCCAAGCACTGCCACGTCCACGCCGTTTCACTACACCCTGGTGCATCACATTGTGCGGACCGCGTCCCCATCACCGACTTGCATTAGCCCGCTCTCACTGGCTGGTGTCAACTTTGTGGTTTCCTTCAGCGATGCCTCCATCATAGTCTACGACACGCGGACAGGGGAGGAACTGGTCGGCATGGCCAGTTTGGAGACCTATGATGGAACGCCGTCAACGGGTGTGAATTACGTTGTCACAAGCACGGTTGGTTTTGACGGCACTGCGAACCTAGACCCGAATCGGGGCCTGACGGAGGAAGAGAACGTGGTGCACGGGGCGACGGGAACCAGCGGTGGAGTAGAAGGTGTTATCATCAGCGGCTATGAGGATCGATACATCCGGTTCTTTGATGCGAATAGCGGTAAGCTTATTATTGTCATGGTCAACATACCAGCACGCAAACCCACTGACGGACTTTCCAGGTCAATGCACGTACACGATGCTCGCGCACCCATCGGCCATCTCATCCCTTTCACTCTCCCCAGATGGCCGCGAGTTGGTGTCCGCCGGCCACGACGCCAGCCTGCGGTTCTGGTCCCTGGAAAAACGCAGCTGCACGCAGGAGATCACCAGTCACCGAGTTATGCGCGGCGAGGGTGTCTGCTGCGTCGTGTGGAGTCGGGACGGGAAATGGGTGGCCAGCGGCGGCGGTGATGGCGTCGTCAAGGTCTTTTCGAGATAACGGGCCAGAATCTTTCCTTTGCATCCTGCGTTTCAGTGTGTGTATGGTATGGGTATAATCGATGTCGCATGCGCATGCGTCCGCGTCTGCCTTTTGTGTTTATTATCAGTTCTGATGTGTGGCTGCGATACAGCTCTTTTCTTATTGACTATTATCAATTCCCCCTCCCCAGTTGTTTGTTTAATTTGCTTGTGTCTCCATTCCCATTCTCGCATTTCAATGCGCATCATGTGTTCATGTCAATGTCACAGTAACTCGACATACTTTGCTACTACGTATTTGGATTGCAGCGCTCAATTTTCTTTCTTGCTGGCAAAAGAAAAAACAGTTTTCTGTTCCAGAACAATATTTATGAAGAGCACGTCCATGAGTTTGGCATTGCACATGATTCATCACCACCTCCCTTCGTACCCTGTAGATCGGCCATATGCACCATCCAGATGCTGATGATTCCACAGCCGATCGGAGACATAATCCTGATACCCCGGCTCATACTTGCTCTGGACCAGCTCGGGATCCTCCTCCCTCTCCGGGCCGTACAGAACCTCGCAAACCCCACCGACGGGGATATCCATCACCGCATCCGTGCCCTCTGACCAAATCTCCTTCCAGCTCGTGAACGTCCCTTGGCCGCCGCCTTGTTGCTGCCGGCCCATGGTCTGCGAGGTGACTGAGCCGGGCTTCATCTTCTCGGACCCGCCGCGGCGGCGGCGGCCTTTGCTGTCGATGACGGCGATGTTGGCGACTTCATCGACGATGTTTTCGATGCTGGTCATGGGTAGGGTCAGGTACCCCGTGTTGTAGGACGCGAGTGCCACGTAAATGTACACGATGGTCATCACGAGGTAGGACGGGATCGCGAGTGACCACCAGCGGTTTGGATAGTAGTGAATTCCCAGTTGATGCAGAAAGGGGGACGGGAGATAGGACCAGAGGAGATACATTACTGGAGCGAACAGCGCGTCAATCATCTCTACTCTGTACGAATCAAGGAAACTCTAGACTTACAAAAGGCAAACGAAGAGGTGAGATACAGCACAAATCCGTAATACTCGTACGTCGGCACTTTAGGTCTTGCCCGCGGCACCGTTGTCGCGATGCGGGCAGACTTGGCCACCGCAGCCTCTGTATCATTCTGCGTCTCCGCGTCGGACGTATCCGGCGTCGTCGGACGGGACGTGGTGGTTGAGAAGGGCGGACGCAGGAGCGAAGTCAGGGACGGCGAGGGAGGCAGCGGCGTGGGCGGGCGGTTGTAAAACGGCGGCGCAAACGCATTTGGACCGTTCAGGGAACTGGAGGATTGCATATAGGACCGACGCATAGCAACATTGTTGTTACTGCTGGTATTACAGTCTTCGGGAGACTCCTCGTCCTCGTCCTCGTCCTCGTCTGCGTCATCCTCTTCGTCGGAGTTGATCGATTCGCCCTCAAAAGCCAGGGAATCATTGTCATTGTCCATCGAGAACTGAGATTCAAAGTCGGTTTCTTCGTCCTCGACTTCAATCTCCGGAGAAAGCATCCGATCATGATCGCGTTCGGTACCGTCCTCGTGTCGACCATCGGACTGTACAAGACCCGTGGGATACGCTTCCGAGTATCTGACTCCGCCATTTTCATGACCGGCCATCGCTCTATGCTCTGCGACCTCAGCCGCCTGGCTCACCGGATTGGTCCCATGGTGGTAGTCGGCCTCGAGGGGCGGAAATGGCTGGCTATCCTGGGACGACGAGTCCGAAGACGCATGATTGCGCTGTCTCGAAATGCTTCCAGACATTGAAGGATGTCTGAGTTTTGAGCGGAAAAGGCCAGGACGACATCTCGAAGACTCGTCGATTTTCTCGGAGGATCCAAATCAACGAACTGCATCGAATGCGCCTCGACCAGAATTCTGCCTCCTGTCACCGCCTTCATACGCTAGGGTTAGGGTTAAGTAGTCCCCGAGGCTCGAGCCCTAAAATATCGAGTCTCTCCGAAGAGCACCTACGAAGAAGCGAAACAGCGCGAGAGAACATCAAGAGCAGAGGCTATTGATTCAGCTGACAGGAAGAAGCCAGGGCTAGACTTTGAAAGAATTGGATGTTTGATGCTTTTTGCGAGGAGGAATTAACATGAGCAAGTATTGAGCTTGATCAGCTTTAGGAAACAAATTTCTCAACTTCTCGCCCTGGGAACGCACAGCAAGATGCTCTACCAACATTGTGAATCCGTAAGCTATAGCTCACCAATGACCTCTACCACGCTGTTCAAGCACTCGTACATACATCGGATTCAATTGCCCGTTCGAATATAATCACAAGATGAATCCTTGGTATGCGCCAACCCTAACAAACCCTAAAACGACATGCGACCACTTCACTGCGCTCAGAAAAAAAGAAAAAAGTCCAGTAAATATTGACAGGCAGGTTCGAACGTCCATCATTATTTCTCCTCTTTCGATTGATTCCCCTTTGATTGATCCTCTTTTGATTGCTCCACTTTCTCATTCTTCTCACTCTTCTTTTTCGGTTTATTCAAAACCACCTTCGGATCGAATCCTCTCCTCCGGATCCGCCGGCGCTCACCTCGAGCAATAATCTCCGCATCCGCCTCATCGTCAAACGGACCAAACTCCGGCTCTCCCACAACATTGCCCTTCTCGTCCGTGATCGGCGTCTTGTCGACCAGCTCTTCCTCAGCGTCGGCGGCGGCGTTGCCGCCCGGCGCGTTCGCTTGCTTCTTCGAGGTCTGGTTCGGGCTGGGGCCGGTCTTCTTCAGCTTGCACACAAAGAAGCCGTCGACGTTCTCGCGGTGCGGGTAGTATCGCCTTGCCAGGCGCATCCGCTCGTCGAACTTCTTCCCCATGAAGCTGGTGAATGCCTCACTGCCGAAATCGCCCAGGCCGGTGTCGACAATGCGGACGTTGGGTCGCTTGTTCAACGCGTACTGGATGACTTGCTCGTTCTCCTCGACGGTGACGCTACATGTTGAGTACACGATGTAGCCGCCCGTTTTGGAGTGGTGGTTTGTCGAGTCGATCGCTGCTAGGAGAAGTTGTTTTTGCTTGTGTGGAATGGTGAGAAAATCGCGCTCGGTCTTGGACGTCTTCACCTTCGGGTCCTTGGAAATAACTCCGGTACCCGTACACGGAGCGTCGAGCAAGACGCGGTCGAAGCCACCCATGATCTTGGGGAAGGCCTCGTGGGCATCGAGATTAGAGACGATGGTGTTCTTGACTCCCAATCGGTGGATGTTACCGATCAGACCCTTTGCTCGAATCTTGCTAGCGTCGTTGGCAATGACGATGCCAGTGTTGCGCATCAAGGCTGAGATATAGGTCGTCTTACCACCGGGAGCGGCAGCCATGTCGAGAATGCGCTCGTGTGGTTGCGGAGCCAATGCCATGACGGGAAGGAAAGATGACGCTGCCTGCAGTATGTAATGACCAGCGAGGTATTCAGGCGTGGCACCGAGAGGCACCGGCGACTCGAACACTTGCAACCCAACCTTGGACCACTTCCCGACGGGCTCCAGCACAACACCTCTATTGATCAAGGCCTGGGCCAGCGTCCGTCGATTCGTGCGCAGTGTGTTGGTACGGATGACCACTGGTCGGGGGGTCTCGTTGGCTTCGAAGAAAGCGAATGCTTCCATCGGCGAAAATAGGTTCATAAGCTTCTCGGCGAGGAACTGGTTGTATCCGTAGTAAGAGCAAATATCCTCTAGGAGAAGCTGCAGGTAGTCTGCACGCGACTTGTCCGGCCGGCCCAGCTTGGGGAGGTCACTCAGAATACGAATGGTGTCTGTAATCCGGGTTCGGAGCAGCTGCATATTGGGTGCAACGCCGGGAGTAACCGCGCCTTCGCCTTCGAGGCTTGCGAAGACATCGGGACGATCGCCGGCGATATTGGTCTGCATAGCGGACTCTTGCATTTCCAGCCGAGCCTCCTCCTCCTCTTTCATCTTCTCCTCGTCCAGCTTTCGAGACAACCCTTCGATATTCGCCCTCGTAAGTTGCTCTTCTGCATCTGAGCTGTCTTCGTCGTCTGAGAACATGGCCTTCTTGGGACGGTCCTCGTCCTCGTCCGAGTCGAGCATTGACCCCTCGCTGAACGACTGCTCGTCATATTCGTCGCCGACGCTGTGTTCCGACCCACTATGATCCGATCCATCGCTCACTTCATCGAGATCTTCAAACTCATCGGCCATGAGATCGTCTAGACCTTCGGCGTCAGAGCCGGAGTCGCTGCCCCAACTCTCAGCATCGTCTTCGCTTTCGGACTCGATCAGAGTCTGCTTTTTCGATTTCGTCTTAGCAGGTTCTTTCTTAGCGGCGGCTGCACCGTTTGCTTTCTTCTTCTTTCCAACGGCAGCGTCGGAGTCACTGTCCCAACTCTCGGAGTCGCCTTCGCTTTCAGACTCGATCAGGGTCTGCTCCTTCGGCTTCGTCTTCGCAGACCCTTTTTCAACGGCGACCGCGCCGTTTGCTTTCTTTCCTTTCCCAGCCGCAACGACGCCATTGGCGTTGGATTTAGCTTTCTTTGCTTCCTTGTTATCGGCTTTGCGTCGCTTGGCTTCTGTTTCCTCTGCTTCGGCAGCCTTGCGCTTTTTTAGCATGGAAATCTTGGATTCATCCAGGGGCGGGGGTGGCCCCTGCTTTCTCATGCGACGACTGAGGCGCATGATGTCGTCGTCAATCAAGCAATTCCGTGTCGTTGATAGCCGTTGACTTTTTACTATCGATGCTCATAATTTTTTTCCTACTGTGAAGGCGGTGAGTGGCGGCAGAATTCGTCCCACCGCGGGCGGTCAACCATCGGTAGGCCTACCTTAGCTTCATAATAGTACTGCTACGGAGTAGGTAATAGTAATAGTACTTTGAGGAATATTAGGCAGTACTTAGCAGTATCAAGTAGCTTTTGGTTATCTAGGCAGTTTCTAGTAAACTCCGCGACTGTTCTTCAGCGTTCCTCCCGGATGTCCATTCCTTCCTGGACGGAGTTCTTGCCAGTGTCTTCCAATAGGTACTAATGTGTCAGCTCGATTCTCGACATAGTGTCAGTACGAAAGTAATTCGGCATGCTCAGCGCTCAGATCAGAGATCCTTGCAGCTAAACTAAATGAAAGTCTGGTGATGAAAGCAGATGCTGGTATACAAGGGGGGCATGATGGAGGTGGTGAAGAAATCTTGACTGGTTAATGTCTTGATGCAGAGCAACAGAGAGCAAATCGAATAAAATACTAGTAGGCCTACTAAAGTCAACACCCTCGTTCCGCCATATCCGCAATGAAACTCAATTGCCGCCCAGTTGGCACCTAGGTGCTGCAAGACACACCGCTCGGCACGTTTTGGCAGCTGCCATAGTCCTTGCCCCCGGTCACTATCACGTCCGACCAGGTCCAGTCCGAGCAGGCTCCGTCGCCACAGACAATCACAATGTTGTATCCGTTCGAATTGACCGCGCCAGAGCCGGAGATATTCTCGAGGGTCAGATCGGCGATGGGGATGCCCGAGGTGGGCTCGCCGTGGAGATCGCCCCCGTCGTAGTTTTGCTCGATCAAGATGCCGTATCTGGACCAGTTAGATTAAGGTGCAATGGCAAGAGACAGAGAAACGTACTTTGAGATGGACTTTAGGGTGATGCCAGAGTAAGTAACCCCCTTGATTTCGCCGGTCTCACCGGACCTGGCCTTGACGCGGATCCCTATCAGGCACGTAAAGTGAGAAGACGGTACCGGCGGAAGAAAGGGCATTGAATTGACGCACCGTTGACCGAGTTGGAGACGGTCGAATCCTTGAAGGTGACGGTGTCGACGGCGTTGTTGCTCCGGCCGCCCACGCTGCCAATGGACAGACCGTGGCCGCCGGAGCAGGTCCCGCCGCTGAAGGTGATGGAGGTGCCGGAATTAACAGCGACGCAGTCATCCTGGTTGTACACCTTGGCGCCGGTGATGACCACATTGGAGCTCGAGCCGATGTCGAAGCCGTCGGTATTGTGGCCACCGGCGTTGTCGCCCGCGGAGTTGTCGATGGTCACGTCGGTGACGGTCAGGCCGTCGCATCCGCTGATGCTGACAGCCTGCACGGGGGTGTTCTCGATGTAGAGGTTCTCGATCGTCGAGTTGGTCAGGCCGTGGGCGGCGAAGAACTTGGGCTTGGTGACGCCGCCGTTGGAGCCCTTGCCATCCCACCAGCGGGACCCGTCCGGGTTCAACCTGGCCCCGTCAGCGCCCTTAACAGTGATGCCGTTGCCCTTGATCCGAAGCAGAGGGCCCTCCCATTCCGCATACTCCCAGGAGGTGGTGCCCTCGAAGATGACCTGCCGCCACGGTTAGCTGTATCTCCCTGCGCGGGAACGCACCGGCTCATACCGTGGTGTCGTCCGCGAGGTCGCTCAGATCGAGGGTGGTGCCCGAGGGCACGGTGATGCCGGATAGCGTGATGGTGGCGCAGTCGACCTGCGACTTTCTGGCCGATACGGCCCCATCAGGGCCCGAGAAGGTGCACGACGCCCGTTTGGCCAACGAGGGGGACGGGGTATTCATGGGATGCGCCACGGGGGTGGCCAGCACCTCGGTCGCCCAGGCGATAAGGGCGAGCGATCCCAGAGTATAAAACATTTCGACCAGCGAAGGATGAAAACGAATGACAGGGCAGAGATTAGTAGAAAACAAGTGACCGTGAGTGAGCGACTTGCGAATGTCGGGCTGGTGTCCCTGGCAGCATCGGCCCTTCATATACATAGGGCACGCTGTGGACCAAGCCTCCGTCAACTCACCTCCCATTCGCCTTGGTCCCCCAGCCGCAGCCATGGCCAGCCCGGACGTCGGCAGACCCCAATTGCTAATCCGCCTACGGATACTACTCCGTGTTTTGTCCTCTAATGGCGGAATCTCAGCAGAATTTCGGTCAGCCGTGTGGTCCATCGTCGGTCCCAGTCCATGGCGTTGCGACTTGCGAGAGGTCAACGTCACGAATGCCCAGAAAGCTTCGCATTTCTTGTTTGTTGCGGGGCTCAAGCGTTACGGCAGTAGATTTAGATGCTCGAAGCAGATTCGAGTCCCTGTCGGGAGGCTCGGTCTGAAACAGGAGCAGAGAGGCACGTTTCACATGGCACTAGCTTCGTCGTGTTGAACTGAATTGATACTTGGATTCGTCAGAATTTAACCGAGTAAACCGACCCGTGCCGACATGGAAACCGTATGGGTGCTCTGAACTCTTTGGATCACGGGTACTATGTACGGACTAGGGTTAGGTATAGGGTAGGGTATAGAGTATTTTCCGCGTCAGGATGGATGACGATTACCCTATCGGACGGACTGACATTTCCCACCCATTACTTGCCCTGTTGTCCCTTATTTCATCCTTTAATGTTGCAATGTGTACTCCGTACTCTCTACATGCAGGCTTCGTCATGCTTCGTATACAGAGGCTACTATCACAGTTTGGACGGAACCTTTGATTGATGGACAGTGGCATGATACGATCCCAGAAATTCCGTTATCAAGGAGCTTGGTAGGCACGGGAATTGCGCTTCAGCAACGAAGGCCATTTCAACATGAGCAAATTCTCCAAGACTTCGCCAGTTGTTGCTACGATGTTATCAATGTTATCTTCGTGACACGTGACTAGGTTGGTACCTACTCATACTCGTTTCCCAGCAGAACGATCCTCGCGGGGCTTTCAGAATTCAGACCTTTGCACATCACTTTGTTCGTGTCAGGGCACCCTCCGGGCAAGTGAACGTCCTAAATCTTGAGTGACTTGAACTCTCGCATTTTTCAGAGGTTGGTTCCTGAATATGACGGAACTCACCTTTGTCAAGTCATTTCTGTCCGCCGTCGACTCTCGTCCGGTGAGATTCTCACAGGACTATGTCGCGGACCCAAGTTCGATGAAATGGCCGATTCCGGTAGGTTCAACTAAAGCATTTACCGAAGCATTCAGTAGCGTTCAATCTGACGCGGCGCCTTCAGTACACACTGCCGCGCCTACCACAATCCTACGCCTCTCTGCCCAAGAAGATTAAGACCACCGACGTTCCCGGAGCGGCCAAATCAGTTAACGTGCAGCTCAAGTCCGCGCGGAATCCGACACTCGACCTCAGCCTCGACAATGCGCCTCTGATGACGACCACAGTTCACGACCTGCGAGAGTTTGTCCGGCAACGGGTTGTGGTTGGCGATAGCGGCCAGCCTCCCGCAGCAGAGAAGATCAAGATTCTGTTCAATAAGAAGCCCGTCGGTGGGAGTGCGGAGAAGACGCTGGCAGAGATCCTGTCCGATGTGCAACCAGATGCTCTGAGTGGTGGGAAGACCGTCGAGTTTGGGGTGATGATCATGGGCGGCGCGATAGTGAGAGCAGAGACCGCGCCTGCAGAGACACAGAAGGAGAGTGCGCCAGGGACTACGGAACCCAGCGGCGAGGAAGTGTTATCGACAGATGCATTCTGGTCGGATCTGCAAGAGTTCCTAGGGCGCCGGATTAGAGATCGGGACGAGGCTTCAAGATTGGCAACGATATTTAGGCAGGCATGGGAAGCTAGTCGTTCTTGACCTAAGGTTGCTCTATCAAAATAACATACGCGACGCTTAAGCTGCCAATTGCCATTTAAACATTCATATAGTAGCGAATTACACCATCTGGCTTGAACTGTTCAAGAATCGAGGCGTTGGTGATTCCGGAGAGCATGTGAAGATTTCTGCCTCAGGCATCAATACTTAGTCCCGATAAGAGATTGGCGATAGCAATTTGTCCCTTGGACGCCAGACACAAGCCTTGCCCTTGACAAACCTCTGGGGACGGATCAGCGGTGCGTCAAAATGGGCGAGGAAGAACGCTCTACTCCGCCTCGTGAGCAGGCGGCCGCAGGCGAGTTGCCTCGGCCGCCACTGACCCCAGAGCAGCTTCGTCGAATAGTGAGCTCCTTCCTTTCGAATAACTACGAAGACCGAAGCTGACACCGTGACAACCCAGGAAATCAACCGAATGAAAGCCAAAGCAATCCGCGAGCAACGCGAGAAGGAAGCTGCCGCGGCCGCGGCCGCCAACAAAACCGGAGGAGTAAAGCGCTCTTACTCCGCGATGGCAGCGGAAACGCCCGCATCGCAACGGGACGCGCGAACGAATAATAACAACCGACCGCTGGAGAAGATCCGACCGGCGCGGAATTTCGCCAAGTACGTCGACTACGATTTTAGCAAGATGACGGATACCAAGGGCGGGTTTCTGACGGAGGAGGACGATCCGCACAACAAGGTGCTGCATGCGCGGGAGGAGCAAAAGGAGAAGAAGCCCGCGCATATGACGCAAAAGGAATGGGAGCGGCATCAGCTCCTCAAGACAATGGAGGAGGAGAAAGTCGGGCCGTTTGAGCCCGGGTTAAGTGTTCTGGATGATAAGGAGCAGCAGAAGAAGTGTCGCGAGTGCGGAAGTCTTGCGATCGACTGGAAGTGGGAAGAGGCGTTTAAATGTTGTGTCTGCCATGGATGCAAGGAAAAATATCCCGAGAAATACAGCTTGCTTACGAAGACGGAAGCAAAGGAGGACTATCTCTTAACAGATCGTAAGTGTTTCCTACGTCTGCAACTTATGGGCTAGCTGACCGGGGTCCGGTAGCCGAACTCCGCGACGAAGAACTCCTCCCGCATATGAAAAAGCCAAACCCGCACAAAGCCACTTGGAACGACATGATGCTCTACCTCCGCTACCAGGTCGAAGAGTACGCCTTCTCACCCAAGAAATGGGGCTCGCCCGAGGCGCTGGACGCCGAGTTCGAGCGGCGCGAGGCTGAGAAGAAGCGGCGACGTGAAGCCAAGTTTAGAACGAAGTTGGAGGATCTCAAGAAGCGGACACGCGTCGAGGCGTATCGAAGAAATCGCCAGGGTCCCGCGGGCGGGAACTTTGGCGATATCATTGGCAAGACCAAGCATGAGCATCAGTGGGGGCGGGGAGTGGAGAATCCAGAGACGGGGATGACAGTCAAGAAATGCGTCGAGTGTGGCATGGAGGTTGAGGAGCTGGAATTATAGTTTTTTATGAGCATATTGTAGACATGACTGTATATCTGGGCTAGAAATTTTAATCCAATATGATCTTTGATCAGATAAGATCGCACAACGTCATTGGTGCGGAACCTCATCCAGAACTTCGAGCTCTTCAAACTGACCATCACCCCCGAACCCTCAAGGCTCCGACTCCGAACAACATTCCAAGACATTCCCCAACAGTCCGCTTCTGTAAATCGGATCGCTGAAAACGGACACACCGCTTGATACGACGAACGCAGGGAAATTCGCGACAACGCCCAACATCGCCGCGAACAACTTTTGAATCATCAAGCACAAGACAAGACCTGCCAAAGCAGCACGCGTCCTCTCTAGGACACAGCACGCCCCATGTCACAACATTACAGCACCGAACCCCCACCCACCGCATCCGCCACCCTCGAAACCACCGTCGGCCCTTTACACATCTCCCTCTTCGCCAAACAGACCCCTCTCGCCTGCCGGAACTTCCTCCAACACTGCCTGGACGGATACTACACCAACACGGTCTTCCACCGCGTCGTTCCGGGATTCATCATACAGGGTGGGGATCCGACGGGGACGGGATCCGGCGGACAATCCATCTACGAGGATCCGGAATTCGAGTACGATCCCGACGGGCGGGATCCGAACGAGAGGATTGTCCTGCGGGATGAACTTCATAGTCGGTTACGGTTCAATCGGCGGGGGCTTGTTGGGTTGGCTAAGAGCGAGGATGGCACGTATGGGAGTCAGTTTTTTATTACCCTGGCGAATGCGGAGCGGGAGTTGAATGGACAGTGTACGCTGTTTGGTCGGTTGGAGGGGGATAGTATCTACAATGTGATCAAGATTGCGGAGGCGGAGTTGGTGGAAGGGACGGATCGACCGGTATATCCGGTGAAGATTACGGCGTGTCATGTGGGCGAGCTGGGGCCGTTGGAAGGGAAGCTCAAGAAGCGGCAGAGAATTGCCGTGCCGGAGGATACAGGGGAAAAGCCGGCAGTGCAGAAGAAGAAGAAAAAGGGCAAAGTCGGCAAGGCACTCCTGAGCTTCGACGCGGACGAGGGGACCGAGGAGGTCAAACCCACCAAGCCCAAGTTCAACACCAAGTTAATCTCCCACGCTGAAGATCTGGACCAAAAACCTAAAGCCGCGGACGAAAAAGAAAAAGACGAAGAACCGACAAGAGCTTCCAAGAAACGGGCCCGTTCACCATCGCCTCGTGGCCGCGAACCCGAAGACGGCCCGCGCAAGACCCGTCCCAAGACCCCAGACCCATACCACCAAGTACCACCCAAAGACCCGGAAGTCCCCGAACACATCCCACCGGATGAAGAAGAACCTACCGAAACGACAACATCAGAGCGTACAAGACAATCCGCCCTAGAGCGAACCAAGGCGGAAATCGAAGCCCTCAAGGCCTCCATGCGCCGAAACGTCGGCCCCACGAAGCAAGACGACAAAGAAGAGAAAAAGTCCGTACTAGAATCCATGATCCCCAAGTCGTCCATGCGCGGACGGAAACGTCCAGGGCTGGGCGCCAACCCAGTCACCAACCCCGCCGCCGCCGACGCCACGGACTCGGAGGCGCTGCGGTTATTCAACGATTTCAAAGCGAAGCTCGAGTCGACGACCCTAAAATCCTCCACCACCAACTCCACCAACAAGAAACAAGAAAACGCCTCTCAACCAAGACGAGAACAAGAAAACAAGGCAGACGAAGGAGAAGAGGAAGAAGAGCCGCAACCCTGCGACCTTCACTTCATCGTCAACTGCCAATCCTGCCGCGACACCTTCACCGCCAACGCCGACAACGCCGATGGCGAAGATGACGCCAACGACACTAGTTGGATGACGCACCGTCTTACCTTTGGCAAGGACACGCTCGGGAAAGACCTGAATTGGAAGAAGACGCACCATGCGGAGGAAGAGCTAGATAACTTGATGGTGATTGATCCAAGGGAGAAGGAGAAAGAAATCCGCGAGGCAAAGCGGCGGGAAAAGCAACAACAACATCAACAACAACGGGGTAGTGCAAAGAGCGAGAGGGATCGCGAGTCGGAGCTGCGGAAAGCGAGGAGGGGGGAGAGGGAGTGGGATCGTTAGCTACATACTGTACTTCTTGTACTGGTACATAATAAGCCTGCTAGATTTGTTATACGTGTAAAACTGTAATGATTGATAGCATGTCATATTCCATAGCCAAATGCCTTCTACCATGCATTCATTCATTCGACACATTCAATGAGTACAGTACATGAATGATGACACCGTACCAATCAGGAACAAAAACAAAAAGAGCGCTTTATTCATCCCTCCAAATCCACAAACAAACACACACTGAAACAAAGGAATCAACGCGTCGAACTTTGACTGTACGTTTGATGATGATGATGATGCCCCGATCCCTCTTGATATGCGGATGTCTTGGCCGGATACGGAATCCCACCGATTGTCGGCGCCAGAGGAGGTGGAGGAGGCGGAGGGCCGTGTCCGACAATGCTTGCCGGCGGCGTGTACGAGCGGGGAATTCCCAACGTCGATGAGCTCGGTCCTGGCCCGGAAGGTGGTGGTGTGGCACTAGCGCCATGGCCATGACTGCCAAACGGGTTCGAGCTAGGAGGGGGCCCGGTGATGGACGGCTGCTGCTGGTGTGATCCGCTGACCATCGCCTGTACGTGCTGTTGGTAGGTCTGGGGGTGGCTGTGGTGGTGTGGACGCAGGGCATGCGGTGGTGGTTGCGTTGTAGACGGCGGAGGCCCGTACGGTGAGCCCGTGCCGGACGGAGGATGCGGTGAACGCACGCTGAGGGGTGGGGTCGCGGAAGGCGGCTGCTGGGAGGGCGTCCCCGGCCGCTGCGGGCGAGAGCCGAACGGTGGGATGATGACGTGCGGTCGCTGCTGAGGCGAGGGCTGCCGATACAGCGGGGTTGGTGTTGTCGAGGGCGGATCTCGGGCGTTCGTCCCGTGCAGGGCTGGCGGCGTTGGCTGCGACGAGTACGCGGATTGATATCGACTCGAGGAGCTAGGGGTGTTGTTGACGGACGCCGGCAAACTCGGGAAGCTGCCATAGCTCGACGGAGGAGGTGCCGAGCGTTCGCCAGCATCGCTCTGCGCCTGCTGCGACTGCGACTGCTGGGATTGACTCCTTGGATCAAATCGCGCCATCCAATCACTGGCCGGCTTGGGTCCAGAGCCACTCCCTAGTGAATACGACGAGAGATCCGAGTGTGATGGTCGACCGGATCCTTGGCTCAGGATTGGAGTTGACTCCTGAACATGACGCTGGCTGGGCAAATAGAGTGGCTTCTCATCATATCGGATGGGCGATGGCTGAACCGGCGGCGCCTGTGTCGCAGCGTAGCTTGGCCGAGGAGAGGGAGCAGTCGCCACATTGCTGGCAATTCGTTTGCGCTGTGGTGGCTCTTCAGGTTCATCGTCGTTCAGAATGCTCATAATATTCGACCGCTTGGCAGGCACTTGGCGAGGGGGTTCCTGACGCGGCGGCTCCTGGCGCGGTGGCTCCGGAGGCCCCGGCGTTGGACTTGGCCTGGGCAAATCTTTGCTCGGCGAAGGCAACGTGAGGCCCTGCTGGTGAGTTCCCGGCCCTCCAAACGGATTGAACGGCGATTGAGACTGTCCCTGGCTAAGGGATGATCGACGAGCAGGCGAGCGCTCAGAGGCGAGCTTGGGCAGCAGAACCGGGGAGGCCGGTGCTGTCGATAGGCTTGAATGCCGCGAATGTGTCCCGCCAGTCATAGCCGACTGTGGCGCTGTTGTTTGCTGTTTTTGTTGCAGCTGCTGGGGCTGCGGCGCCTGTTGGGGTTGCACGTAAACCTGTTGCTGTGGTCCCTGGTACTGGCTCGGAGACGCTTCAGTCCTGGGCAGGAGATGCTGCGCGGACATCTGCTCCAGTCGAGGCACCTCCGACTGAGCAGGGGCATGCATGGCAGCGGGACGCGGCGATGGGTGAGGTTCCTGCGACGTCCTACCTGGAGCAAGGGCGGTCGCGCGCAGATCACGCCGATCATCGGTGAAATATCCCAAACGAGGGCCTCGCGATGGTGCAACCCCAGATTGTCGACCAGCGCGGGAGGCTTCCTCCGGTATCGCGGGGCCTGTCGGAGCCGCTTGAGCAAGCGGATGATACCGGTTCACATTTCGATCGGCACCCTCCGCAGGTCGCATGCCCAAGGGTGATGGTGAGATAGCAGGCGGCACCGCGGGCCTTGGCTTTTGCGACTGATCAATGTCCGTATGGGGCGCCAGGGGCCGCTGGGTGACCGCCGACGGAGTAGCTTCGTAACGCCTCTTGGGTGCGACGTTAGGGACGGGTAATGGCCCGGTAGGCTCTCCCCTCATCTTCTTGGCCTCGGCCACCTGCACAATCTTCTCAAACTCGGTGTTTCCGGAATCAATTTTGCGCTGGTAGTAGTTTTTGACCTTGCAGTCATGTGTCAGCACGTAGTCATACAGAACCCGTGACATCGACTTTACCATGATTGGAGTCTTTGTCTTCATGAAATTCGAGATGCCTTCGAAATCCTTCCCAAAATGCGCAAGCAAGGCCGGGAAGTCTCGCACCTCCGTCACAGACCAGTAGCTAGTCGGCTGCAGCGAGCCGTACCCGGTTTCCGTAGTCGTCTTGACTTCTGCGCCCTCGTTGCCAACCGACCCTTCCTTGCCACGAGCTCGCGAAGGCCGACGCGCAGCAACTTCGTCCGGCGCGCGCTCCGGCTCTTTGGCGCGCACCGTCGGGTCTATCACATCCTCCACAGTACCCGGCTCCGGCTTGGCCATCAGCGGCACTGGTTCGGGAGCAGTAGCAGTCGTGGCAGCGACCAATGGCGACTGAGAAGCACTTGTCGTAACAACCGCCGGGGCGGGCGTAGGAGTAGGTTGTGCGGAAGGAGTAGGTACCGGCGACTCAACCTGCTGCTGTTGTGCTTCCTGTTGTTGTTGTTGTTGTTGTTGTTGTTGTTGTTGCTGCTGCTGCTGCTGCTGCTGTTGTTGCTGCTGTTCTTCTTGTTGCGGTTGCGGTTGCTGCTGTTGCTGCTGCCCTCCACGCGCCCTTCGGCCTCCCCGAGACCCGGTGCCAGACCTGCCTCCACGTCGACCGGTGGGCTTCTCCGGCGCTTCACTGCTGTCCTTTGACCCACGCTTCGCTGCTTCAGCATCGGCAACGGAATCGCCGCCGAAGGTGGGCGCCGCGGCACGACGCGGACGACCAGTATCAGTAACCGGGACGGAATCTTCGTTTTCATCGTCAGGACGAACCCCGTTAAGATCGGACATAAGCGCATTTGATTTGGGTCGGGTGGATCGTCTTGTGCGTCCCTTGCGCGTCCAGCGCTTGTTGAGCTTCGCCTTGTACTTGATCTCCTCCTTGGTAAGGTAGTAGTGCATGATACACTCCTGGAACGTGCGGCCGGGAAGCTCGTTGGCAATCTTGCCCCATTTCTTCGGGTACGCCATGAAGGCATCCGTAAATATCTTGTGCTCCTCGGGCGTGAAATTATCCTCGGGCGGATAGAAGCCAAACACCTCAAAGGCATCGTCCGGGTGGACCTTGTTGTTTATGTCCTTGAACACGCAGGCCTTGGCCTCGTGCGGCTCCAGCATGTCCGGGATGACTGCCTCCCGGTCCAGGTCTGGTCGCGCCGTCGCCTCCATGCGCCGCCGGCGCTCCGACTCTTCCTGGGCGGAGATGGCCGAGGCCAGGAGCGCATTCTGGAAATCCAGCTCGCTGTTCCCCTTGAAACGCCTCGGTGGCTGCTCCGGGGCAGGCGTACCCGGCGCCTGCCCTGGAGGCGTCGCAACACCAGGCGTATTGGCCTTTTCTCTCTCTTCCCTCTTTTTATCCAGTTCACGGACAGCCAGTCGCCACGGTCTGTAGTAAGACAGGAACTCCTCGCGTAGCTGCTTGTTCTTCTTGGACGTTTCCCGTCGCTGCTTTGCAATTTCCCGACGGATGGCATCTTTGATCCGTTCGTGCGTTCTCAGATTCTCCTGGTACACGTCCAAATCCGAGATTGGGGTTGGCGGGCCGGTATTCAAGAAGGGGAGCGACTCCACAGTGATTTCGTCTTTGGCAACAGGTTTGGGAGCCTCACCATTGACCTTGTCCTCCGCAACAGCTGGTTCCTCCACAGCTTCAACCTCTCCCTTCTCAGCTGCTTCCGCATCCGCATCGGCCTTTTTCGAACGATTGTCCAAGGTCACCTCAATGGCAGACGGCTCTGGCTCATCAGCGACGGTGCCGTCCGCGATCATACTCAGCAGCTGAATCTTCAGCAGCAGCTCCACAATTACGGGGTCCTCCAGCGTCGGAGGCGGCATCTCGGCCTTCAACGCACGCATGTCCTTTTCGAAGAGCTCCTTGCGCTGGTTGAGATACTCCTCGGTAAAGACATTTTCGTCGTCCTCATCACTCTCGTGCGTAAAGTCCGGAATCGAAGCCTCGTCTCGTTCCAGAGCGGCCGTCGACGGCTTCTCTGGCTGTTCCGCGTCGTTTGCATCCTGGCGAACATCTTCCATTGGCACGTCATCGTCAACTGCTGGTGCTTTCCCAGGCTCTGCCAGAGACTTGACCGCGGGCTCCATTTTAGGCTCGGGCTCGACTCTCGGCTCCGTCTGCAGATCAGACGCGGGCTTTTCTGCAGGTTCCTTCTTAACTTGCTCCGGCTTGGACTCCACTGGGATTGCCGAATGTTCTGCTTCCTTTTCCCCTTGCGAGCTGGTGCGGCCGGGCGCAACGGGCGCGCCAGAAGGACCGCGGTTATTATACCCCGGTCGAAGCCATTGCTTGCTACCCTTGGAAGGTCCTCTAGGAACTGATTGTCGCACACCCGCACGAGGTCCGGTGGGAACATTGGCAAGTGGTAGGCGAGGCGACGTCTGCGGAGACGTGCTCCGTGCCGCGGGGAGCTGGGTCCTTGAGAGAACTGGGGAAGGGGTCGTTGACGCGGGGCCGGCTGGAACCGACGAGCCGAAGCCGTGGTCATGCGGCTGAGACTCAGAAGACTCGCGACGCCGTCGAAGCGCGGCTGGAGCGGTGGGGGGCGACTGCTCGGGCCCTGGCCTGGATGTTGCAGCAGGACCAGTTGGTGCCTTTGGAGGAGCGCGGATTGGCGTCTCTTGCTTGGGCCGGGGCTCCGGGGCGGTCGCCCGTGCAGCGCGAGGTTCCGACGGCGGATGAGCAGTAACGCGATCAGCCTTTGGCCCGGTTGGTGGCTGCTTGATCGTCGCCGGAGGGGGGTCCTCTGGACGAGGCTTGTCGCTTTCAGTGGGCGGCGGCGGCGGCGGCCTCGCTGGCGCGGACGGTGGCTTGGAGGGTGTCGAGGGAGCTGCTGGGGGCAGCGAAACCGATCCGAAAGCAGGTACCTGCGGAGCCGATGGGGGAGGCGAAGCCCTGGAAGCTGACTCTTTGAACAGCTCCAACCGATACGGGTGAACATCGAGTCGATCGGTATCGCGTCGCTGCTCTCGAGGAGGCACGGAAGTGATCGACGATGGTCTGCGAGGCGGCTCTCCCGGCCCTTGGTCGGACGGCTTGCCATCAACCTTGGCTGCAGCACCGGGGCCAGATGGCGGCCCGGTGGAAGAGGTCGAGCTGCTGGGTGCACGATTGTCCAACCTGCTGGGTGGCGGCGATGCTTTTCTCCACGAATGCGGAGCAAGCCTGTCGCGGTCATCGCGCTCGAAACGCGGCCGGTCATCATCCCGTCTGTCACGCCAATCTCGGTCTCGCCGATCAAAATCCCGGTCCCGATCTCGATCGCGGTCCCAGTCCCGATCCCGAAAATCACTGTCACGGTCTCGGTCTCGGTCACGATCTCGAAACCCACCTCGATCCCGATCACGCTCCCTATCGCGGTCACGGTCCCGGAAATCGCTAATCTCTCTATCACGGTCGCGGTCTCGAACTCTGTCACGATCCCGATCTCTATCGCGGTCCCAGTCACGATTTCGGAAATCGGTCTCTCTATCACGGTCTCGATCTCGGTCTCGATCGCGATCCCACCAGCTATCCCTAGAGCGACTTCGGCGACGGTAAGAATCCCATTCACCGGGAAAGTACCCACGTCCTCGACCACGGAAGCTGTCCCAATCACCCCTGCCACGGCCGCGGCCAGGGCCGCCGCGGGGAGGAGGTGGAATGCCCAGGCCAGGTCCATCATTCGGATTGGACGATGTCGACACCAAGCTGTCCCGGGAATTACGACGCATCCTCACGATATCGCCATCCCGCAAGCCAGCATCGCGAGCATCGCGGAAATCCCGCGGCTCGCGAGGCGGAGATCGAGACCGCCGATAGCTGCCTCCACCTCTCACATCTCGGGGCTCAAAGTCTCGATCTCTCCGGCCCCAGTCCCGATCCAGGTCACGACGATAATACGAGCCATCGCGGAAGTCGCGGTCGCGGTCACGGTCCCGATCTCGATCCCGGTCCCTGTCCCTCTCCCTGTCACGGAAGTCACCGCGCGGTGGGTAGCCCCGTCCGCGGCCGCCGAAGGGCGGACCCCTCGAGGACGAGTCGACCAAGGCCCGGGGACCGCGAGGCGGCTCGCGGCCTAAGGGAGTGTAATTCGGGTCGTCATTTCGCGGCCCGAGAGGCGGCGGTGGGCGTCGGTCGGCATAACGATGGGGAGAACGATCCCCGCGGGACCCGAACCCAGAGGAAGAAGAGAAGCGCGCCGACATTCCCAACGCATGCTAGGTCGCGCGCGGGGTCCAAACTCGGCGAAACGACCGGAGATGTCGAATGTAAAATGAAGTGCGAGAGGAACGGAGAGGCAAAGGGGCCTGAAAGCAGGAGACCTTTCAAGTTAGCGCTTGCTGGCAGGGCTTCAACAGGCGGCTGCATGGTAGTCACGTGACCGGAAGAGGAACGGAAGGCGTTCCAGATGGATACGGACCAAAAGGGGTTTAGCGTAGGCCCGAGTCAAGAACTCAAGATGGATCTGCCGAGAGCCAGGGACAGCGATTTCTTTTTTTTTTTTTTTTTCTTCAAGGACAAAGAAGACGGCGTTATGATTTGATGAATTGATGCATATGTGGCGCGCTGCAGGTGATTATGTATTTGTTCTTGTCTTGCAAGGATTTGCCGATGCGCTACGGAGGAATGCAGCACCCAATGGGCAATGGAGGAATGCCGCAATGAGCGATGCCCAACTGAGACAAGCACTGTACGAGTATGTACTGTGATGATGTCCTCGGGGCGTGATGGAACAGAAAGTTTGTCGCTTGCAAGGTTCGGACAGTTTGTCAGCTCTCGAATTCATCTAATTAACTTCGATTGAGAGGACGAACCCAGCTGGAGGACGAGCCGATGGGGGCAATAACTCGGAGAAGAGTCTGAGCGTTTGACCCGTCGATGAAGACTTCAATCTGGACCTATTCCGTAGAATCTCACAGATTCTTCCGCAGTTGACCTAGTTTATCGCCAGCTGGGAGAAATCAACAATAATATCGAAGAATAGTACAGTAATGGGTGAAAGTTGAAAAGAACGAAATATGCAGTGGATGCATTCGGGGCCCAGAAAACGTGCATGAAACCCACCAGCCAATCACAAGGCAGAAACTAAACTGCTCTGGGGATTTGGGACGGGCCCCACTCTGCAGCTCACACTTTGCCGCTTTTAGCGTTGTGGCTTGCAGCAAAGAATATTCGGTGCTCTCTGATTGGTTGGCTTTTCAAGGTGGTCCGAGCGCTGAGGAGATCAATGCCGGGATTAGATAAGCATGATGAGCTAAGCATCATCTCTGCTCAACGCTTCATTTGCCTCAGTGCCTCAGGCCCTCTGCGCTAGTCCCTTTTTCTTCATCTCGTTCAACAGTATGTACAGTAATGGAGTTCATATGAACATGGAGTACTCCCGTGTTGACGAAACAACGATTATGGCAAGATGGCCTTGAATTGGTAATGGATTCGTCCATTGTGATTACGGTATGTCATGTTAGAATCCTATTGCTTGAAATTTCCAAGGATCTGCACCGATCCAAGGCCAATTGGGTACGAATGAACAAGTCCAGAACATGCCCGACTTGACGAGTCCGACTGATCAATTCTATACCCTGGCTGCAGCTCAGGTTTCCTTCGAAGACTGGCAAGTTCTGCCTGAATGAGAAGTGTTTCCCGAGTGTTCCGAAGTCTGCATCAGAATTGCACTCGTCTCCCAAGTCATCTAACTAGGTAAATCAATACAGATGATTGCTAATGCCTCGCTCATACATCATTATCTCTGCTGGATTCGATCTCAAAGCCTTCACAAAACCGAACATCCCAAAGAAAACAACGAATACTAAAAGTAACAAATGGGTATTGAGCCCATGTCCCGCGAACAAACCAGACACCCCGCGTCTACACGCCCAAGCTTAACACCAATCCCACTCCGTTCTCCATGTATCATCCATCATCATGTCTTGTAAACTCGAATCACGTTGATCACGTTCTTCCGGCAAATCGGGCAAATGTCGACCCGGTGAGCGCAGGCCACGCAGGCACAGACGTGCCCGCAGTCGTAGATAAGCGCGTTCTTCTCCTCCGAGTAGCAGATCTGGCAGAGGTCCATCTCCTCGTCCGCAACCTCCCAGTACGTGATGCCCTTGCCGTGCCGTTTGCCGTCCTTGTAGCCGCCCACGTACTTGTTGCCGGTCGCCTTCTCGATGAAGGTGCCCTGGCCGTGCCGCTGGTCGTCCGCCCACTGGCCTTCGTACGTGTCGCCGGACGGGTACTCCATCTTGCCCGTCCCGTGGCGCTTGCCGAAAAGGAACTCACCCGTGTACGTCGTGCCGTTGTCGGAGATGTGCGTGCCCGTCCCGTTGTAGTAGCCCTTCAGGAACTCGCCGCTGTAGTAGTCCCCGTTGAAAGTCGCCTCGATGGTCTTGTGACCGCTGAAGGCGCGGACAGGGTGTCTCCGGCCAGCCGCCCACAGGTATTGCGCCAGCTGATCCGGGTCCGTCAACAGCCCGGCCTTGGCGTAAGCGGTGCGCCTGGAACGCGTTAGCATGAACCGGGTTGAGGCAAGAGGAGAGAAACTCACTGTTCCTTGTTCCACGTCTCACCGACGATATAGCAGAAGCAATCCCGCGCGGGCACAGGAAAGTATTCGGTCGACGCAATGTAGGTCGCGTCCACCCGGGACCAGAGTCGGATTCGCTTGTCCTCTGGCAATTTCAAGTGTCTGCGGATCTCAGAAACGACGCTGTCATCCACGGTCGAGAAAAATCCTCCCTTGAAGCGGAAGGCTTGCTTCTCGATATCAAACCACTGGATAAAGTAATAGATGTGAGGCGGGGGCCCCTTTGGCCTCTCGGAGCTCACTGCGTCATTCGCGGCATCTTGAGTCGGTGGAACGTCCTCCGCAGCTGGAGCGTCGGTCATGGTCACATCAGTGGTCTCCGCGCCGTCAGCCGGACCTGCCGAAGAAGAGTTCTGATCGGGCTTCGATTCGGCCTCCTGGGATACTACCATCGGATCGGGCATGCGGAAGATATCAAAGTCCGACCCGGAGAGAATGTGCATCCAGTACCGCACGACGGTCAAGTCCTGGTTCAGCGTCTCGGTCAGATCGAACAGCCGATTCAAGAGTACCGTCGCTGGAAACAGCGGCTTGACATCTCCAATCTCCCAGAGACGCACGCGATCGGAACTGATCTTTTCGGTTTCTGTGGATTTGGCCAGCGCAATCTTCCTGCGGAGTTCAGCCAAAGTCGTGTTTTGGGGCAAGGTCAGGTAGAGCACGCTGTCATTCCGCTTCGCGACGGACATCAAATCGTAGGCGTCGAAGAGACTGCCGAGCTCCTCCTCATTGAACTTGGACGGCAAGCTGTAGACCTCAACCTGCACCGTCCGTTCGGGCTTGGATTCGTCGGACTCCTCAGGGACCGTGCGGTACCGCTCTGAGTGGAAGAATGATATCACGTTCCACGGCAAATCGCATTCCTCGACGGGTCCCGGGAGATATTCCGCAACCGCGTCGTGACGCACATACAGCACGGCCACGACACAATCGCGACGAGATCGCTCGCTGTTCCAATCGCCTTGGTGGGCGCCGGCATGGTTCTCCAGCGCGGCCTTCCGCGTCAGGCATTCAACGCGATTATCCGGGCCGTCATCAAAAGCCAGCCACTTGGAGCCGGGCCCGCCGGGACGAAGGATGCTGAAGAATCTCTGGGAAGAGCGTCGCCCGCGGTGAACAATAAAGCCGTAGAGATCGTAGCGACCGCATTTGCCATCGGCTACGTAGGACGACACATCGAGCACCTCATTCAAGTCCACTTTGTCATACATGAGCTTCCACTGGCGGGAGCTGTTGCTGAACCGGTGACGATTGAGCTCAATGTGCAAGACGGGGGGCAAAGACCAGCGACCGGGCTTCTTGTCGAGGTAACCCTGGACCAAGTCCTGAACCGTTTTGCCCTTGTCCACGGTGACGCGGATCCGCGTGATGGGGTCCGCAGGCAAGGCGTTGACTTCCTGCACACCGATCTTGGGGCTGTCAAAGAGCTGCGCGAGCGCATCCACAGCCGGGGTATTTTCCAGCTCCAGTTCGAGTGACCGCCGGAGTCTCTCCC
This sequence comes from Thermomyces dupontii, assembly GCF_041956625.1. NCBI lineage: Eukaryota > Fungi > Ascomycota > Eurotiomycetes > Eurotiales > Trichocomaceae > Thermomyces > Thermomyces dupontii. The sequence continues at coordinate 780,078 of NW_027192312.1, read as the reverse complement.
AGAACTCGATAGCATCACTCGAGAATTCCTGGAGGTTTCTCAGCGTTCCCGTGAGCTTGTCCGTGCTGACAAAGCCTCCGTCCTGACTCCCGAGCCGCCAAATCACTTCCTGTAGTGCGGCACATACGGGCCGGGGCTTGACATGGCAGTTGGACAGATGCTCGTGAATGTCGACGCTGCGGATGATTTTCCGGAACGGAGCCAGATGAACCCAGGCGGCCAGCGCGGCAACTTCCACGCTGTGGTTGATGTCATAGTCACCCATCGGCCGATACCCTGTCAGAGCGTACGAGTCCCAGACTTGTTCGGACGAGCATGAATGCCACCAAAGGGTCTTCGTGGGATCATCAAAGATACGAATGTAGGCGTCAAAGGCCAAGGTATCATTCCGCAACAGGGCCTGGTATTGACCCCTCTGGCGACAATGGATTTCATCCCAAGGGCCATGGAAATTCGTCCAGCCCCAGTCGACGCTGTTCGGGTTGAATTGGTGCCTCGATGTCTGCGCATAGCGAGTGCGCGGCTCGTTCGGGTTATACAAGACTACTCCGACCTCGGCAGAGACGCGCCAATCTGGCGACGATGTCCCTTCCTGAGAGCTCTCACCAGAGCTACAGGTGTGACCCGCTTCTTCGCACACCTTTTTGTAGGTGTCGTACCACTCGGTCGACTGCGCCGCGGGCAGACGAACCTGGATATCTGGCTCGCGATCTTGGAGCGACGCATCGGCGGGGCCGCGCAGGACCTTGAAGTCGGTTTCCGGGATGGTTTTGTCCGGCTCAGGAAAGTGTCTGGAACACTCGACGTAAATACTCAGAGAGCTCACGTCGTTACCCCGAGGAAAAAACTTGATAGTCCACCAGTAACCAGCCGCCCATGCGGGCGGTGAGCGCATCACTCTTGCTTTGTTGGGACGTTCCTTGGTACCCCGAACTCCCTTGATCTTCCAGGTGAGGCGAGCCTTTTCGATGGGACGGTATTCCGGGTCATTGGGATCAATGAAGAACTTGCTCTCCCAGTGGTCATCTGCATGGAATGTCGCGGTCAGTCCCTGTTGAGACGATAAGAGAGACACTTCTTACAATCGCATGCACTGGGTTGTGGCTCGATCTCCCGCAGCTCCTCCTCGCCGGGAGCGGAGTCATCTTCTTCGTAATCCACCCACGTTGCAGGCTCCTCATCTTCGTTTACCTCGTCGTCCCCCGCCGCTGACCGTTCCTCGTCCTCCACCCGCTCTGTAGGTTGTGTCTCCGCTGGCATTTCGCGTTCCTCGCCCGGCCCCGGAGACTCTGGCGACGACACAGGTGTCGTACTTTGGTTGGATTCATTTTGAGAGTCGGCAGGCGCGGTTTCTTGCAACTGTGCGGGGCGTTCTTCCTCATTGGAGGTTCCCACCGTCTCCGTGGGAACTGGCTCCGCCGTCGAGGCGGATTCGGCCTCCTGCTGGGTCTCCGGTTGAGACTGCTCCCGTGTCTCAGGATCAGATGATCGTGTTTCCTCTGGTCTCGGAGTCTGCGCATGCTCCTCGGAGGCGTCGGCGTGGTTGACCGTAACGAAGTGTTGGGGCTCTGGAGTCCCAACGTGAACGGGGGCTGGGAGCGCCGTGTCCACGGAAATGGGCCCATCCATTGTGACTATGAATTGTCGTTGTATATCGTGAACTTCAAGGACTCAATGTTCACAGTGAACGATCTCTACCGCGCAATGCCCCAATGTCGGGCCGTGCGGTCTGGAACACCAAGATTTCGAATATCGAACGATCGCAATGGAAGGAATTGAAGAGATTCGGACGGATTGTCCGATTTCTAATCTGTCAGGTAAATATCAAAGGGAGCGGGCCGCCGTCCACGGCAGGCAGAAAGGCGAGGAAGAAAAGATGCCTGGCCGGGGTGCGCAGAGGGGGATCCTTGACTCTCTCTCTCTCTCGCGCGCGGCTGAATCAACACAGGCAGGCAGACAGACCCCGGGGAGAACAGAATAGCTCTGGGCCAAGCTCCGTCGTTGGTTTCGTCTTGGAAGCTGAATAGATCCAATCCTTGCGCAGAAAAGGAACCACTCCACCACTGTCAGCAACACGAGGCTAACTCCCGCTCTCGATTCCCTGCAGGCATACTTTAAAGTATTGAATCAAGGCCAGTCAGGCTCCATTGGAGCACCTTGATTGATGACGTGCCGGGGGTCAGAATCACCAACTGGCCGAGGCGGTGTCCACTTGGCCAGGCGATCATTGGTCCAGCGCCAGGCGGGAGATTAGAAGCCTGAGGCATCAACGCGCGGGTGCCTGGATTCTTCTTTGCTGATTGGCTGCTCTGCAGCTCATTCACTGTCTGGTGGAGCCCCAAGGCAGGGATCCACTCCCCAGTCCGGGTTCGAGATCCACTGATATGGCTGAAATCGGTGCGGAGAGAGGCTGATTGGCCGGATCGGCTGCTTGCTGTACACCGCCTAGCATCAGCCAATCAGCTTTGAGAATTGACTCAACTTTGCCGTCTTTCCGGGTCTGGAAGGCGAAGCAATCAGCCAGATTTGAAGGGAGGACAAGTTGAGTCATCGAATCATCAACATGAGTCAACGGCGAGGAAGAAATCTCATTTATCAGTAAGTAAGTACATATGTACAAATCAACATTCTACAGTATTACTTACTGTCTGGATGAAAGAAGAGTCTTGACATGGATGGTCGGACAATACTAACATCCGCAAACAACAAACAACCTCTGATCGATGAACACGTTTCAAAAGCGGTGGAGCTTTGGCTGCTGGACGGACGATTTTGGACCTCTGGTGGCTTTTGGTCAATGTTGGCGAGGACGGTGATGATCAGAGCCGCATCCTGGTCGCTTGCGGCGGCTTGGTTAATGGTTGAGCAAAGCATCCATATTAGTCCGATCTGGGGAACAAAGAGATGTTATGGTATGCAGCATCAAAGATCCAAGTAGAAGTACGAACACTTTTGTAGGTTACACTGATCAAGGCAAGGATTTCTCTCAAAAGGATTGTGGAAAGCCAGTCGATTCAGGACTGCGGAATCCTTGCAAGTGCAAGGAATGAACGGGCACTTAGGCATCTATACAATCAATATGGGATGCAATCGACACTCATGGTCATGGAGCACCAGTCAGATCATCGAGGCCGCCATCATCCCGCCCTGGAAATGGGTGAAAAGCTGAGAATTCGCTTGACTCATGCGGCTTCGAGAGGATGGGCATATCTAACAGTCAAGATTCGAGAAAATATGTACGAGGTATCAACAAGTTAATCATCCAACGAGATGCGACCACAGGCACAATGATACACCCCATGATCGCTCTTTTTGCCACAGAGAGACGAGTACTCGCCAGTTTGACAGGCAGCCATGAGACGGCTCGCGTCTCTCCACCATCTGACTCATTGACACCCCCATGGCTAGCATCGGGATCAACATCGACACCGGGCCGGTTTGGGTTGGGCGCTCCAGTGAGCCAGCATAACGGATGCATTCGTCCTTGAAGAGACCGGCTTTCGCCCGTCCCTGAGCCAGGTTCTATCATTGCCCTACAGGTCCAGTTCAATCATGATTCTTTTCTGAAGCAGCGCCCCTGTCGCCTCCTCGGCCCGCCTGAGCAAAAGTCGCGGCCACAATCAACGGAAACACTATCGTCGCTTCCGCGTACACTTTGACGCTGTCGGCATTGGCTTTGATCTTGCCCCAACTGACCGCTTCATCGGGTCGCGCACCTGCATCGCTGCCGTCGAACTCCTGTGCAGTGTTAATGTACACGGCGCTCTCCGCGCCATTGCGCATCAGGCATGCGTTCGCAATGTGATGCTTGACCAGCCCGCCGCCGAGGATAATCATTCCAGCGCGCTTGGCTCGTACGGACATGGTATTGAGCTTCCGCAGATCTTGCACAATATCCACCACCAACCGCTTTGGCGACGACCGATAGCTGTGGAAGTACATCATATCACCGAGCGAGCCGTCTGTCAGCGCAGGACAGAAGATCGGAATATCATTTTTGGCTGCCCAGTATAATACCGAATCCTCGTTGTTGATCTCTTTCCCGAGTCGGTGGATGATCTTGGACGGTGTCCAGACCAACTCATCTTCGGGATTACCCGACGCTCGTGCTTTCTCCTTTGACGCCTCCTGCTCCTCAAGCATTTTATCCAAGATCGGAAGGATCCAGTCCTCAAACGCACAGTAGTTATTGTTTGGAACAATCAAGTTTCCAATCCGGTTCAGTCCCTGCGAGCGAAGTTTCTCCCCTGGCGCAGTGAACGAGCCCAAGTATGTCGGTGCGAGGCATTTGATCAAATCCTCCTCAATACCGCCGGCCGTAGTCACAATTGCAGAAACGTGCTTATGTTGGACGAGGAAGCGTAGTGTCTCGCGTAGACCGGACGAGATCAGGTTCGACGTATATCCCAAGAAGATTGTGGTGCCCGCGCCTGTTTCCGGGTCGCGATAGGCGCGCTGCCATTTGACTTGTTCAGCAAAGGACTTGATTTACCAGCTTCATTGTCCTACCATTTCATTGATGATGCGCACTGCCTCTCCTACCGCACTAGCCTGAAACCCCATCGAGGCCATGTTTGCCACCAGTTCCGGCACCGTTATGTCGCGGTCCCGGAATTGATTGAAGTCGACACCGCGTACCTGACGGGCATCCTCCGGCATTGCTGCCGATGACACCAGAACAGCCTCGGTGGCCGACGAGGGAACCTGCGTTTCATCGCGGGGCCCCCTCTGAGTTTTCTTCTCGGTCATGGCGTTTGCAGTTGTGGAATTCACGGCCACCGCGATCTCCGTAGTGTCTTAACTATGGTCGGCAAGTTTATAAACGCAGGAATGCAGTCTGTTTTTGCTTTCCATGAATTTTCCGAGGGGCAATTCAGAGGGTTTGATATCAAAGATGTTTTCCAATCAAATTGGAGATCAATTGCTTCCACCCAAGCGGATGGCGCTAGACCGGATACGGGCAGTTCCTAGGAGCCAAGACTCAAGATCATCCATCTAACCATTACCGTAGGTAACTACGAGTAGTTAACTTACCCTTAATCGGTTAGGTGTACGAGTCCCTCGTTACTTACCAAATCTGGGAAGCATTACGTTAATATGAGCTTTGCCCTACACGACTCGTTCCAGAGTTTCTCCTCGCAATCCTCACTCACTGCTCGTCCATCAGACAGGCTGTAAAACACGACAGAGGCCGATGTCCTTGGCTGTCACGAAGGACATGGCCGGTATTGATCTTATGGAGCAATTTCTGGACTCGGAATCATGCCCAGTCGACTGCAAATGGTCAAGTTGATCATTACAGGTGCAGGTTTCCCATGATCTCAGGTGCTATTCGTTTGCGGCCTTTTCAGTCACAATTCTCTGGAGTACAGAGTTCTGGACTCACCTTTTGTTGATTCATTCTTTCCATGTCATGACAATGGGCTGGAACCTCGCTGCAATGGCGATGATAAACCGTTCGATTGAAGAAGAAATCAGAAGGCGCATTTGGCAAGATAAGTCCTGCGTTTGAGATGTTCGATGAAGCAGATAAAACAAGAATGACAAACCATGGTCAAGTACTACTACCTACCATTGATCTTTGGGCTTGCACAGAGTGCACTGGTAAACACTCTAGGTACCTATCCCAAATTTCAACGGGAGCATTTAGCTTTCCTTGCCTCAATTTGGCACTGAAGCTGGTAGTGTTCATCACGTGAATAGGGCAAGAGGACATCAGGAAGGAGCCGAATATCATGGTACCTGCCTACTTCGAGGGAATCTTTGCTTCAAAATTCTCTCCTTCGCCCTCCAGTATCTCTTCATTGTATGTGCTTAGTTGATCCGGGTTCCCCATCATTCAGTCCTCGAATCCCAGTAGTCGGTATTCAATGTTTTGGCCAGGGTCTCATACGAGTCACAGGATTAGGGCTTCTACGTCCAAGCAGGTGCGGACCAGCCTTCGGCAGGACGATTAGACCGCCATGATTCTGACGACGGTCTAAGCGGATAGCTTGGGACCCCTCGCAGCTTCATTATTATCTCTCCCAGTGCCCACAGTATCGAGGTCATTGAACAGCATGCCAGTAAATCCATGACCGAATTTCAGCTGACATGCAACAGGAAGGTCTCGAAATGTCCGAAAAGTCGTTCTCCAGCAGCGCGCCGGGTCGCTCCTTTACCGGAACAGGTGCTTCGACACCAACGCAGAATTGTGCGGATCAACTGATCCCCATGGCGACCAGTAGAGAGAGCATGAGTAACATGCCGTCCTCTCGAGTCCTCCCAAATCGTAAATGCATCTACGAACGGAAGCTGCCTGGCGGCGCTTACATCTCGGCACACGTCGAGAGACTTCAACACGGGTACTACAATAATCCACGGTTATCGGACCAAAACATCGACTATGTAGACTTCCTCGGCATCAACTTCGTTTTTCATCCCGCGGCGTACCGGTTCAAGGCAGCCACCATCAAGATGGCGCTCTCAAGCTATTGTGAAACTGCCTCGAGTATGCTCTATCCGCCGCCGAAAGAGCCCAAGTTTATGATGCATGCTCCACATCTGATGTTCGGAACGCTGTGTCCCCAGGCTCTACACTGGAACTTCACCATTGTAGGTAGTGTGGGGATTACGAGATACTCACCCAAGGGAAATCCACTGTCAGCGAGCAGTGCTGCTTCCTTGCTGGATATGGTCAAGATCCAGGGATCGTCTCGCACGCTGCAAAGGGACCGTGACTTTGTTGAGGACGGCGAGGTGGTGTGGACATTGGAGGAGAGCCCGCGGCAGCGGTCGGGCTTGCCGCACGAGTTCACGTTTGTCACCCTGATTTCGAAGGCCCGTCGCGATAGCCGGCTGGATTTCTCCTTGACAGTCGATCCGGTGCTGGAAAACTCCTGGGGAACGTATCCGAGTTGGTTGTTGATGCAGACCCGGTTCCAGCCGGTGACTTGTCCTATTGACTTTCGAGCGGAGATTGGACAACGTTTTGAGCCGTGTTACTCGAATAAAGGGTTCAATTTTGCCGAGCTGGAGGACTCATTTGATGAATTCGTGAGGATGCCTGGGAGCATGTTTGCTTTTTCTGTGAGTGCCACGGTGAACCACGGAGCAACCAACGGATGGCTCATTCTGGACATAGGATTCCGGCGATGATGACCACGAGGATGGGGACAGCAAGGGATCTGGTGCCAAAATGATTGGCAGCATCGATGTACGCATTACCGAGCAGAAGCCGAATTGGCTGGGTTTGTAGATGGGACTGCTGTACTAGTTGAGTGTAGGAGGTAGCGTCGCTATATCATTATGATATTCTTCCTATAATACCTGAACCATTATCCAGATCGTAGGCCATACCTGTCAATCCGACCGGTGCCAGCAAAAGAACTTGGGGTCATCATTATTGAGTAAGCCCTCTTGAAGAGTCAAGAATAGTACTGATGACTCAAGACGGGAGGATCAACGTTGATTATTAGAGTGCAGCCGCTTCACGCAAGCATGGTTAGAAACTAACTACAGGGAAACAATAACAGGGGAGCTCTAGAGACTCGAGTAAGGGCCTCCGCATTCATTGTTACTGCTCCTGTTTTTTGTCGGCTTCAACACCGGAGATCCTGGGCACGAGCAACTCGGCGATTCTTGATCGACATTCAATCAGAAATGGCGATGGAGGAGAAAACCACTGGTTAAGTAAGGATGAAAAGAGAGAGGAGATATCCACGGAAAAAGGTAGATTCAAGCGTTAAATCGAGCACCTAGGTACTAGTAGGTGGTGCCTGTCATGGTGGCGGTGATGCATAGTCGCAGAACGATCAGTTCTTTCGATTCTTGGCTGCATTCTTGACAGGGGATTCTCTGTCTGGTCTTCTGTTCCTCCGTCGGTTTCGCGGAAGCGGTGACTTTGGGATATTTCAGGGCTCCTTTCGTCGAGGAGAACGATGATTAGTACTAGCAGTTATTATGTGGCCATCAGTGAGTACCTAGGTATGTAGCCATGAGCAGGGATATGTAAAGAGATGGTTGATGAAGAGAGAAAGGAAGAAGAAGGAGAGAAAAGCAGCTATTTCTATCGGTTTCTTCTGATATTCCAGGAAAGAGCGAGAGACACCAAACAGAGGGCTTGCCTATTGGAGTAATCTGATTGAAGTTAGGGTTAGCCCTGGTCCAGCCATCGTTGCAGGCTGCTGCTTTGTACAAGCAATTGAAACTCTAACCAATGCTAAGTAAGCTCCACCAGGATCACCTTTCCCCGCGGTTGTTGTGTGAACCCAAACACGAACAGGGCTTGGATGCAAACTATTAATCGATCAAACGGTCTGGAACAAACCCCGCCCGGAGGATCCTACAGCAGCTGTTCCCGAATGACTGACTATATCTCAGCGGATCCGCCGGACACTGCTATTTTATGTTGAATCATCATCGGGTCAATTCCCGATCTGTCCTGCAAAAGAGCTTCATCCCACCCCGCATTTAATCAATTGCCAAAGACCTGAGCAAGAGATAAGAAAACAAAATGTACTATTGCTCTCTCCTCGTGGCCATTGCCTTGGCCGCGGATGCCGCCTCTGCAGAAACCATCCTCGGCGCCTTTGTATTTTCCCGACACGGCGACCGCACTTCCAAGAGCACTCCGCCGACCTCCCTAACCCCGCTGGGCTACCGCGAGGTTTTTACCCAGGGCACCTACTACCGCGACCGGTACATCGCCGCCAATTCCAGCACGCGGATCCGCGGCATTGAGCCCGAAACCGTCTCGCTCTCCCAGATCAGCGTCTCGGTGCCGGAGGACAGCGTGCTGCAGAACTCCGCGCAGGGCTGGCTCCAGGGCTTGTACCCGCCCGTGGGCAGCGCGGCTGCGGGCGAGACCCTGCGGAATGGATCGACCATCTCCTCGCCATTGGATGGGTACCAGCTCATCCCGCTCGGTCCGGTGACTACGGGCTCGGGCGCCGACCATGAAAATCAAGCCTGGCTGCAGGGGGCGACAGATTGTTCCAAGGCTAAAGCCAGCAGCAATGCGTACTTCTCGTCAGACTCCTACCAGACGTTACTCACGTCGACCGCGGACTTGTACCAATCGCTGGCGCCCGTCCTCCTCGGCACCTTCACGCCCGATGAGCTGTCGTATAGAAATGCCTACGCCATCTGGGACCACCTCAACGTCGGTATGATCCACAACTCGACTGCCGACTCCCCCGCACTCGACACCGTCTCCGACGCAACCATGCGCGAGCTCGCCGCGCTCGCCAGTATCCACGAGTTCAACCTCGCCTTCAACGCGTCGGACCCTGTCCGCGCCATTGCCGGCGCCGTGCTGGCGGGGGATGTCCTTACCGCGCTCAGCAAGACCATCACCTCTCATTCCTCCCACCCGAAATTAACCGTGCAGTTTGGGCCCTACGCGACGTTCCTCTCCTATTTTGGCCTCGCGCAGCTGTCCGCTGCGGTAGACGATGACCGCTTTACGGGCATCCCGGACTACGCGTCCTCCATGGCCTGGGAGCTAGTCACAAATAATGCTTCCTCGGATTCGATTCCTTCTGAGGACGAGATCAGCGTGCGGTTCCTGTTCAACAATGGCAGTTCCGCGACGTCGCCGGGGCTGGAACCGTATCCGTTGTTCGGCCAGGAGCGTGTCCTGCTTCCCTGGAAGGAGTTTGTTGCGCGGACGAAGGAGTTTGCCGTGATTGGGCAGGAGCAATGGTGTCGGGTCTGCGGGAGTGATGTTGGGGTTTGCGCGGGAATCATCGATGCGGAGGTGTCGTCGAAGAAAACTCCTGGAGGCATGTCGAATGCGGTGGCTGGGGTGATCGGTGCGCTGGTCACGCTTGGTGTGGTTTTGGGCATGGAGACCCTTGTGCTATTGCTTGGGGGACTGCGGTTGACCAGAAAGACTCCAAGTGCGGTTCACAAAGAGTTTGATGTCGCTTCGGTGGAGAAGAAGTGATCTTTACTAAGTGATATCGTGATGATGATGATGATGATGCCGGTCATGAGTTCAAAGTCATGTCAAATTCTTCCATTCCCAAACGCCAAAATATTTTATCCCAATCTAATTATGACCTCATAGAAATCTCCCTCCCTCCGAGAAGTTCACATCCTTCCCTGATAACACCCACCAGCCCACCCGTCTGCACAGCCTCGTTCCCCCCGCCGGACAGTCTCCATTCCACCTCGGCCAACCCTTCCAACCATGTAATTCGCGTCTGGGCTGGGACATCGAGTTTTTGGAGCTCTTCGCCTAGCGCGGCGAGGATGTCGGCGAGGGCGAGACCTTTGTTCGCTTTCAGGGTGTTGATCGTGTTGAGGCATGCGGTGACGTCGCTGGTGGAAAGCAACGTTGTCATGATCTCGCGGATGTCGGAAGGATGAGGAGCAGCAGTGCAGTTGTAGATTGTATCGTTAGTGATGGTTTCATGTTCCGGAGGCGGCTGGTCCCTCGGCGCATTGCGGACGGGAAGGGGGATGCCTTTGGTTACACGTTAGCGGGAAAGGTATACCTGGATTTGTATCCTGGACTTACTGCTCGCATGACACGCTTGAAGCACATTCAACGCCCGTCGCATGTCGCCCTTGCTCAGCTTCACCAGGCTGTCCACGGCAGACAGCTCTATTCGTACATTCTCAGCCTCAATAACTCTGTCGATCAGCGACCGGATATCCGCATCCTTGAGCGGACTGAACCGGAACCGGGTGCATCGCGACAGCAGCGCCGGCGAGAGCTTGTGCGTGTAGTTGGCGATAATGCAGAAACGTGTGTTGGCGGTGTATTTCTCCATAATCCGGCGGAGCGCCATCTGCGCAGTTGCCGTCATGGCATCGGCCTCATCGAGGATGATGAGCTTGAATGCGGCGAGTGCATTGTCCGAAGTCGCGGAGGGGACGGCGGAGAAAATCTGTTTTGTACCTGTGGAAATCAGTATCCTCAGTACATAGTGAGGATGGAGGGTGTGACTCACTGGCAAAGGTCCGGATCTGCTCTCGGACGACGTCAATCCCTCGGTCATCACTGGCATTGAGCTCTAGCACCATTTGCCGCATGTTTTTGCTCCCGTAAATCCGCCTCGCCAGTGCCAGAATAGTCGACGTTTTCCCTGTCCCTGGGGGGCCATACAGAAGCAAATGCGGTAATCGCTAGATCAATCAGTTTTATGACCATTCATCCTTGAATAGTCAAAACGTACATGCGACTCCACAAATCTGTTGAGCGTAGCCAGGATATCCTGGTGTCCAGCGACGTCGTCTAGAGTATTCGGCCGATATTTCTCAACCCTGAGCCATTAGCGTAACGATTCATCGACGGCGAGACATCAATGCTTACCACGGTAGGTTGTCCTGCGCCTCCACGGGAAGGCCTGCGACAATCCTCTTGCCTTTTGCCGCATTGTTGGAGCTGAATTGAATCGCGTCCCCCGAGGGACGGTCGATGTCCATGTCATCCTCGTAGTCTGACATTTTTGTCGGCTGATTCTCAAGAACCAGAGACTAGCAGATGTCTTGTCAGTTGCAATAATCAGCCATTGATCCGCCAGACGCGTGTCGTGTCCCGCCAAGCGCGTAAAGAGGATGGGGCTTCCTGATTACATAATACACCAGATAGTTATCGGAGCGGAAAAACATGCGGAATGCCAAGCCAAGCCTCAGGCAGCGGAGATCGCCCGCATGTCATCAAGCCGATCTCCAAGTGTTGACCACAGTAGTAGCTCCCCTCCGACCCCATTGATCGGTCCTTGCAGACAAACAAACGCCTAGTTTTTTTTTTTTTTTTTGTTTTTTTCTGTGCGTTAATTAGGAATTTGCAATCATGCCTGTAGGCAAACGACGCAAAGCTAAGGCCAATCTCAACCATCGCTGACTACTAAACCAGGCATACCACTCTATCTTCCTAGAAGATCGCGACATACCCCTCATAGGCACGTCTCCCGAGTTCAATCTCTCAGTTCGAAGCTTGCCTGTTGACCATGGTGTGTAAATACAGGAAACTTCCCTCTCCTACCCCTTCGCACACGCACACGCGGCCCCGCATACGTCCTCCCGCCGCTCCAACCGGGTGAGTCCGAGATCGACGTCGACCCCAATAGCGAATCCTACGACTGCATCGATGAGATCCTGTCTCTGTTCCGTGCCAATGTGTTGTTCCGCAACTTTGAAATCAAAGGTCCCGCGGACCGGATGCTGATCTACGGCATTCTCTTCGTGAGCGAATGCCTGGGTAAAGTCAAGCCGGGAATGTCGGCAAGGGAGGCGGAGAAGGTCATTGCTGTTCGCCATCGAGGGGTGTGGTTCCATACTGACGGAGTAAAAAGGTTCTGATCAATACCGCGTTGGATCAATTCGCAATTCCGGGCGATGCGTCGTTCCCCTTGAACCAGGCCTTTGAGAGGCCGCGGGATCGGCAGGATGCGGAACAGCTTCGACAGTACGGTCACCTACGTTCTTTTGCGCTGTTGAAAGTTCCCGATCAGCTGACCGTGAATCAGATACCTGTCGCAAGTCAGACAAGAAATTGCTGTCCGATTGCATGCGCGGTTATATCCTGACGGGCAGGGCCCATCCAAGGTATGTCCACCTGGGCATCGTTCCTGCGATACATCTGACTCTTTGCGCAGTTCTGGCTCAGCTTTGCAAGGCGGAAGTTCATGGGCAAGAGTCTATAGAGGTCATTATGTTATGTCGTCGATTACGCATTGCAGATAGTCTGGAAATGTCGAATGGTACGCTATTTTCAAAGTATATCTTCAGCTGTATATTACTTATTCTGGGCCTATGTTGTTGCCGTTGGTGTATGCGTTTCTTCTACCTTTCTCTTCTTCCGACTCACGTTGCCCCGCGCCGAGACACGCTCCTGCGAGGGAATGATCCGAATGGCATGGAAAACATAACCCTCGGCTCCACCCCGCGCCGACATCAATGGATGTGTTCGCCCTGGGAGGACCTGCCAATGGCGCACCCGAGACGTCTGCAGCGTCGGTCCGATCAACAGTGTCGGATCTACCTGGAACTCATCCACGAGCTCCTTCGGTGCACCCGCAGCGCTGCTACTCTCCGGAGTCTCTGACCGACGCGCTCGCTCCTCCTCGAGCTCCCGCTTCTTGTTCATAAAAGCCACTCGTCTTGCGGTAGAGTAGAGATCGACGAGGTTCACCAGCGGCTCAATCGTGGGTGAATACACCACCACGTTGGCGCCCCCGGTCAGAAGTGGAACGGCGTGCTTGAGAACGGTGGGGGGATCCATCAGCGTCGCGACAATCAGCCCGTCAAACTCGCCGGCTCGTGTTTCGTCTACCACCCGGCGCACGCGCTCGAATCGGTTTCGCTTGCGGTAGTACGAGCCTCGCTTGCCGGGTTTCCATGAGGCAATCGTTTCCTCGTCCTCCACGGGCGGCTCCTCGGCGTAGATGGTATCTGATTCTGGCTCGAGTAACTGTAGCCATGAGACGGTCTTGAGGTGGGTATACAGAGGGTGCGACTCGTCAGGGTTCGTTTGGTCATAACCAAAGTACTTTAAGAGGGACAAGTTGGGATGTTGATATGCGTGTAACAGCGTGATGGTGTTTGAAGTGGCGGTCATGCCTTGTTTTCGCGGCGGGTGACGGATTCGCTTGCCTTCCAACTCTTGCTCCGTTCCATTCAGCTGCTCCTCGCGACGGCCTTCGTCGTCGTCCTTCTTTTCTTCCTCGTCCTCTTCGCGAGGGTACAGTATCCCCATCCTCTCGGCTAGTGCTGTGACAAGCAGCCCGCCCGCTTCATCCACCACGAGATATCGCCCATTGGGCTTCACCATCTGCTCGAGGGGAATGTTTCCGGCATGATGCACATTCGCCCAGCAGCCTATCAGTCCAATCAACTCATCCCGCAGTTCCATGATCCGAGACGCTGACTTCTCCTCCAGCATGATATGCGTGAGGATGCTGACGTCCATGGGAAGCACGGAGAATCTTCGAAGAAACTTCTTCTCCTTTCTCAGTTTGTATTTCGCCAACGAAAATGCGGTCTTTTGATCAATTGCGGAATGCGACTCCAGGAGTTTCGCAATAACCTCTCTGCCTGCGTCTGTTGACTGTCTCTTCAACTCTTCAATCTCCGCCAAGGTGAGTTTCTGCGTCGATGTGTCATCGACGATTTCGCGGTTGGTACGCATCGTTGCGCCATCTTCGTTATACAGCCCAGAATCTTCGCCGCCCTGTCCTTCGCCTCCAGAACCCTCGCTGATCAGTTCCTCTGCATGTAGCTCCGTTGCAGGTACTATCCGCAACGAGTGTCCCTTCGTGTGGTCATCGACAATCTCAAATGTCAGGAAGAATGGCCGCCCGAGGATCTGATTCGAGTAGAAGTGGCCAAACTTTCCAATGGATATGGTTCTAATCAATTTCCGTTAGCACCATTTAGCTCTCCAAAACGTCATCTCTCGAGACAATGGGGAAGACGCACAGCGCGCCCAGTCCCTGGATACATACGTATTGGGCGTAACCTTGACGATCTTATGGAGACCAGAGGACAATCGCAGAACGACGAATTGGTTTGGGCGGATGGTCGAATGCATTGTGCCTGGCGGACTCGATCGCGCTCTGATCGGGAAATTTTGCGCAGTCCAAAATGTCACATGCAGATCGGGTAGCGGGTTGCCTACGGACCGGAGAATCAATGTTCCGGTACCAGACTGGTAACATAACCTGCATTCATACGAGTATACGAGTACATTACGGCCGTATGGGTCTTGGCATGCATGATTACGTAACCCCAGCGCTCGGCAGCACCGATTCGCTTGGGGGCGTTGGAGCACTCCCCGCTGTTGAGCAAGCAAAGCTCCACGAGAACAGCGAGAGCCAACCGAAAGCTCAGCCTGCATTCCAAGTCTTGATTGAAGCAAACGAGAGTACCTCCAGAAAAGTAGCAGCCTAAACCGGAGTCATGTGGCGATACTGCATGTTTGAACTTTGAAGGAGGCGTAGAGGTGCCGGTTTGAAATAGCCACTGCATTCAGCTTGCTCTGGACAGTCGCATTACGTCTGCACTCTGCAGCTTTTGAGCAAGCAGCGCCAGAAGCATCGCTCGTCGGTCCCACAGCTCGCATGTTCCTGACAGCTCCATAAGAACGGTACTTAAGAGATCTTTTAAATCCCATGTCGGCTTTATGAAAGCCTTCGTCCGCCGATCCAGTCATTGCAAATGGTGCACCAACAAGCTCCTGGCATGATGCCGCCACACGGTGATACCTCCAACCCGGCCACTTCTAATGCGCCCCAGACCGCAGTCGCACACAATAACGGGCAGTCCGTTGATCAAATGCCGTCGTTGTCGCGTGTTGACAGCTGGGAGTTATCCGATCAGGAATCCGTCGACTCAGGCATGGGCGGCCAGAGGTCGCCGGTCGCGGGTCTCGACGGTCAGTCTCGAAATCCGTGGGAAGACGAGTTGGTTGAGCGCGAGAACCATCAGTCATCAAATCTGGGACAACATGGTCACGCAGCTGGAACTCATGGGGCCAACGGCGTAATGGCGCACACCTCGACGGCTCAAACATTTCAAGGAGAGGGCCGAAACGGACATGGGCCATGGGAAACAAACGCACAGAGCGCACATCCTCAGTTTCAATCCAACAATCCGTTCTTGAAGGCGAACAACCAGGGCCCAAATCCGTGGGAGAATGGGAGCGGACCACAATCCAACCAAAGTAAGTTGTACCGAGCTTGATTCATGAACACGACTCACATTGGCAGCATCTGGTATTGTTTCAATGACAGCACAAATGTCATTGCTGGACCAGCCGGAAGATCCGTGGGCTCAAAATGGCGAAAGACGATCAGCGTCGGATTTGTTAGTTTTCGATGAGACGCCAGAGACTGCGCAGACAACACAACCATCAGACCGTCCGGTATTGCCGCCAAGAGCGCCCCCGCCGCCTGGCGTGCCAGAACCGCCGGCGCAAACGCCTTCACTGCCTCCCCTAACTGGAGAAGAACTAAGGAAATTCCAGGAGAAGCAGGCCGAGACGTATGCCATTCGGCATATCAATTGGAGAGACCCCAACGGCGTACTGCGCAATTCTCCTGTCCTGGTGCAGAATAAGAACGGGCCGTGCCCGCTGCTAGCTCTGGTCAATGGGCTGGTGATGCGGTCGATAGCGGATCCTCCACCGCCAATTGTCAAGGCTCTTCAGACAAGAGAGAATATTTCGCTTGGTTTACTGATCCAGGCGCTCTTTGACGAATTGACTACATATCATGATGCGGATCAGGACCTGCCTGATATCGAGGCATTAAGTCGGTTTCTGACGATGCTGCACACTGGCATGAATGTCAACCCGCGTCTGACACTGGTACGTACTCAAGCCAGCTGAAAGCTACTCGTGCTAACCTCTGCAGGAATCGCCGGACGCAGTTGGGTCGTTTCTCGAAACGAACGATCTCAAACTGTACAGTACGTTCAGAATCCCACTGATCCACGGATGGATTGCCGCGCCATCGAGTAAGGCCCACGAGGCAATGTCCCGTGTTGCCCAGTACCACGAAGACATACAACTCTTGCAGTTCCGGAAAGAAGAGCTGGAGGACCGCGTGATCCACCAGAACGCCACCCTCACTCCAGAAGAGCAACAGCTCATCCGCGATATCGACACTATCGACGCCTTTGTCAATGTCGAAAACGCCACGCAACTCAGCACGTTCGGTCTGGAACATCTGACCAAGACGCTGGCACCCGGCTCCGTCTCGATCCTCTTCCGCAACGACCACTTCTCCACCCTGTACAAACACCCCGAGTCCCACCAACTCTTCACGCTCATCACCGACGCCGGCTACGCCGACCACGCAGAGATCGTCTGGGAATCCCTCGTCGACGCCAACGGCATGTACTCCGAGTTCTTCGCCGGCGACTTCCTGCCCGTCAGCCACAATGATCACCCCTCACCGCACCCACCGCCCCGACCACCAAGACCATCCAGCGCCGCCGCCCAACCTGCCGCTGCAACGACAACTCCGGACGAGCAGATGGACGCGGACTACGCATACGCCCTGTCATTGCAGTACCAGGAAGAAGAGCAGCGGGGGAACCGAACCCGACGCCCGGTACCACAAACACCACCCAGAAAGCCCCCGCGGCCAACCAGCATGCCCGGTGGCAGTAGTGGCAGCGCAAGAGGGGGCCGTCGACCACCCGCGCAGTCGTCGCTTGTCCCGGACCGGCGGTCCTCCCGTCTACCGACCGACCACGATGACGACATACCGCCACCGTCATACGAGCAGGTCGAGCGCAGCAAGGCTGAAGAGGCGCTGCGGCGGCAACACGCGCGAATGTCGTCTTCTGGTTCCGCACGACCCCCGTCCCAAGCGGACTATTACTCGTATGGTGGTCGTCCTCATCGGCAGCAGTACTATCCGGGCGCGGGGACGGGACGACCGCAACAACAGTGGGCTGCCACGGGTGGGACGTCCCCGGAACGTAAGGATAAGAGGGATTGTATTGTTATGTGATTATGTATCTGTTATACATTGTACGGCTATTTGATGTTAAGATGATGTTTATGGGAGTAGGCGAATGGTGGTGGTTTCCTTCGATTATTGTACATACGTTGACTTGATTGCAGCTATAATACCCCGGCTAAATGCATATTCATTGACGCTCACAAAAATCCTTCACTTAGACATGGTACGGAGAATGCTGCTGGAGGAGAAGGCAGAAAACCCTAAACTGACATGCGTTGGATTCCCCATGTCCAAAATCATGTGATGAACCTATCCAATCACGTGATTGTCACTGTTCCCCCCCGGAATCTCCGCCATCGTTCTCTGCCAAAAACCAGACCAGAAAAAGTCTGGCTCTCAACCATGAGCAACGCTTTCCGCGCCGGGCCTTGGAGGATGTCACAAGGCAGGTCAAGGCAGCTGGAGACGAATCATCTGCATATGCCATGACAAATTCCTGCCGACAAAATTATTGACTGAGTATATCCTAACAGAATGGGCTAACACAGGCAGCAAATCTGGACCTTGGCAGGGGCATGTCACGCCGGGGAAAATCAGGGAAAAAAGAAATCGCATAACCGGCGATGCAAGAGCTGCCGCACGACAGCATCAACTCCACGAAGAAAACTGACCACGAGCAGGTAAATCGACCCCGACCAAAGCTCCGGCGCAGCAGCGACTGCCTGAGGCTCATCAAGCACTGATGGAAGAGGGGCGGGAGCGCGTATTCCCAAAATGGACTAGCGCGACCCCCAGCCATGGACCGACGGTCAAAACTTTCCCATCAAACAACGCGCGTGCCTCTCTCTCTCTTCTGCATATCCCGCCTTTCCCGGTTATTTTCGATTTCCATCTCGCAACGCTTCCGTGCCAGTGCGGATCGCTCTTCAACGACGTTTCAACGCAGAACAGTGATCGACGGAATTTCTGTCTTCTTCTTTTTTTTTTTCCTTTGACTGAGGATCTTCCGATATGGCCGGTGGTAAAGGAAAGTCGATCGGTGGCAAGGGCGCCCCTGGCAAGGATGCGGGGAGGGCACCAAAGTCTCACAGCGCAAAGGCGGGCCTGCAGGTGTGTTCGCGCCCTCTTCGCGACGATGGCCTTGACTTCGATGCCCTGCGACCATCCTGTGACGTGTCTCGAAGCTCGCGATGCCCGGAGTGATGATCAAAGTTACGCGTCGATGCCTCGCGACGGGATGACCCCGTGCCGGAGCCGTTTTCGTCGCAGGACAGTTGTCGCCACTCTATCGCGTGCAACGTACAGTCATCGGGAAACTCGCGAGCATCGAAGCGCGGCGTCGCGTCGTTGTCCACTCGATGAAATGTCGATAATCTAACGTGTTGAATAGTTTCCATGCGGTCGCATCAAGCGTTTCCTCAAGAACAACACACAACACAAGATGCGCATCGGCGCAAAAGGTGTGTTTCATTCTTGGAAAGGGAGGAAGGGGTTTTTGCTAACTCATCCCAGCTGCCGTTTACACCACCGCCGTCCTAGAGTACCTTACCGCCGAAGTCCTGGAGTTGGCGGGCAACGCTGCCAAGGATCTCAAGGTCAAGCGAATCACGCCGCGCCACCTACAACTGGCCATCCGAGGCGACGAAGAGCTAGACACACTGATCCGAGCAACCATTGCGTTCGGTGGTGTGCTACCACGCATCAACCGCGCGCTGTTGCTCAAGGTCGAGAAGAAGAAGAGCAAAGAATGATGGGTCCTCTGATTCCCCGTTACGACCGGATAAAATGAGCGCAATCGCGTCATCGCGTTGGTGGTTGTGTTGTTCTTTTTTATTCTGTTCCTTAATCCATTTGATTGGTACCCCGTGTCCATGTATCCGTTTTGTTGGAATTCTAGGGCGGTGTAATGGGATGTTTTTTTCGAGGGAAGGTATCATGTAGGGGATAAATGGATATACTTTATTGACCGTATGTCACTAATGTCCATGCTCCATTCATTGATGCCCATATTGACATTTTAACAACTCAAGTTCTGGTACTCTGATACAAAGTGGCGGAGATTGTACGGAGTATCTAATCCCGGAATATATGCAAGTAGGTACTTCGGTAGGTACGTACCACTGAGTGGACTTGTCCACCTCAAACATCCGACCCTTGCGTAGATATATATATAAAATTTACAGTATTCCTCAATGTCGTAGGGATGATGCCTTCTGCAGACACAACACACAAGGCGAGCTAACTTCCTACTTTTCGACATGAGCCAAAGTCATGGAATGATTGCATGATCTCGACAGCTTAACCGGCACACAGCTCACCTGAATACATATAAGTTTTCTCTGTCGGTTCAGTAAAGTATTCTGTAACTATTCACTTTTTTTCTGACTATCATGTTGTCACGAGACAAAACTTTGCTGAGAAAAGAACGCTAGAAGGCAGGGAATTCGACTTGATATGGTAACTATTACCTATTATTGATTATTAGAGGGAGGAAGGTGAGAGGTAGGAAACTGAAGTGTTCTCGTGTTCTCCCCCGAGCCAGACTGTAATCCAGGCTCGGTGGACTATTAACACTCGGTGATGAAGAAAGAGATATGTACTCCAATGGATCAACTTGACAACTTCATCTGCACTCAATTAAAGTTTGAACCTAAGATATATCTGCGCTACATTACATTACACAACGCTGGATCGGCAGATTGAACATGATATGTTGTTGATATAAGTTAGCCGATGATTAAGAACAGGTAGATAATAAACAGCGCAATAAAACAATAGGAGAAAAAACACATGTACATGACACACACACACACACACACACAAACTTCGGTATGCAAACGATGCCAGGATGATTTTCCTGCTTCTTCTTTTCTGAGCCTTCTCTCAGTTGTTATTATTTTCTCTTCTTTTCCTGTTTCCCTTCTGGTTGATGGTTTTCTTTTTTGCTTCCCACCTCGCTATGAAATCTTCCCTTCGACTGACCTTTTGCGTGTTCGCCCAATCGCTCGCCCTTTCTCCCGCATCTCAGAAAAAAAGAAAAACAATCAACGCACTTTGCAGTATTGAAAACAATCCAACTCAATCAATATGCATGCGAGGGGAATGTGACAATGCCGGCACCTCATCAGTCCTATCGAGAATATCACAAATCATCCCGTCGTAAATCACCGGGCTGCCTCCCGTCAAAACACACAAAAGATGTCTAACTCAGATACGGCGCGGGGGTGTCAGATCTCTTAGAATCATCTCATCGTCCTTCGTCGAATCGTTAAGCTGCGCAAGCCCCATCGGGCAATATCGCCTCGTGAAATGCAAACTTCGTAATCATCTCCGCTGATGTATTTCTCGCTCCTTTTTTGTCTTTTTTTTCCCTTTTTTTTTTCTCGATTAAAGAAAGAAACTGTTCTTTGCACTCCCGTAGTAGAAAAAAAAGACAAAAAGCAGAAATTCGAACGTCAGAAATCGATCGTCAATCTATTCGACAATGATCTCAACTCCGGAGTTGGTGCGCAGTTCCTCGCTGCCGCGTGACTGGTGCCCGTTTTGGCGGCGGAATCCAGCGCCACGATCGGGAGCAGGGCCGCGAGGCTGTCTCAGCGGAAGTCGCTCCTGAGGCTGGCTGTCAAAGCCTACGCCAATCGGCCGATTGCTACCAATAGCGCCCGGTGACGTTGACTGGCTGTCCTGCTGCTGTTGCTGCTGCGGTTGTTGTTGTTGTTGTTGTTGCTGCTGCTGTTGCTCCCAGGAGAACATGCCCCGCAGCCGTCGCGGGCTGCCCGACGGACCCAGACCGGTGCCAAGGGATAGACTGCTCAGGTTGTTCACCAACAGGTTCTCATCTCGCTGCGGCATGCCCAAGGAGGATCCGGACGGCGTCGGAGTCAGCGTCGGAGTATTGGAAGCCGCACTGGTAGTGCCGTCAAACGGCTGCTGGAGACGATTGCCATTCGACTGCAGCGTGGCCGGAAAGCTCGCTGACGATGGAACGGGAGACGGCGTGTAGGACCGCAGGTCGGCAAAGGACTTGGCCGCACGCAAGTTCTGCGAATTGGCGAATCCGCTGGTCGAGTCCATGACGCCCAGGAAAGCTGAGCTGTGTCCCCGCATGGTGCCGTAATGGGCCGGGTTGTCACTGCGAGCCTCGCCAAAGTCGATGGTTGCCGCGCGGTTCAGCCCCCGCCGTTGTGCATCTGCAGCCTGCACAGTGGACGGGACGGAAGAAAGCGGAGGACTAATGGAATCAGGCGGGACGCGGAACACGTGGACTTGACGCTGGTCGCCAGTCCCTCGAGAAGCATGGAACAGGCCCATGTTGTGCGCCAACGTGTGCACAGTACGACGCTGGAGTGGTGTCAAGGTAGGAGGGAAGATGAGAACCTCCCGCTTGGGATCCTCCTTGAACAGCAGCAGTTCATTGTAGAACTGAAGCGTTTGGCTGTCGTTGAGATCAACCTCTGTGCACGGTTAGCTTCTCATGGGCCGGTAGGAAGGATTTCAAGCAGAGAACTTACCCAACTTGGAGTTGCGGCTGGACACGGGCGACGGCGAGGTGGCCGGCGCGTGCGATAGAGACAAAGTGTTATGCTGCAACTGCGATGCTGCCATGGGTCGGTGTTGCTCCTCGAGCTGACCGCGGCGCTCTCGCTTCTCGCGCTCAATACGCTCCCGTTCCTGAAGCGGCAGCATCTTCTTGTACTCCACGCGCAGCTTCCGGCCCTGAAGTTCAAAGTGGTTCAACACCTCAATCACCGTCGCGGTCTCTTCAGCCGTGGTGAAGTTTGCAAACGCCAAACCCCGGAAGACACCATTATCAAAGTGATAGTTGAATGCGTAAGGTAGCGGCAGGTTCATGTCCGTCATCAACTGCACCAATTGTTCCTTCTTCACGGCAAAGGGGATATTCTTGATCACGATCGCCGTTGGGATCAGCTCATCCTCGCCATCCTGTTGGGTGTTGGTCGGGTTGCCCGCATGGGAATTGGTATGCTGTCCGGTGTGCTGCCCAGTGTGTTGCCCGGTCGGCTGCCCAGGGGCTAGGCTGCCACCGAAATGATTCGTTGGCGCCGGCTGCTGCTGCGGCTGCGGCTGCGACACCGGCTGCTGATCCAACCAAGTCTGCGTTCTGTTAGCCACTTCGCTATGCCGACTACCCCAGGGATGGTGTCCGTACCGATGGGAGACCGGTGCGCCGCGTCGTGGGCTTTATCCTGCCCGTGGCAGAATTCATGCCGCTGAGCGAATGCGCACCACCGAACCCATTCGGATTCCACGTCTGCGAACCGGGCATGTCATAATTATAATGGGTGTTGCTCGGGAGAGGACTGAGCCGTTCTACCCGGTTGTTGTCGTATCTTGCCAGTGGATCCTCATACAGGTTGCTTGGCATGGGGCCATAGGCGTCGAACTGCCGAGATGGCTGCCGGTTCAACGGCTGCTGTTGGTTGCGCTGAGAGCCTGGAGACCGGGACGACGGGTTATCGTGGTACATTTTCGGTCGGGGTCCCAAGAGACTCGGTCGACGGGGTGAGTTGTCAGCGATCGGGGGCGATAGCAAGCGACGGCACGTTCAGAGGATCATAGGGGCATCCGGATCACGACCGAGGCACGCTATTCCCTGAGCATCGACCGAAGACGACACGACGAGGCCCGGATGACAGTGACAAGCGAGTTATGAGAGGATTTGCAGACGGGGAGCGGTCGAGTTGCGGTGTCGGGGGGAAGTTTTGACAATCCTTCCCGGCCGCGTGATGGCCGCGTGAAACAATGAATCCCGTGAAGTCGGATGGTCCAGGGGAGATTGCAGAGCCGAGGCCGGAGAGCCACGACGTCAATCGCACCCGAGTATAAATGACGGGGAATGGGTTGTTTGGGAAGGGTGAGTTTTTTTTTTTTTACAATTGAATAATTTTTTTTTCCTCGTGTTTTCGTTGGGAAGATGGTTGCCGGAAAGATGGCGCTAAGCACACGGGGAAAACCAGAGGGAGGCAAGGAAGATGGACCAAAACCCGACAAGCACAGAAGACAAGCACACCCAATGACGAGGGGGGAGATATATAAAAAAGTAGTCGGGAGAGCTACTTCAGGGAGAGAGAAAATAGGGGGGGAGAGGCGAGCGATGAAATTCCGTCGACAAGCCCAGAGATGGGGGATGGACTTCTTCTTGGGGGAAAAGACAGAAAGGGAGAGGCTTTGTCCAGGTGGGGTTTAGTCACCTGAGCTTATGCCTTAGGGGCCTTTAGTGAGTAGTCTCAGGGAGTCGCCCTTTTGCCCTTCAGGCGTTAAGAAAAAAAAAAAAATAAAACTCCTCCAAACCAAGTCAAATTCTCGATAGTCTACACATAGTCGGGTCCTCCATTTACCCACCAGATTGAGTTTCAGGGACACACGGACTCCATTCAACTCAGGGATGCTCCTGTCGCCTATCCCACCCGATCCCCTTACCAATGAGCTTCATCCCGTCCCATCGCCACGACTTCCCGTGCTCCCGGCGCCATCCAGGTCCATGTTGGTGGGAGCAGGAATTCCCCGGCCCCAGTGGCTAGGTACTTAACGCACTGTTGGAAAGCGTTACTTAAGTTAGTGAGGAACTTAGGGCCCAGAATGATGGTCTCCTAGCGCCCCCCCGACTGAGCCACTTTGCTCAAAAACAGATTCCCTCTCCCTTGGCGTCTCGAGGGCGGGCCCTGAGGCTTGGAGCGCACGAAAGGCATTGACCGAGGCTCTGGCTCATGTCGACGACTCGATGGAACCTATCTAGTCTAACTAATTCTCGGACTCTTTCCTAAAGGGATCCAGTTCATGATTCTTGGGAAATGGACACGGACCGAGCTCCTCCACCCGGCGCCGTTTCAGCTTCAATTCAGGGGAAACTCGACCTGCGCGAGAACACGAACGACGGGGATCCGGCTTCTAGAAGCATGACCCATGGTGGCTGTTTGGAAACAATGGAATGAATGCGCCGTTTGAGTCATGACTCCAAAGTAACCTAACGATAAGTACCTACTCTGTATACAAACACTGGCTGATTCAGAAAACGGTGGTCATGGCAACTCGAGACCGCATGCAATCTCAAGATCATTCCGTGTGGTGGTCATGAATGGACGTCTACCCCTGGAATCAATCGCAACGACGTCAGCGGAAAGCACGCGCAGGGACTCGTGCATGTGCAGCCCAAAGTCTGCAGTTTCTGAGCTTGAGTGAGCATCTCACTCTACCATAAATCCATAATATGGAAAGCAGTGACGTATGCAAACAATCCTCATTGGTTATGGATGTTAGGGGAAGTTGGAAACATTCCAAGGAGCCACTTCGGATGCCATATGCGAGCTCATCAAGCTCGGTCGCCGAGCTCAAGCTTGAGCTGGAGCTTGCTTTCGGAGCTCGCTCCGCGAGAACCGAGTCTCAGCTTCTGACTAGTACATAGTAACTAGGTAGTGATTCGAAGCGTTAATTTCAATTCAATTCCCAAGCCGAGATGTTACTATGCATTCACTTTACGGAGTACTCCGGACGAGTACGCAAATGATCACGTTCTCGACAACATCATCCGAACAGGACAAGAATAGAACGTTCCTCTCCCACCGCGGACGGCGCTGCCAATGCCGTGATGAGAAAGATTCCCTTCGCACGATTGTCAATTGGGATACGGAAGAAGTCGAGTCCATTGAGATCCAATCGTCCAACAGTCCGAGGACGGAGGTCGACAGATCCAGAGATCTAGAATGACAAGGTGCCTCAGGAGGCCGTTGCAAAGCCACCCTGCACTGAGGTTCCTTTCCAACTAAGCTGCACTTACATAATCAAGCTTGACCTTGGCGGTTTGGCTCACTATTTTAGCGCCCACGAGTTTCCAATTTCCAATCTTGGAGCAACCATCATGATTCATATTCATGGGCAGCCGTTGAGGAAGTGAGGAGTGAGTGAAATCAGTGGATAGTTTAGGTTGACTAGTCCGTGCCTCCGTGGATCCGCCGGCAATCCGGCATCAAGTCCCATCTTTTGATTCTGACCATTGAGAACTTTTGAGTACGAGTCCTTCACCTAAGGATCAATGAACGAATCCAGAGTCAAAACAGAGAAGACGAGGTTATGGAGGTTATCCATACCAGCTTTTTTTCCTTAGTCTGGGCTCACAGTGCCCGGCATTGGAATTTGAGTTCTCTCTGGTAACTACTATCTACTTGCCTAGTGGATACAAACATGCAGATTAGTTTGTAGTGATCGCCAAAGTTATTGGGATACATAGTACTCCGTATGTTTGGCTCCAGATTTGCTAGTAACATGCTCGAGTCCTCAACACATCCATCCTTACACTCTATGTAGGCTGGGGATGCAAGTCGGCAATTGTTTCTCATAGTTCTTGGTGGAGATGGTCTTTTAGAAATTTAAGGAGTAACCTCGCCAAAGTTATCGATTGCGTCAGAAAGCGTCATTCCTAAACCTCCAATTCATAATAGCATGATTGGTATCTCATCTTGATCAGACCATCAAGTCATAACAGAGTTCAGTCCGTGTCCACTGTCCAGATGATCCGCAAGACCCTCCGATTACGGACCGCTGCCCCGGCCCAGCAAGATGTCCCCGTCACGCACATACCCGTCTTGGTCTACGGCACCGCATGGAAAAAGGAACAGACCGCTGACCTCGTGTACAAGGCCATCCGCGCGGGGTTTCGGACAATTGATACGGCGGCCCAGCCCAAGCATTACCGGGAGGATCTCGTGGGGAGCGGCATTCGACGTGCGATCCGCGAGGGAATCGTGAGGCGGGATGAACTCTATGTAGGTGTGCTCCAGCACTGGTAGCCTGTCTGTCTTTTCTCTCGCTGAGCGTCATTCCATTGACGCTTGACTAAACACTGCTGGCAGATTCAAACCAAGTTCACCTCCGTCGCAGGTCAAGACCTGTCCAACATGCCCTATGACCCTCGAGCGAGCATCCCGGAGCAAGTGCAGGCATCAATCAAGTCATCGCTCCATCATCTTCGCGTCTCTGAAACTGGAGAAGGCGATGATGATACCTACATCGATACGCTCGTGCTGCACTCGCCCTTGCCCACCTTGAAAGACACCATCGAGGCCTGGACAACCGCGGAGACGTACGTACCGCACCGTATTCGCAATGTGGGCGTCTCCAATTGTCCTGCAGATGTCCTGGAGGCCCTCTACAACTTTCCCCAGGTCCGCATCAAACCCGCCGTGGTCCAGAATCGCTTCTACGCAGACACGGGATACGATGTGGCCGTTCGCGCATTCTGCCGGCAGCATGACATGATCTTTCAAAGTTTCTGGACTCTGACAGCAAACCTACGACTGCTCATGTCCCGGCTGATTGCCGATCTTGCCGACTTGGCAGGAATCAGCAAGGCGGCTGCTTTGTATGCCCTGGTCCTGGGCCTGCAAAACGCCGTAATCTTGGATGGCACCACGAACGATACCCACATGGCCGATGACCTGCAGTCTCTAGATCGAGTAAACGCTCTTATCGAGAGGAACCCGGACGCATGGGCGGCTGCGATGAAGGAGTTCCGGCAGTTGATAGGTGATCCATGAACCCCATCTCATCCCGGGTCTATGACGTTGAGAGAGAGAGAGGAGGGGAGTCCGCGGAAAGTCTGGAACAAAGTCTGTCCCATCAGCCAATCAAAACATGCAAATGCATCACGTAATCTCTGTGAAGTGGTCTGATTTGTGCATTGAAGTCATGTGATCCAGTCTGCTGACTAACACTACTCGTCTTCATAATTTTTATGCGATCCCTCCTCTTCCGTCACGCCAAGACCCATCATCGTTTTGAAAGACTGCGAGAAATCAGGGAAGAAACAAGAGGACAAAAGGACAACAATGCCATCCTTCCATCCGATCCTGACTCAGTAGACGTCTCCTGCATGTCATTTCCTGCATAACACTCTCCGTCGCGCTCGATTGAACGATTGTGCCGACTTTCTCTCCGCTTTTTCGTTCCTCGTGGTCGCTGACCGCCCTGGACGACGTTTACGCCATCCCACCCCCTCCGCAGTCGTCAACGCTTTCTGAACCCGCTGGGCGATTATCTTTGCCGCCAGCCTTTTCAGCACCTTTCTGTCATTCTGGATACACTCTTCGCTCTCGAATCTGCGACTCTCAGTGTACATTCTTGATTGCGGGCATTTCCCTCGTCCTAGGCGTGGGATTGCCCCTCAATCATCGCCGCCGGCGTCCTGTCCCGGTGCGCTGTTAGCTTTTGATAAAAAGAAAAGAAACAAGAGAAAAAAAAAAAAAACAACGAAGATTGTTCATATTGAGGTCCTGCAGTTCCTCTCAACAGAGTTCTTTTCTTTAGCACGTGATTGAGATCCATCTCCGTTGGTTGAGAGCGACCAGCGGGTCGCCCTAGATTGCCTTGAAAGAACAAAAGACCGTCTTCAATCATCGATAACGCACCAAGATGACGACCCAAGCATCATCGTCTCGGAAACGCCCGGCTCCAGGCACATCGCCGCCGGTCAGTCAGCCAATGGTGTCCGTGCCGGGCTTTCAGAATTCCAATACTCAGTTGTCGAACGACCAATATCTTCCATGGAGTCATGATTCGTCCACCCCAGTGGCCCCCTATGCTCTTGATGCTAGTGGTACCTACAATCCTGGCCAATACCATCAGGTCAACCAGGACATGTCGTCGTCGACCCAGCTCGCCCGGAGACCGATGAATCAACTGCTCCGCAACAACCGGGGTTATGAACAACCACCCCCTCCTCCTGCTCCGTCCCTGTCCGATCCAGCCCCGAGCAACGATTGGGGTGAAGGCGAGAGCCTGGCTGAATTGCAGCGGAGGGCATTGATCGCCAAGAGAGAAGCCCAGGCAAAGCGGAGGCAGATTCCTCCCTTCGTGCAGAAGCTGAGCAGGTAAGTTGTCGCTCACCTGCCACGTCTCAATTCTGTGGTTTGGTGCTGACGGAAGTGCAGTTTTCTCGACGAGTCCAAGAACACGGACCTTATCCGGTGGTCAGACGATGGAAACTCTTTCATCGTTCTCGACGAAGATGAGTTTGCCCGGACCCTGATCCCCGAGTTGTTCAAGCACAACAACTACGCCTCGTTTGTGCGCCAGCTCAACATGTACGGTTTCCACAAGAAAGTTGGCTTGTCGGACAATTCCATGAGAGCAAGCGAACGGAAGAACAAGAGTCCAAGTGAATACGCTAATCCATATTTCAAGCGTGGCTACCCAGATCTGCTGTGGTTGATCCAGAAGCCCAAGAGCTCTCATTCCAAGAACAAGTCCAAGTCCAAGACGCCGGATGCCGAGACCGATGGCGACGAATACGGAGAGGACGGGCGTGACGACCGCCGGAAGCAGCTCACTCTATCGGGTCATCATGGCATTCTCCCCAAGGACCAGCTGGCCAGCGTGTATCGCGAACTGCAGACCATCCGTCAGCAACAGCAAATTATCTCCAACACCATCAATAAACTGCGCCGGGAGCATGAGCAACTGTACGCGCAAGCCGCCAGTTTCCAAGAGCAACACGCTCGCCACGAGAATTCGATCAACGCCATTCTGACATTCCTTGCAACAGTCTACAACCGCAGCCTTCAAGCGGGCCACGATGGTCAGCAAAATCTGACCAATGCGTTTTCCGGCATCATTGCCTCGCAAGATCAAAGCAATGTGGTGGATGTGGGGAACAACTACGCGTTGAGCAATGTTGGGGGCGACAATCTGAAGGCCTACAAGAAGCAGCCTCTGCTCTTGAAGGCACCCCCGGCACGAAACGACGTTGCACCCCAGGGTGGCCGCGCGAGCACTTTGTCCCCCACATCCAGCACTTCGTACGAACGGCAGTCGCCGCATTCGCGCAAGCCCTCTGCTCCGAAGCCGGGAAGCGTGGAGGAGCTTCAGGACTCTTCCACGGGCCTGCAAACCGGGTCGTCCGATAACAACCGTCAACTCCCGCAACGCGACATCATGTCTATGATTCAGAACAGCAACGCAAACAATGGCGTCCAGACCACGTACGCGGACTTCCCGAACGTTCTGACGTCTCTCGAAACATCCGGAGGCAACACCGCTCTCTCGCCGAATCAGCGCGCCGACATGCTTCGCCTGATGGCCAACGACACCAGTGCAGCGGACCCGAGCGCGGTATCGTCGTCCAACAATGCTCTCGTGACGCCGAATCCACCACCGATGCCACAGAATTACGCTGATCGGCTCCAGAGCACGCGGGAGGAGATTGACAATCTGGTGAAGATGCAGGCCGAGCAGGATCGGTCGGTGCAGAACCTGACCAATCTCCTGCAGCCCCTCAGCCCGACCGGCACGATCCCGGGCATTTCGGATGGGAACGTGCCACCGCCACCTTTGGACCTGGATCAGATTTTCAACAGCCAAGATTACTTCACCGACATTCCCGAGCTGGACAACAACAGCAGCAACAACACCACCAACGGCAAGAGTGGGTTCGAATTCAACAACGCGGACACCACTGCTGGCACTGCGAACGAAGCGGCCAATAACGACCTCTTCAACTTTGACAACGTCACTGGCGCAGGCGGGCAGAACGTGGAGACCGGTGTGGACAATGCCGGTGCCGCGGGAAGCAAGCCCGGAGGCGTTACGGGCTATTTCGATGGGTACGATGGGCCGATCGGCACGGACGCTCAGGGCGGCAACGCGTTCGGGCGGAGCGGCCCAGAGCCTGGACGGGTCATCGAGGCTGTTACTGACCGCGAGTCTCTGAGTCCGGCGCCCACGGTTTCCAGCGTCGCGAACGCCGAGGGCGAGTCTGGCATGAAGAATAGCCCGAAACGGCGCAAGCACTCCTGAGTGTCTTTTCGTCGTTTCTTAGACTCTCATGTGTATCGTTTATCTTGCGATCGGACTGATGCTCTGACGGTTTACCAGTTGATTTGGATTTGTATGCAAGTCGATGAAGCTGGGACAGGGACGGATACTACGGTTATGATACTTCTGTAATACAGAGGGAGGGTTTGTGTTTTCATTTGCTCATGCTCTGTGTTCAGGATGATCAAGAACTTTGTCATGGGATTTTGCCAGATAGTTGCTTTATATGTTGGCTTTTTTTTGTAATCAGGTATAAGAATAAAAGTTGATTGTTTTCAAGACAGCTTCATCCGAAAGCCTATAAAACAGCTGTTTGTTTTCTCGAAGAGAGCACTCCTTGTTGAGAAAAGTCACGTGTTCTCAAGAGGCCAATTTGAGGTGGCCACTCCAGAGTAGAATTTTGGGATAACAGCATGAATTTTTTCGTGAGCTCAGTGAAGCTACTCCTACGTGTCCTTGTTTAATTTCTCTTTCCCCTTTCTTTCTCTTTCCTCTCGGTTTTTTTACGAGGGTTGATTCTTTCGACCGATAATTGCTCAAGATGGTGTCCCCTCAAGTGTCAGTGCCTGCAGTCATGCGCAATGCATTGGAGAACGTCTCGGAAGCTGACTACAAGGGACTCTCACAGAACCAACATGGTCCTCATTCTTGGACTGATGCAACTGTCCAAGAAGGTGCCATTCGACAACCCGGACGTTTTATTTGGGGTTCGGTGTCTGTACATTGCGTCGAACCTGCTTATCTTTGGGCTGTATCTCTACGTGCAGTCGGTAATCAATAAAAAGAAGGGTACGTTCCTACTTTCGGGGGAAGGGGGGGGGGGGGGGGGGGGAAGGAGAGAGAGAGAAAGAGACCTGTCAATATTGACCGCGTGGGAATTCGTACAGACTTGACCACCCTCAAATACGTCGAGCCCGCGCCGCTCGGCTCCGGGGGAGGAGCCCAAGCCCGTTACCACGACGGTGCAGGAGTATGACCGCACGCAGCTGCGCAACCAGTTCAAGGCGCAGCTGATGGGCATTGGCATGATGGTCGTGATGCACCTGTGGTTCAAGTACAAGAACCCGCTGCTGATCCAGTCCATCATCCCCGTCAAGAGCGCACTCGAGTCGAACCTGGTCAAGATCCACGTCTATGGCAAGCCCGCCACGGGCAATCTCGCGCGGCCGTGGAAGTCCGCGCAAGGATTCTTGGGGATGACCTCGGGCGAGATCAAGACGGATAAGGCTTCGGTTGAGAATGCGGAGCGGAATTTCCGCGGGGGTGTTAAGGAGGACTGAAGACTGAAGTGATCGATCAGAGATGGGGGCGGGGTGGGTGCCCGCGTCGGGCGGTTTTCTCTGTATTCTACCTACAAGTATAATACATTGTGCCGCGGGACAAAATATCCAATTCCATGTGCATACTATATAGGACGGAGGGAGCAATGTGAACGGGTTTGGTCATTGACATTCGGAATGGTCCGGCCCGGCGTCCTTTGGGAACCCGGTCCGTAGGCCCCTTTATCCGCAGGATTCAATGGATCTGCCGTCGAGTCCTTGTCGTATGAAGATACGAGTGGTGTCAGGAAATGCTGCTCCTGTATGCCTTGAGTCGGCAAATCTCGGACGGACGGCTGATCCTCAAGGTACTGGGCCGGGGATTCACGGAATATCCGATCCCTGTTGCAGGCTACTCACGGCATCCGACGGAATAGTTACAGTATCAAGTTTGAATCACAGTGAATGTTTGATTCTTGCGTCCATACTGTAGTAGCTGCAGTTCTGAGCTCAGTACAGGCTCTTGCGAGTGCAGGGCATAGAGTTAGGTTCGCGCTTGTACAAGTATGTTGGTACTAGGTACCTACTGGAATCGGATGAATGCCTCAGGCCACGATCCGACCGACGATCGATCGACTGATCCCCGATCATACTACTACAGTACTACTCATACAGTACTCCTGTCCCTGCATCCGTTCCAAGTACGACTCTCCCGCTTCCCGTCGGAATTCTGGAGTCAAATAGCCTAGGTTATCAACTGACATTCCCTTTGCCTGTAGGCCTGGATCACCTCTGGCCCTCTCTCTCATTGGCTGCGTCGGTTGTCCGATTGTCCCTGGGATGACATGCTGTGAGGTTCCTGTTTTGCCCGTTTATGGACCTCAATCATGGAATATCGATTCCAGTCCGGAGTAAGTTACTGCGTACTTTACTTGGCTGCTATTTGACGATAGGAGTCAGTTGACAAGCATTAATTACAAACTCATTATGAGAGAAGCGAGACATGGTTCATGGAAAAAACAATAGAAATGAGTCACTAGGTAGCATTTCACTGTAGCCCGCTTTGCAGCTCTGACATCAGAAGCTCAAGTTGATTCGATGCGGGATTCCAGCATCCACTGCCATAATAATTAGGTTAGAGGTATGTACTGTATTTCAAAACGAAGGGCTTAGTCAGAGCTCCTCCCGGTGACCCAATCTGATCGCAGTTGGTGACTGGGCTGTTGCGTCAATGGTCACCGAGTGGCCCGTTTTGTATAAGAGAGAAAAAAAGCTCACGTATAAACATCATCCCCGCCACGCCCCTCCGTCAGATTTTTTTGTCTTCCTCTTCGCTTCTGAGGATTTTCTCTGCTGCCAATCTCTCAGTTCGTGCGATTCGGACTGTGATCATCGTAATTGTCATCTCAGGTAAGTTCATGTTGCGCTTTGTTTCTTTATCCTCGCGCATCAAAGCTTGCTGACTTACCCCGCCATAGCTTAACCGTCACCACCGCAAACATGGTTGTCAAGGTAGAGAAATCGGTCAACACATCAACCTTTGGAATCATCTTCAGCTCACCATCTGTGTAGGTCGGCATTAACGGCTTTGGCCGTATTGGACGAATTGTACGTACAGAACCGGCCAGTCCCTAACCCCGCGCATCTGCATCGACTAACTTGCGTTGGATAGGTCTTCCGCAACTCGTGAGTAGCTGCCCATCCCGAATGCTTTGCCGCGTCTAACTTTTTCTTCCCAGCATCGAGCACGGCGAGGCCCAGGTCGTTGCCGTCAACGACCCTTTCATTGAGACCAAGTATGCGGTACGTAACATCTAGCTCCGCCGTCGGTCCCATCCTTCAAGGCATCGGCACTAACCCCACAAACAGGCCTACATGCTCAAGTATGACTCTCAGCACGGCCAGTTCAAGGGCACGATCGAGATCGATGGCAACGATCTGATCGTAAACGGCAAGCGCGTCAAGTTCTACCAGGAGAAGGACCCCAGCAACATCCCGTGGTCGGAGAGCGGTGCCCAGTACATCGTGGAGTCCACCGGTGTCTTCACCACCAGCGAGAAAGCCTCGGCCCATCTCAAGGGTGGTGCCAAGAAGGTTGTCATCTCCGCTCCCTCGGCTGATGCCCCCATGTTCGTCATGGGTGTGAACCACGACAAGTACACCTCGGACATCCAGATCCTATCCAACGCTTCCTGCACGACCAACTGCCTGGCTCCCCTGGCCAAGGTCGTTAATGACAACTGGGGCCTGGTCGAGGGTCTGATGACCACCGTCCACGCCTACACCGCGACCCAGAAGACCGTCGATGGTCCTTCGGCCAAGGACTGGCGTGGCGGCCGTACCGCGGCGCAGAACATCATCCCCAGCAGCACCGGTGCTGCCAAGGCCGTCGGCAAGGTCATCCCGGAGCTGAACGGCAAGCTCACCGGCATGGCCATGCGTGTGCCCACTTCCAACGTCTCGGTCGTCGACCTGACCTGCCGCACCGAGAAGCCGGTCTCGTACGATGAGATCAAGGCCACCTTCAAGAAGTACGCCGAGGGCGAGCTGAAGGGTATGTGCTGGTGTGCCCTTGTCAGCAATTCGTGTCATCGCTAAACCACCCGCAGGCATCCTGAGCTACACCGAGGACGACGTTGTCTCGTCCGACCTGAACGGTGACTCGCACTCGTCCATCTTCGATGCCAAGGCCGGCATTGCCCTCAACCCCAACTTCATCAAGCTGGTCGCTTGGTACGACAACGAGTGGGGCTACTCTCGCCGTGTCGTTGACCTGATCGGTAAGTTCTCTTTGGGCTGGATAGATGTCGAGACAAGAGTCTAACGATTCAATACAGTGCACATTGCCAAGGTTGACGGCAACGCGTAAACATCTTCAAGACCCGTTGAGATACAACGATGACTGATGTTCTATGATAATAGTGAAAACGCAATGTACTTAATGAAATGAAATGCAATGGCTGAACAATTGCAATGTAGTTTTTTTCTTGATCATGTAACTCCCTTTTTTTCACGGCCATTATTCAAGACATATCCAAGTTCAGAGAACGAGTCTGATCTCAACTTGCACTTCTGTCTGAACCTCTTTGACTAAGCTCGGCCAATGGACACTGATTGGCCAGGGCATCAACCCAATTCTCCACGTGATAGTGAGGTTCCCAGCTTTCACTTGGTAGCGCGTTAGGCTTGCTGATTTGATCTCTTGTTGTTTGATTCCTCTCTAGTGGTTTCGAATCTCAAGATATTTCGAAGCCCTTACCCACCGCGTCTTCTCTGCCCGGATTCTTGCAGAGAGAGTTTGGTTGTGGAAGTCACGTGGTTCCAGTCTGAATTGCACTCGAGAGCAGTTCAGCAAAGACATTAAAATCGTTCCGTGAACTTCGAAGCAGCTTGGAGATTCAAGCGAGCTTCTTCTTGTACAGCGGTTCTGTGTGGTGGGTTGTCTTTTTTTTTTTTTCCAGCTCTGCTCCGGCGAAATAATCATTCGCAATTGTTATCAGTTTGCTCAATCCCGCCATAGAAGCTTTGCAGACTGGGTTTCTTGGGGGCTCGTTCAATACAGCATTCTTACTGCATGCACATTTGAAAACACTTTCGAGTGAAAGCTATTGCTCATGGCGAGGATCTTTTTTCCTGGTTAAAGGCGTGGGCATGAGGTGATTTGACTACTCTCGCACGTGTTTGGTTCATTTTCGAATTGTCTGCCCACATTCAACCACCATGGAGGAAGATGAAGACCTTGCTATGGGGGAGGTCCCTCTCTCGCATCGAGTCCCTGTTCAGAGTGGGATGACGGCAGAATCGTCCTTGCGGGATGACGAAGGGCGTGCACCCCTGAAAGGAGATACATCCGCGGAGGCTTCAAATCTTCACCCACAAAATGGGCATCCGCAGCGCGGACAATCAGTGCCCTCTCGCGAAACTCCTGGAGTGGGTGGATATCCCGCTTCGATCCCGGACTCGAGTGACCCGACCTGGAGGGAAGTGGCCCGCTCCGTTGAGCACGGCATGCCCGTTGCGAGGTCCAGCGAGGATTTTGACAGCATGCTGGATGTAAACTCGGACTGGTCGACCGACGAGTCGATGCCGATCTCGTCCGGGCTTCCGCTGGCGTCGCTCGCGACGGGCTACTGCTATGATGTCCGGATGCGATATCACTGCCAGGTGCAGGCCTCAGCCGATCCGCATCCCGAGGACCCACGCCGAATCCTCTACATCTACAGGGAGTTGTGCTGTGCGGGGCTCATCAACGACCCGCAGATCAGCCGTAGTACGTTGGTGCCGCGGCCAATGCAGCGCATTGAGATTCGCGACGCCACGCAGGAGGAGATCCAGCTTGTTCACACGCCGGACCATTATGCCTTTGTGGAGAGCACCAAGGGTTCGTCCTCTGTGAATTCCATTCTCGTTTTCTTCGTTTCTTATTAATGCACGAAACAGATCTTTCCGATGAGCAGCTGATCCAGCTCGAGGAGAGAGGTAACTCCATTTACTATAATCGACTCAGCTTTTCTGCAGCATTGTTGTCGGCTGGGGGCGCCATCGAGACCTGTCTAGCTGTGGCCAAGCGCCAGGTGCGAAATGCAATTGCCGTGATCCGGCCACCAGGGCACCATGCCGAGTACGACCAGCCAATGGGCTTCTGCATGTTCAACAATGTTTCAGTCGCGGCGAAAGTGTGTCAGCGGCAGTTGGGTGATGCGTGCCGGAAGATTCTGATTCTTGACTGGTGTGTATAATGTCATATTCAGGATGATTGTCGGACTGACGTTGCCAGGGATGCCCACCATGGTGAGTAGACGGAAGGTGTGGTGAGTGTTACTCCACTGACCGCGACAAGGAAACGGTATCCAAAAGGCGTTCTACGATGATCCGAATGTTCTGTATATCTCTCTACACGTCTATGAAGATGGCAGATTCTATCCAACTGGGCCAGAGGGGAATTATGACCATATCGGAGAAGGACCGGGCGTTGGGAAGTAGGTCATCCGGTTCATGAGAAAGCCTGGATCCTGGCTGATGGCTTTGTCTAGAAACGTCAACATCCCGTGGCCTTCACAGGGCATGGGGGATGGCGACTACATGTATGCGTTCCAGCATGTCGTGATGCCCATTGCTACCGAGTTTGATCCGGATTTGGTCATCGGTAAGTGCCATATCGCTGCCCCTTGTGCGCTGTGTTGAACCGCGTTGACTGTGAGCAGTGGCTTCTGGATTTGACGCTGCGGCGGGCGATGAGCTGGGTGGTTGCTTTGTCACCCCAGCGTGCTACGCCCACATGACACACATGCTGATGACCCTGGCAAACGGTAAGGTGGCCGTTTGCTTGGAGGTAGGTTTCTACCCTGTTTGAGGAAATCTTTCATGTTGACATGGTCCTAGGGAGGCTATAATTTCCGGGCCATCGCAAAGTCAGCCTTGGCAGTGGCCAAAACTCTCATGGGAGAGCCGCCGGACCGGCTCGAAGCTACAAAGGCGTCTAGGGCCGCTGTCCAGGTGGTCAACCAAGTGAGGACCACGCTCTCCAAGTATTGGAAGTGCATGTATCCGAAGGCGCCCGTACAGGAGGGTCTTTTCACCGATCGCTTCCATGGTCAGTACCCCGGTTGACCGGTGGAGTGCGTATGCTGACTGGGCCAGACATCATCCGCGCCTATCAAGCCAAGCAATTGTACGATAGCCATAAGCTCACGAGCTTGTGGATCTACCGTACGACGATCTCCAAGTCGTTCGAAAATCAGGTGTTGGCGAGGTAAGTTTCCCTTGTATGGATTGTAGTGTCGGTTGCCCCGATCCTGACTGTTGTAGTCCAAACTATGACCAAGCTGTGCCGTTGCTTGTGATCTTCCATGACCCGTAAGGACCATTTGACAGGAGAATCGGTGGTCGACGCTCACCTTGGTAGGCCGGAGATTATGGGCATCCATCATCCGATTACGCATCGTCTGGAGGCTCACAACTGCTGGCTAGTATGTTCAACACTCCAATTTGGATGGTCCAAGCTAACAAATACTAAGGCTGATATTGTCAAGGACTACATTGCCTGGGCTGTTGGCAGGGGCTACGGCGTCATTGATGTCAATATTCCCAAGCATATAACAGCACAAGATGTATGGATCGCTTTGTTGCCTGATTTCTTGACTAACAGTTTCAGGGTATCGGGAAATACGAAGACGAAGACGACAACCGTCCCCATGCAACCGAGGAGTTGGCGTCATATCTGTGGGACAACTATATTGAGTACGTTTGTCTGGCTCATTGTGGACAGGGGAAGCGTCGTTGCTGACAGGGGCAGGCCTAATGATGCGACTCATATTTTCTTTCTAGGAGTTGGTGATGCCTTCTACGGCGTGGCCAATCTGTTGATCAACCGCGGTTCGTGTTCCCAGATTCATCGGGTGAAACCCAGATCCAACACCCCGGCCCTTGCTGACCTTTCCAAACAGATAGCATCTACCAACGCGTCAATAGCGTCATTTCGTTTGTCGCCGATAACCCTGTCCGCGCCGTGGCATCGCCCACGCAAGTCTGGCTGTCGCGATGGTACAAGGAGGTAAGTACATGTTGTACCTGTTTCTTTTCTCTCGTCACTCAGACCGAATTCTCATTGTCCGACAGAATTCTCTCGTGTTTGTCTCGCATACGCACGGCGTGTGGAACAATACCGAGAACCGTCGTAAACCTTCGAAACGTTATGGGCGACTCATCCAGTCGCCGCGGACGGGGCTCAATGAGATGCTGCTGCATCATAAGCATGAAGTGTTCAAGTGGATCGAGGATCGGGTCGCAGCTGACGAGGAAGATATGAGTGAGGAGAGTTGATTGTGGGAATGTTTTTGGTTTTTGAGCGGGAAGCACAACGTGTGTGACTCTATTGATCTGCTCTGAGTTTGAGAAGGGATACATAGTATTGATCAAGATTCCTAAGAGCCTTGGTGCACAGCATTCCACTGCCGCGTTGCGCGGAGTTTTTTTACCCTGTGGAAGTGAAGACTTGCGTTACGTGGATTGTCTAGAGTAACTAATCTTTCAGTGCCAATTCAATGAATTGTACCTTGATACTGATTCTTCCTGCCATTCTGTTCACTTTTCTACAAGAAAGAGCTGAACCGCGCAACATCTTTGATTGTTGACTGCCATTATCTGTCACTCAGTGCCCTGATCGATAAGTTTAGCTTTGTTTCCGAACTCGTAAGTACATTGGTATGTTTGTATGGTCTCTAACCTAACCAACTAACTAACTTAATATGGCTGGTAGGTAGGTATCTTCCCTATCAAGTTTAGGTTGCTTTGTTCAACAACAATTTCCGCTCGCAATCAATACAGAGTACTCTCCTCCACGTTTTGATCATCACGCTTGATTGGAAACAGATCTCATCAATCTTTTGGCATTTTTTCAGCGTTTGCTGGGCCTTGCTTTGGCAGCTATTGTGATTACGGAGGATTGTGTGGGAAATTACTAATTCCCAGGTCCATGGTGTGACCTGTGCGGTTGGATTGGTAATCCATGCATATACTATTGGACTTTTGATTGTAGACACCCCCCCCCCCCCCTTTTTCCCCGTTGATTGTGAGGGTTCACAGAAGGAAAAGGACAGATCGTTTTTGTTTTATTGCTTTTTTACGTTTCTTTTGTCAGTTTCTTTTGGTCGAAAAAAAAGGAACTCAAAGAAAGAAAGGCTTTAATAGCTTCATATCTTGGCTATCCACCGCATGCCTCCAAGGTCCTCCTGGGCATTGCTCCGGTTGTGCTCCATTCCTGATAGCTTCACTGGTGCGCTGCAGGGCTGTCACCATCTATTGAATCGGAACGTCGTGTTCGCGTCTGATAGTTATTGTACTGCTGTCCGGCGGCACGGCCATCGAGCTTGGTGTTCTTTTCCGGTCACTCTGCTCCCTCGCCGCCTCCCTCCTTCGTCGTGCCGTCTTCTTCTTCCCTGTGGCCTTGCTCGACGAGCTCCCGCTTCCCGGTCCTTTGCATCGTTGTCTTCCACCAAAACAGTCGACGACACCATGGCCGAGGGCGTCGTGCGCGTGACGGACAATCTCGAGCGGCCCGAGCTGGACGATCGCTCGTACCGGGTGATTCGGCTGCCGAACAAGCTCGAAGCCCTGTTGGTGCATGACCCCGACACGGACAAGGCCAGTGCCTCGGTCAACGTCAATGTGGGCAATTTCTCCGACGACGATGACATGGCCGGCATGGCGCATGCGGTCGAGCATCTGCTCTTCTTGGGTACGGAGAAGGTCAGTATATAGTCCATTGTCTAGGACCCTTTCAAGTACAAGAGGGGAAGTTGTGTGAGAGAGAATAAGAAAATAATCCTCAGGCGGTGATTCTTTTGACCGCTTTGCCGTGTACAGTATCCCAAGGAGAACGCGTACAATCAATACCTGGCTGCGCATTCCGGATCGTCGAATGCCTACACCGGCGCCACCGAGACGAACTACTACTTTGAAGTCGCCGCTACCAACGAGTTGAGCGATCAGCAACAACAACAACAACAACAACAACAACAACAACAACAACAACAACAACAACAACAACAACAACAACAACAACAACAACAACAACAACGACAACGACAACAGCAAAGCCATTCCGCGGGTACAACTACGAATGGGGCAACGACAAACGGTGAAGTGGAAGGGAAGTCCCAAGAGCCTCCCTTGTACGGCGCTCTGGACCGCTTCGCGCAGTTCTTCATCGCGCCGCTGTTTTTGGAGTCGACGCTGGACCGTGAGCTCCGCGCCGTGGATTCGGAGAACAAGAAGAACCTGCAGAGCGACGTGTGGCGATTGATGCAACTGAACAAGTCCCTCTCCAACGAGGCTCACCCGTATCATCACTTCTCCACGGGCAATCTGACCACGCTGCGCGATGAGCCGCTGAAGCGCGGCGTTGACATCCGCCGCGAGTTTATCAACTTCCACAAGAAGCATTACTCGGCGAATCGGATGAAGCTGGTTGTGCTGGGACGGGAGTCGCTCGATGAGTTGGAGAAATGGGTCGTGGAGCTCTTTTCACCCGTAGAGAATAAGGAACTGCCCCAGAACCGCTGGGATGACGTGCCCATTTTTTCGGAGGAGAATCTGTGCACGCAGGTCTTTGCGAAGCCCGTCATGGATTCCAGGTCGTTGGATATCTACTTCCCTTTCCTCGACGAGGAGAACCTGTACGAGACGTACCCGAGCCGGTACATCAGCCACCTGATCGGCCACGAGGGTCCCGGCAGTATCCTGGCGTACATCAAGGCGAAGGGCTGGGCCAACGGGCTGTCGGCCGGCGCCATGCCCGTCTGCCCCGGTTCCGCCTTCTTCACCATCAACGTGCGCCTGACCGAGGATGGGCTGACGCATTACCGCGAGGTCGTCAAGACCATCTTCGAGTACATCGCCATGATCAAGGAGCATCCGCCCGAGCGGTGGATCTTTGACGAGATGAAGAATCTCGCCGAGGTCGACTTTCGCTTCAAGCAAAAGTCCCCCGCCTCTCGGTTCACCAGCCGGCTGAGCAGCGTGATGCAGAAGCCGCTGCCGCGCGAGTGGCTGCTGAGTGGCACCTCTCTGCTTCGGAAATTTGATCCGGAGCTGATCACCAAGGCTCTCTCGTACCTTCGTGCGGATAACTTCCGCCTCACGGTCGTGTCACAGACCTTCCCCGGTGACTGGGATCGGCGGGAGAAATGGTACGGGACCGAGTACAAGGTGGAGAAGATCCCGGAGGACTTTATGAGCGAGATCCGCCAGGCGCTGGAGACGACCTCGGCCAACCGCACGCCGGAGCTGCACATGCCGCACCGGAACGAGTTCATTCCGACGCGGCTGACGGTTGAGAAGAAGGAGGTCGACCAGCCGGCCAAGTCGCCCAAGATCATCCGTCACGACGACCACGTGCGGCTGTGGTACAAGAAGGACGATCGGTTCTGGGTGCCCAAGGCGACGGTGCACGTCACGCTGCGCAACCCGCTGGTCTGGGCAACGCCGGCGAACCACGTCAAGACCAAGCTCTACTGCGAGCTGGTGCGCGATGCGCTCGTCGAGTACTCGTATGACGCGGAGCTGGCGGGCTTGGACTACAACCTGTCGGCGAGCATCTTCGGACTGGAAATCTCTGTCGGCGGGTACAATGACAAGATGTCGGTGCTTCTGGACAAGGTCATGACGACCATGCGGGATCTGGTGGTCAGCCCGGACCGGTTCCGGATCATCAAGGAGCGGCTGACGCGCGCGTTCCGCAACGCCGAGTACCAGCAGCCGTACTACCAGGTCGGCGATCTGACGCGGTACCTGACGGCGGAGAAGGTGTGGATCAACGAGCAGTACGCGGAGGAGCTGGCGCACATTGAGGCGGAGGACGTTGCGGCGTTTTTCCCGCAGATCCTGCGGCAGAACCACATCGAGGTGCTGACGCACGGGAATCTGTACAAGGAGGATGCGCTCAAGATGACGGATATGGTGGAGGCAATCCTGCGCAGCCGTCCCTTGCCGCGGGCGCAGTGGCATTTGCGGCGCAACATGGTCTTCCCGCCCGGCAGCAACTACGTCTACGAGCGCACGCTCAAGGACCCGGAGAACGTCAACAACTGCATCGAGTACTACCTGTTCCTGGGAAGCGTGCGCGACCACGTTCTGCGGGCGAAGCTGCTCCTCTTTGCGCAGATGACCGAGGAGCCGGCATTTGACCAGCTGCGCAGCAAGGAGCAGCTGGGCTACGTGGTCTGGAGCGGGCCCCGGTACTCGGCGACGACGATGGGGTACCGGGTGATCATCCAGAGCGAGCGCACGGCCGAGTACCTGTCGTCGCGCATCGACGCCTTCCTGGCCAACTTTGCGGGCACGCTGGCGGAGATGTCGGACGAGGAGTTTGAGGGCCACAAGCGCAGCGTCATCAACCGCCGGCTCGAGAAGCTCAAGAACCTGGGTGCCGAGACGAACCGCTTCTGGACGCACATCGGCTCCGAATACTTTGACTTTGAGCAGCACGAGGTTGACGCCGCCACCGTGCGCACGCTGACCCG
Source organism: Thermomyces dupontii (assembly GCF_041956625.1). NCBI lineage: Eukaryota > Fungi > Ascomycota > Eurotiomycetes > Eurotiales > Trichocomaceae > Thermomyces > Thermomyces dupontii. The sequence goes on along the minus strand of NW_027192312.1, from coordinate 737,568 downwards.
TGAGGATATGCGGGAATTCTACCGGCGGTATATTGACCCGGCGTCGGAGTCGCGAGCCAAGGTCGCCGTGCACCTCAACGCGCAGACTCCCAACGGCAAGAAGAGCGAGGAGCAGCCCGTGGTGGTCAATGGCACGGGTCCGAAGAAGAATACCCCCGTGTACATCACCAACGTGCCCGAGTTCAAGGCCCAACTGCCCGTTAGCGCCGGCCCGTCGCCGGTGGTGGATCTGAGCGAGTTTGAGGAGTTGGAGTCGAAGCTGTAGAGATGGTGGTGATACATTGGAATAGGGTGGCCGTGTGTTTGTTACATTAGAGTCGAGTGTAATCATAGAGCATATTCTTTTTTTCCTTTAGACCTCCGGAGTAAGTACTCTGTAGTAGGCCTTCACCTTCGAACTCTTTGAATCTTGTCTACGGAGTACATACAATTTACCTAACTACGACTTACGAGTACTGTGAATGTTAGGTGGAGATTTTCGTACGGAGTACACTAGACCTAAACAAGTTTAGCGACTTGGCATCTCCCAATTCCAAGCTCAACGCCAACTTCAGCTTTCGTGTCAAGGCACCTTGCAATCCGCGGCGAGATCTCAGCCAGAACAATCCCTCGGCGCGTTGCGCACCCCGATTGCCCAACATGTCGACCATTACGGAAACCGCGATGCAAAGCTCGCGGCCGTACGTCCTCTCCCCTCTTGGTTTTGTTATTGCGAGAACAGGTTACTGATTGGTAAAACCAGTCCGATCATCCCCAAGCCGTTCAATGCTCAGCAACCACCGACGATCCGACTCTATCCGCTGTCCAACTATACCTTTGGGACAAAGGAGACGCAGCCCGAGGAAGACCCCTCCGTGCAGGCGCGATTGAAGCGGCTGGAGGACCACTACCACAAGTTTGGCATGCGGCGCACCTGCGAAGGGGTGCTGGTGTGTCATGAGCACAACCATCCGCATGTGTTGATGTTGCAGATTGCGAATGCATTTTTTAAACTGTAAATCCGTTCCTTCTTTTTTCCCTCCCCCCGCCCGATCAAAGCCAGCGCTGACTCGAGAATTATATTCAAGACCAGGTGATTACCTCCGACCAGATGATGAGGAAATCGCGGGATTCAAGGCGCGGCTGAACGAGCGACTGGCTCCTGTCGGCTCGCAGTTCAGTGGTGAGGGAGTCAACGAGGACTGGGACATTGGGGATACATTGGCCCAGTGGTGGCGGCCGAATTTCGAGACGTTCATGTATCCTTTCCTGCCGGGGCATGTTACTCGGCCGAAGGAGTGTAAGAAGCTGTATTTCATCCAGCTTCCGAAGAAGAGTGCGTTCTTCCCCCCCTTTTTTTTTATCCACCCGGAGGGTCTATGTGAGTCAAATTAATTTTGCGAACTAACGAGAGTAGAGGTCCTTTCCGTGCCCAAGAACATGAAGCTGCTCGCGGTTCCACTGTACGAACTATACGACAATTCCGCGCGGTACGGTCCGCAACTGTCGGCCATCCCGCATCTGCTGTCGCGGTATAACTTTGAATTTGTGGATGAAAATGATAACGTGGTTGCTGTGACTCCTGGCACGCCGCATCCGGGAATCGATGTGCTGCGTACCAAGGTGCTGGCGGGTGGGACGGGCGATGATGCGAAGATGGAGGACTACAAGGAGGAGGATAAAGACAAGGCGGAGGGGTCGTAAGTAGTGGGATGTTCTGGCCGCGACTTTTCGGGCGTTTGGACGGGTTGTATTGCATAATCAAGAATCGGGATGTTTTCCTTTTTCTTTTTCTGATCCATCATTTGTCATGAATACTTACCGGCGTTTGGGGGGCTTTGTTGTTACTTATCTATCCTGTGGAGATGATCGGGCCGAATGTTATTCTATAGACCTACTGTACCTAGGTTATTGTACTGTTCGTGCGACCCGAATCATTTAGAAAACAGATGGTCTGGGGCTCATAATAATAGATTGTCATTCCATCCTTGATTTACGTCAGACGGTCAGAGCGGTGGCGAATGCTGAATCAGCATTTTCGGATATCAGATTACATAACGTATTACTGTACCAGTACCGCCAGTAGGCTGTAACTCCGTACAGTTGGGCTGGAGAAGCGGACTGTACGGAGTACTTGTACTCGGTAATTACTTCACGCTATCCATCGTTCACTGTCAACTGTCCAGGATGTTTTCAAAAATGCGATTGCAAATGTTCTTGGTCATTTGCAAAAGTACGGAGTACCTCCGATACCGGAATTAACCCCAATCCACGCCTTGGACCATTTTCGGATTAGTCCAGGACCAACTGGACCCTGACCTCCGCCATTGACTATAATCGGTTAGCGCACATGGTGTACCGAGCAGGCTAGTGGTTGTGAAATGCGCAAGGGCGAGCGGATTGCGGTCTCTGATTGGGTTTGTCCAGAGCTCTGTTCGCCACTTTCTCCACATGTATATCACGTGATAGGCCGCCTTTCTCGAACAGTCTCTTCTCTTTTGGGGCGAGGTTTCTTGATTATTAACGAAAACGATCGAGACTGAGAAAATGGGCGGACCGAGGCCTGAGCTTCACCCGCCAGATGATAAAGCCTGGAGCTTTTCCCGCGCTGTGCTCGTTGTTGGCCATTGACGTGAACTGCGACTTTTTACTACTCCACGAGTCTTGGAAATCAACTCTTTCACCGTGTTCTCCTCCGCCTTTCGCCGTGTTTTCCCCTTTGCCTCCCGGTCGATAGGTGTCTCCGCCGCTGCGGCGTCATCTTTCCAGCAGAATTCGACTACGTCACCGTTGTTGGTGGGGTCTGCTGCGACGCAGAAGAAGATGGTGCATGCCAAAGTCGTCAGTATGTTTTTCCAACGGGCTTCGGAAAGAAATCCGATCGTTATGAAGCTGACGGGATCTTAGTTATCGGCTCCGGCCCCGCCGCGCACACGGCCGCGATCTACCTGTCGCGTGCCGAGCTGAACCCCGTCATGTATGAGGGCATGCTGGCCAACGGCACCGCCGCGGGCGGGCAGTTGACCACAACGACGGAGGTTGAGAACTTTCCGGGTTTCCCTTCGGGCATCAACGGCCCCGAGTTGATGGACAACATGCGCAAGCAGTCCGAGCGGTTCGGCACGGAGATCATCACCGAGACGATCACGCGCGTCGATTTGTCGTCGCGACCCTTCCGCCTGTGGAAGGAGTGGCAGGACGGGCCCGACGCCGAGCCCGCGCATACCGCGGACGCGCTCATCATCGCGACGGGTGCCAATGCGCGTCGGCTGAACCTGCCCGGCGAGGAGAAGTTCTGGCAAAACGGGGTCAGTGCCTGCGCCGTCTGCGACGGTGCCCTGCCCATCTTCCGAAACAAGCCGCTCTACGTCGTCGGCGGCGGTGACTCGGCCGCCGAAGAGGCCCTCTTCCTGACCAAGTATGCCAGCCAGGTGACCGTGCTGGTGCGTCGGGACAAGCTGCGCGCCTCCAAGACCATGGCCAAGCGCCTGCTGTCTCACCCCAAGATCACGGTCCGGTTCAACACCGTCGCCACGGAGGTGCTCGGCGAGGAGGGTGCCCGGGGTCTCATGACGCATCTGCGCGTCAAGGACACCCGCTCCGGCGAGGAGGAAGTCGTCCCCGCGAACGGCCTCTTCTACGCTATCGGCCATGACCCCGCCTCGGGCCTCGTCAAGGGCCAGGTCCAGCTCGACGAGGACGGGTACATCAAGACCGTGCCGGGCACCGCGCAGACGAGTGTCCCGGGTGTGTTCGCTGCGGGTGATGTGCAGGACAAGAAGTATCGACAGGCCATCACCAGTGCTGGTACGTCCCAACTTTCCTTTCTCTTTCAAACTTTCTCATACAGGATACTAAATAATTGGATCACAGGATCCGGCTGCATCGCTGCCCTCGAAGCGGAGCGATACCTCTCCGAGCTCTACGAAGCAGAGGATGGACCCGTTGCATCGAAACCCGGCGATCAGTCGCGTGTTGATCCTGCGGCGCAGGAAACCGCACAGACAAATGGCAAGACGAACGGTTCGACAAATGGAGCGGTGCCGGAGTACAAAGAGAACCCACTCATTTAGATTCATTCTGGTCTTTCTTCTTGGGCTACTTTTTTTTTCTTCTTGCACGTGTCGTGGGTTGATGAGTACTTTTTAGACACGCATTTTGAGATACGTGATAGAGCAACTTTGCTTAGAACCTTGCTTGCATTGTCGATTGTGTGTCAGATTATTATTATACATACCGTCAGTCAATTGAATTTTTCGATTGGCATTGCTACTTTCATAATACTGATACATACGTCTTTAACATCATCCGTAACCTAGCGTAAAAGGAAAAAGCAAAAGGACCATCACCTCCTCCTCCTCCACTCCTCAAACGGATTCTCCCTGATCCATCTTTCCTTTTCCTCCGCCACACGCCGCTTGTACTGCTCCATCTCTTGCCGCCATTCCTCCAACCGCCGCTCATTCTCCTCCCGCCGCTCCTGCATCTGTGCGTGGTACGGCGCTTTGACGTCTTCCGCCGCCTCGCGCCACATCCGGCCCAGGATGGCCCGGATCTCGTCGCGCGCGGCCCGCGCGTGCGGGTTGTTTGTTGCGGCGCGCTTCCGCCCGTCGCCTTCCTCTCGCGCGGCTTGCCAGTAATCCTTTTGGAAGCTGAGGAACGGGTTCAGCGCGAGGCGCGCCGGCCGGGCGGGCGCGGGGCCCAGTGTGGCGTGGATGTGTGCGGTGAGGGCCGCGGTGTATGCGCTGTGCGAGGCTGCTGCGGTGGAGGATGAGGAGCTGCGGGTTTCGCTGGTGACGGTGTTGATTGCCGGTGATGGAGGCTTGCTCGGCACCAATGGCGACGGCATCGCGATCGGCCCGTAGATCGCGTCGATGATCTCCCGCGCGGCGCGCAGGCCTGATAGATACGCCCCGTGCACCGTGGCCGGATGCGACCCGCAGGTCGCCTCACCCGCAAAGTGCAGATTGCCCACCGCCTGAGCCATCACGTCGTAGTCGCCCGGCAGCGCCTCCGCGGCCACAAACGAGTAGCTGCCATAGGTGAACTTGTCCGACTGCCACCGCGTCACGATCGTCTCCAGCGGATCCGGCACCGTGACCGAGCTGGACGAGAAGATTTTCCGCAGTTGCGCCGTGACCTCCGTCACGATCGCCCCGTCCGTCATCGTCTCCGCCTGATGCGCTGCGTGCCCCGCCATGAGTGCAATCAGCACCGGCATCCCGCTCGTCTTGACGCAGTTCCAAAACAGGTAGAACCGCCCCCGGTTGGTCGCGTAGTCCGCCTGGTTCATGCTGTCCACCGAGCCCGTGGGTTCCCGGAGCAGGCCAAACATGTCCCGGTTGACGTCCCAGAACGGCTTGTCGAAGACCAGCACCACCTTGTTCATCACCCCGAAGCCCAATCTGTCGATGGCCTCGAGCTTCCACTCCGGCAGCGGAGGGTTGAATTCCACCGTGCGCCGCTTCAGAGTGCCCAGTGACCCCGTGTACACGACGTGGTCCGCCTCGATCGCCTCGCCGTCCTCGCAGTAGACAACTGCCTTGGTTCGGCCCTGTCCGCGCTCGTCGTAGCTGATCTTCGTGACCGTTTTGCTCGGACGCACGTCTAGTCGCGTCGGCAGCGCCCACAGGCCCCGGGGCAGCTGCTGGTAGCCCCCAATGACCTGCGCGTGCTCTCCTTCGAATTCATTGCCCATGTCCTGGTCCCATCCGGAGAGACTGAGCGTCCCCAGTGTCGTAGCGTTTGCATATTCTAGATTCGCGTAATGCCAGTTGAGGAGTCTCATGTCCTTTGGCTCCAAAGGAAGCATCTTTTGGTACTGCCTGACCCCTTCGTCCATGACGGCCCCCAGGGTCTGCGTTGGGGATTGCTTCGCAATCCCGTCCAGGTCCAACGTCTCATTCGGGGAGACGCCCTCCCGTAACGTCCATCCCATGCGCTGACACTCCATTGCGGCTGGCAGCTCCTCGTCCGGGCCCGTGTCCGGCACGGGCGCGGTCGGCGGCGGGCCATGACGAGCCGTCTTGTGGCCGATGCCGCGTCTGAATCGAGCAGCCGGGAGCAGCATGCCGACGGTTCCCGCCGCCCGCGCCTCCTCGTACTGCTTTACCGTGACCCCGTCGTCCGCCACCACGTCCCGGCCGTGGTCAATCAGTTCCCGATTACCTTCCGCGGTCGGCGTAATCACCGCCTTGTGCCGATAGAGGCCGGAACGACCGAGGAGATCGTTGTACAGCCGTTCGTCTCGCGCATCTTGTAGCTCATCCACCGCCGATCCGTCGATATCATATATGGTCGAGATGTCACGGAGCATATGGCAGTGCAGGGCTAGCTGCGCACGGATAATCGGGTCCAGCGGATTGCCGCCGTCGAAACCGACGACGATTTGCGCTCCCATATCAGCTGTTGGCCGCAGACCTTTGGGAAGGGATACATTTTCATGACTATGCAACGGATGTGAATAGACGCGCCCGCCTATTCGGCGTCTTCCCTCCAAGATAATCACCTTTGACGTGATAGAGTCATCCTTGTACTGCTTGAACAGGCTCTCCAGCTGTCTAGCACAACCCAGACCAGACACACCGGCTCCGACGATTACAATCACGGGTCTTTCGTTGCGGTGTGCTCGTTTCGGTGGAGTGAGAACCGCCTTCGGCACCTCCACGCAGCCAAAATTGATGTAGCCATTTCGGACGAGCCATTCATACGCAAACGATGCGAGCCCCATCCAGCGATAGTCCTTGGCACAACCGAGAGCCTCCTCTTTGGTCACGCTGACCATCGGATTGCGCGTCCAAAGGCGAAGGATACCATTGCGGATGTTGAGATACGTTGTCACATGCAGATGGCACAGATGGCCCTGCAGCGCCTCCTGCTCGTCCCTATGCAGGGCATACGGGTTCAATCTCGATGCATAAGCGGCATTGATGCATTCCTGCGCATATACTGTCGCGGGTATCGCCGGAATCGAAGACTTTGGCTTGTATTTTTCATAATCAATCGGTGGCGCCACCGGCCTCTCTTGCGTAGTAGCATTGGTCTCGGCGCCGGCGATAGGGGCGGCAGTTGAAGGGGATGCCGAGTTTTCTCGAGGAAAAGACGCCGATGAAGAGGTAGCGGTGCCACTTGGCGTCCGAATGTGGATGTCCAACCGTGTGGCCTGCGATGAGCCGTCGGCATGGTTCTTCTCGGCTGTGTTATCATCTAGCTGGGCCGCGATGTCCGCACCATTGTATTCCCCGGTACGGCGACGCTTCGTCGGCGGCAGTGGAGGATCAGAGTCGACCGATCCTAAATCCTTGAAGACGGAGGGACTCGACTTGGTCGAGTCTGCCGGTGTCAAAGGAGTCGGCAGGGGGTTGTACATTCTCGACGCCGCCGGATCCACGTTCGCATCTTGGACGACTGGCATGCTGACGGGTCGCGCACTACACCCGCTGTACTCTGATGTGATTCCTGAAATAAGCCAACCCAGCGAGCCGTATCCCCGGCACGACCGAACATGTCAATTACGATGGGATGAGCGGGGGGGGGGGGGAAAGGGCGTCGATCTACTTGCAGGATGGGACACGACACGGCGGTCAATGCAAGCACGATGTATTCTTATTTCAATTAGCATGCGCTACAAAGGAAGAGAATTCGGGTTCATACATGGAGTTGAAATGTATCAAGTGGTGTACTCGGTGGTACTCTTCTCAATGTCCTGTTCTGATACACGGATAAAAAAGATTGCCACGAAGCGCTCTTGAAGCCTTTTGCAAGTCGAGCGGATTGGATCTAAAGCGGAACACGCAAGTGCCTCGACCACACAGGAGACAAACGTTGGCCCTGGCACGATGCATGCACTGGTATGATGGACTTGAATGTCCTTTTTGTCGGTAGGGTTTGATCCTTTTTTGACTTTGGACTTTTTTTGGATGGTGACGGTTCGCCCGCGTATTTCTCAGCCCACCCGCCGGCATGACTTCAACAGCCCCAAGACGACAAAATCGACCACAGCAACGAGTCCTGCTCGGCAGATCCATCTGTTCGCAACTGATCTCGGTCAACTGCAATCCACTGCGCATTACTAGCAGGTTTCTTACTCTACCCCCCCCCCCCCTTGTACATCGTCCAAAGTCATCCCTCCCAGCCATCAAGGCATCAGAGAACCCCTTGGGATCATGCCTTCGACCATATCTTGATGTCGAACGGCCGTGTTCTCTATAGGAAAAGCGATTAGGATACTATATAGATCAATGATGAGGATTTTTATATCTTGGCCTTCTCTCTGGTAGCCTTCTGCGCCCAGCTCCTCTGAATCCATAGATTGACAATCCCATTCCAAACGCCCGCCGCGAGACCCAACGGCGGCACAAGTAACAATAGCCATGACCACCAGCTCGGACTGTTGCGCCTGATGACGGCCATGGCTCGGTCCACCTCCTTGTGCAAATCTTCTTTATCACCATCATTCCAAATCACCACGCCTCGCGACCCTTTGTCGCTACCCTCCTCCGCGCTCCGGTTCCGGTACAGTGCCTTCCTCACTTTCTCACGGACATCGCCCTGGCTACGCACCCGATTCTCCGCATCCTCCGCGGAGAGGTGCGGATCCCGGGCACGCAGGCGCGCCATCTGCACCGCGGGGTCGCTCACCGCGACCACAATGACCATGCCGCAGATGGCATCCATGCCGGACTCGAACAGCAGCGGAACGTCCAGCACCACGGCCCATTGTCCGCGGAGGTAGTGATACAGAAGCGCCTTGTAAGTTTCTCGCCGCACGGCCGGATGGATGATCTTGTTCAGCACCGCGCGGTCGCGCCTGCGTTCCTCGCTGTCCCCAAAGACGCGACGGCCCAATGCCGGCCGGTTCAGCGGCCTGGGTGCCGTGGGATCGTCATTGGGACCCGCGGGAAGTAGCAGGTCCGGGGTGGTTGGACCAAAGTATTCAACTATGGCATTGTATCCTGGCGTTCCCGGCTCGACGACCTTGCGAGCGAGTATGTCCGCGTCGATGATGGGGAGATTATATGGAGGCGAAGAGAGGATGCTGGACACGGTGGATTTGCCGGTCGCAATGGAGCCGGTGAGGCCAATGATGAGCATTGTGCAGATTCCGATTGGACGCTGAAATATAACACATTTACAGTAGAGACATAGCAATGCGAATCATCCTTTTGATCAAATTGCAAAACTCTCCGAAGGCGTCGACTCCGAATACATGGCCCAAAACTGCCTGCCTGTCGAAGGACTTGCCGAACCCGGAGGACATGACATCGCCGGACTTGAACTCACGTGATTGAGACTGAACGTCAAAGCTCTTGACGGTGATTGGTTGATGATACAACTACACTCAAGGTGAACCAAGGGAGTTCGGACACAACAAATTGACAAGAAAAGCCTTCAAAAAAAAAGGTCGACTTGGTTAATTTTTCTTCAGCTTTCGTACTTCAGATTCCCTGCCCACTGGGCTATCAACACCATAGGTATGGTGGATATGTAGTGACATGAACTCGGTTAGGTACATCACGTAATCTCACGACCAGACCAGTATGGTTGACTAAGCCGGTACCCCACAAAAGACCAATCGTCCATCGGTACACTGGAAACTAACGAATCTTGTCCGGGCTGGAGAGGGTTTGAAGGGGTTGATACAACATCTCCCCGTAGCGCACACCGTTGTGTTTGATTTCATTCAAGTGCAGCGAATACTCTTTCATAGTGGCACATCGAAACTGACACGATGGTGTGGTGCAGTAATATCCTCGGATCACCGGCAGGTGAGGGATTGCGAGAATCCGTTCCTCAGGATGGACAACGTCGTCCCAGGTGTCTGCCATTTCCGGCATCTCGTTCTGGGTTTGAGGAAGAAGCTCATTCGCATCGAACTCGGTAGCTCCGTGATGATGGATCAAATGATGTCTCAAGCCATCCTTAGCGAAACAGTTCCCATGGTCCAAGCAAAGAACGACGCGCCACTGCCAGAGTGGCCGAAGAAATTCTGGCAACCCTTCCGCGGTCCTCTCTTGCCAGGACAGGGGATCTGGTAGTCTGGAAGGTTTGGGGGCTGTGGCCTTTTGGCGGTGCTCTCTCATCCAGGGTTCAATCCATTGCACTACGAGATCGGTACCCTCCTTGGCCTGCACTGAACGCTCTCGCCAAACACGAATCCCCCGCGAGGCCCAAACGCGTTCACAGTCCTTGTTCACCGCCTCTTTTGAGTCACGACCGAGGCCAGAACACCAATCATCTGAGTAATCACGCCGGCGTTTCTTCAGCAGACGTCGCGGCTCCAGAGGAAGAATCCAATCCTCAACGACACTGCCAATATTGTAGTAGAAAAAGATATTCGGATCAGTGTAAGTGCTGGGATGAACAAGTCGAATTTGGCGCCAACGGCCTCGAGGAAAAGCAGACAGTAAAGGGCGATGTAGAGCCCACGTCCAGAGGTCAATGCTGCCTGAATCCTTTCCAGCGTATACGTCATCTGGCATTCCAATCCAGATGGACTCTAACTCCTCCCACTCCAAGAGAAACCTTGCCAAAGGCACGGCGAATTCCGGCCAATTTTCTTCATTGACAAATTCGCACAACCGGTCGCTCAGATATATCGACCGCGTCGACCGCCGGACGGACTCTGGCAGCTCCTCAAGTTCCTCCAACAACTCTGCACAGGTCGTTGCTTCTGGAATGTAGGCCATGTTGGGCGAGTGATTGAAAGACGTTGCTTGCGGTGAGAGATACCTACTTGCAGAATGTATCTGTAACTAAGTTGCTCCATTGATGCCGAGTTTCCGTCTCAATTGAAGTGTTGGGCTGACTGCATCTGTGCCAGCGGTGTCGCGCGCGTCGAACGCGAGGATCTACAGATCGACATGATAACTTCCAGATTCGAAGTAGCACTCAGTCAGTTATCATTTCATTGGTGAAAAAAGTAGTTCGCTTTTGACGATTTGGCCAATCACAGTTCAAGATATTTCAAGCCCTTATCCAATCAGAGTCCGAGGATAGTTCATGGACGTCCATCCTTTTTCGTCAGTCGCGACTCGCGAGATCCTTCAACTACTGAATCTACTCCAGATCTCATCTACAGGGTCACCCGGAAAGGCAACACTGACTCAATTCGATTTGCATCAATCACCCAATGCTTGCAGGCGCTCATTCTTCGAATCGTCGAATGATCACAAGCATCGAGCATGATAATCCCACCAGTAACCTCAGCTATGTACAAACTGCCACTGCGACTCCAGCTGCACATTACAAACACGTCGCCATTGACCCGAAGTACCATAGGTGCGCAGCAATGTCCGGGGTATTTGGCTGGTTGTTTCCATCGGTGGAATCGATGCCCTCCACCTTGACGATATCGTTCTTGGTCACTGGGACGAGGGTTCCAGACGTGATCCAATACTCTGGGCTAGAATGGCTGTAACCCAATTCGCGTGGCGGGAGTCTGGGGACAATATCATTGGTGTGGGTGATGCGGTACAAGGTGCCGCCGGTCTGTGCGGTCAGGAATTCCGCAAAAGCCCTGTTTCCGACGCGGGGAGCGCCATATGAGAACTGTTGGTCTGTGTATTAGACACCCCTGCACATTTCCACATGACCGCTCCACGGGGATCATTTTTCCTACATACCACATCTATATCGTACCCATTTCCACGCAGAGATGCCCCGGCCACAGTTGCCAATGCACCACCCAAGCTGTGCCCAGTGAAGACGACGCGGTAGTCGGGATGCTCCCTCACAGCATTCTGCACTTGCTGAGTCAAGGTATTGGCAACGGACCTCCAGGAGGAAGTGAAGCCGTCATGTCCCTTGCAGCCAGAGCAGATGTCGTCAATTCCTTTCAAGTCCAAGTTGATATTCCCGATCCAGTTTTCCAGGGAACGAGAGCCGCGGAAAGAGAGGACGATCAGTCTGTTCGTGTTGTCGAGAGCAAGGAACCCGGTGACATCGCCAACTCCAGAACTACATTTCCCAGTTAGTCTGCTATTTCTACTACGGGTGCCTGTACTCTTGTTGACACCTACTCCTCAAACGAGTAGAGAAACGTTGCATCCGCCTTCTCTACCTCGGGGCAAATACTTCCCCTGCACGTTACGTTCCCACCTGCCGGGGCATCGTTGTTCTTCGCGCAGTATGCGGCCGCCGAGTACTGCGCAAAGAGGTTGAACTGGTCAAACAGATCCTGCGAGACCTCTGTGCGCGCAATCTTAGTACAGCAGGTTCGACATGCAATGCATGAAAAGTATACCCCGTGATTTACATACCTCGTCGGACAGGACTGGCCAAGGCCGTCCACGCAGAAACGAAGAACAGCACGAGCGAGCTCCTCATATTGTCGCCACGATCTGATCGATCAATTCCGCTGCAGGTCTTGCTCTACCTGTCTATCATCTGCATGTCCTTGCGTACTCCCAGGCCATTTTATACTCCGGATGTCATGATCCGGCATTGCACCGCATCCCCTCTCAACTATCATTTTCGTCCTCGGTCGAAGGGGACAGCTTTACCCAATAGCAAGACACATCCCCGTGCACGCCGTACAATTCTCAAGTAGATATCGTTTCTCTGTACTCCATACGGAGTAAGTGAGCCATAGTACGTAAGCCGTCTGCAGGCTGCAGTTACATCTCTGCCATGCGCTTCAGCGCCCTTGAATGAATCCTCGGCATTCTCGAAATAAGAGGGTTCCAAAACACCAAACAGAGTCAACATCAGCCAACGACATCCAGCCGCTGACCAACATTCATTGGTTGGAACTCGACAGCGGCTGATCCGGCCATCTCGCCGATGGTGGATCTATGTATGATGATCGATCCGATGGAGACGTTCTATAATAGCGCGGTGCTAAGTAAACGTAAAAAAAAAAAAAAAACAAAAAAGAAGGCCGAAGGTCAGTTTTTCTTCTGACATACTTGTGACCGTCAGATCGTGATCAGTCCACTCGGGAGTCGAGATTACTTTTCTGTCATTTGCCGAAATCTCAAATTGTGACGGTCTCGACCAGGAGTCGTTGATTTCAGTTGGCTACAGTAGTATGGAGCAAATCAATTGTGGATACACGGGGCCATGGTATTGGAATGGAGAGCGGGAGTAGCCGGTCACCCCCGGCAGTCGGCACTTGTTGTTGGAGCCGTCAACGTTCCATGTTGGTGGTTGATCAACTGTTAGTGGTCCGTCGGTCAATTTAGGGCTTCTCTAATCTCATTTTATCTCCCAGGCTCCAACGGCAGTGACATGTACCTTCAGGGTTAGGTAAGCTCGTAATTTCCGTTTCAGGCACGGCGTGGAATCTTTCCATTGCAGGTATGTATCCCCCCAGCCAGAGTTCAGGATGATGCAGCGTTCCTGCATTTGAAAGCTGCCAGTGACATTTCCGATCACGACCCTGCAGTGACCATGCCTGAGACGCTGCTTGGCAATCATCTTCCAACATGGTGAAACTCGATTTCCTTGATTTGAATGGGAGTCGACCTTAGTATGGACTACTATTCCCGGAACGTGGCTGATCCCCCGCACCGGAAAGCTTTTGACATCCGGCGTGGCTTTCTGGGCGCCGAAAAGTCTCCATGACATTGCCCTTGTGTAGTCTAGACTCAAAACTCGCCCCTAAAGCCGAGGTAGAATTGCGGAGGGGAGACCTCAATGGTGAATGTGCTCTATGGGACGAACTTTGGGAGGGATAGATCGCCGACGACGATGGAGAAACGTGCTCGAGCTATTACGTAGTGGTTATGGCGGGAGGATACATGGTGTTTCCCGCTTTCTGTTTAGTACTGTTTTTCTCCTGCATAGATCAGATGCAACGACGTTGGTTTTGGACTGCATACTGTAGTTGGAGTGCTGCACTTGAGTCATGGACTCGTGGACTCATGGACCTCGTGCTCATCGGAGGCTTGAGATCCAGAGGGCCGTTAGATGGCATACTTCATAACAGAAGCCACGTGCAGCTTCAGCATTGACCATAGCTGACTACCGTAGTTAGCAGACGATTTGGTCACCATGGAGTACCAGCTTTTGAATCTGTGACTCCTGCATGATATCTCGAAAGTAGCATAACTTGAGAGAAGGCATCCGTTAGTGGGTCAGCACATCAAACCGGATACATCCGCATGAAAGTGGCTTGTTGAATGCACCTGTACGTCCATCAGACGTGACTTGAGACCGTTAGTACAGTACTCCGTGAACAGGTCGCCGAAAACCCTGTGCCCTTTCCCCTAACCAACCCATCTAGTAGCTGCAGTATGTCCCACATGCAAGGCAGCCTGGCCATCATAACGGCAAATCTCATCTTTACATAATTGCATCGCGTACATTGAATAATCAGGAACCCTTTCATCCGAGGCTAAACCATCCTCCTCTTTTGCGAAGACACTGCGACTCTTCCTCATGAATAGATACTGTAATGCCCGTGTTCTAGCACGGCATCCCTAGCGTTGCTACCATTCCCACCGTCGCCGCCGCCACCTGCGGCTGTCATCGTCACCTCCATCAGCAGAAAGCGAGAAAGTCCAATCATCCTGCGAGTACACTGGAAAGTCATGGATCTCGCCCGGGCAGCTGGAGAGGTCTGACAAAACATCGTCTCGTAGTCATTTTCGCGGGTTTCCCGATAGTGCGACATGAACTCTTTTCTCCTATGTATCGGAACTGGCACAATGGCTTGGTGCAGCCATAACCTTGAACCACCCGCAGATGTCGAATCGAGGGAATCCACTCATTTGGATGAATAACATCGTTCCAGGTTTCTGCCAATGTCATTGCTCTCCGAACTTTTAGAGGTAGCTCTGTCCACGTCGTATTCAGTGGCTCCGTGATGATAGATCAGATGATGGATCAAGTCATCCTCGACGACGAAACAGGTTCCATACTCCACGCAAAGAACAACACGCCACTCCTATATAGTGACCGTAAAAGCTCTGGCAGTCCTTCTTCTATCCTCTCCTGCCAGGGCATGGTAATGCGGTTGTTTGGGAGGTTTGGGTGCTGTGGCCGCTTGGCGACGCTCTCTCATCCAGGGGCAATGCATCGTATCGCCAATATGGTAGCCATCTCGCCCGGCCTTGGGTCTTCCCGCCAAAGACGGATCCGCTCAGCTTAGGTGCGCTTCAGCCTCCAAGTCCTTGTTTGCGGCTTGCTGTGCAGCCTCTCAGAAGTAATCTCTCCGGCGTTTATCCTAAAGGCGTCGCGGCTCCGGAGGAAAGATCCACTCCTCAACGACATTATCAATATTGTTGTAGAAGAAGTGTTTGGATCAGTAAATTCTGGGATGAGCAAGTCGGACTTCGCGCCATGAGCTCGAGGAGAGGCAGACATTGTAAATCCAACTGTGATTGGACTGATTGATAGGTAGATAACAGGCCTAATCACAAACTCTGAAAGTCCAACCAATAGCGTTTCACGTTTTTTCCAGTCTTATCCAATCAACTAACCTACTCCGTAGAGAGATTGATTCAAGGTCGACTCCACAAGTTACCCCCAGAATCTGCAGCAAGGATTCAGGGAATGTAAAGAAACCAGAAATTTCATGCAGCATTGGTTCATTTTAATTCATACCATCGTTACCTAATCATTAATATCTCCAGGTACTCGTACTCATGCATGCAATGCGTCGAATGATCAAGTCACCCATGATCGCGCCATTTATTCCCACAATCCCAAAACATCAATCGTGATCCTATCACTATGTACGGACTCCAATTGTGCTTCTTGCAGCTCATTAATCACACTCTGCAATGGCTCCAAAGTACCATAGATGTGAAGGAATGTCCGGGATATTCGGCTGGTTGTTACCGTCGGTGGAATCAATGCCCTCCACCTTGACGATATCGTTTGCGGTCACTGGGGCGTCATTGCCGGACGTGATCCAGTACTCTGGGCTGGAGTGACTGTAACCCCAGTCTCGCGGTGGGAGTCTGGGGACAATATCATTGGTGTGGGTGATGCGGTACAGGGTGCCACCGGTCTGTGCGGTCAGAAATTCTGCAAAAGCCCTGTTGCCGACGCGGGGGGCGCCATATGAGAACTGTTGGTCCGTGTATTAGACACCCCTGCACGTTTCCACATGATCGTTGTCTGGGGAACTATTTCCACATACCACGTCGATATTATACCCATTCCCACGCAGAGCGGCTCCAGCAATGGTTGCCAGTGCACCACCCAAACTATGTCCTGTGAAGACCACGCGGTAGTCGGGATGCTCCTTCACGGCATTCTCGACCTGTCCTCTCAGGGTATTGGCTACGGACTTCCAGGAAGCCACGAAGCCGGTATGCCCCTCGCAGCCGGAGCAGATATCGTCGATATCTCGCAGACCGACGATGAGATTCCCGATCCAGTTCTCTATTGAGCGAGAGCCGCGGAAAGCAAGGACGATCAGTTTGTTCGTGTTGTCGAGCGCGAGAAGGCCGGTGACATCGCCCAGTCCAGAACTATATATACATATTTCCCAGTTAGACTAGGTACTGTCTTTGTATATTCGTCGACACCCACTCTTCAAAAGAATAGAGGAATGTTGCGTCCGCCTCCTCTACCTTGGGACAGACATTCTCCGAGCACGTTACGTTCGAGCCCACTGGAGCGTCGTTGTTTTCCGCGCAGTAGGCGGCTGCCGAGTATTGTGCAAAGAGGTTGAACAGATCGAGCAGATCCTGCGAGACTTCTGCGCGAACAATCTTAGAACAGCAGGTTCAACATGCAATGCATGAAAGTGTCCCTTGATTCCATACCTCGTCGAACAGGCCTGGCCAAGGCCGTCCACGCAGAGATGAAGAACAGCACGAGAAAACCTCTCATATTGTCCGTATAATCCGATCAATTCTGATCAATCCGCTGCAAATGTGGCTCTACCACCTACATCATCATACATACTTGCAGGCTATCTTTATACCCTGAGTGTCATGATCCGGCGTTGCACCGCATCCCTCTCGACTATCAGGTCTCTATCATATTCGTCCGCGGTCTGAGGAACTATTTGCCCAATAGCAATTCAATCTCATGCACACCGCACAGTTCTCTATGGAAAAAAAATCTTCCCGCGGTTTTCCCGTAATGTACTCCGTACACTGTAGTATGCCATCCTCAGTTACATTTCTTCCATGCGCATGCGCCCTTGCATCCCACATGCAGCGGCATTGCCGAAAAGTTGGTTGCTGGCAGACCGACCAGAACAGTCAGCACGCGGCACCCAAAGTCAGCGAATGACCAACGCCATTGGTAGAAAACTCGAGAGGGGCCAAGTCGACCAATCCGCCGACTGATGATGATCACTGGATGAAAGCAATCCAATGGATAGCGCGGTGCTATTCGCGGGGCACGGAAAGTTTGCTGTTCCCTCTTGCGATTGTATCTGTGATCAGCCTGGCCACTGAGGAATGCTGTCTGTCATTTGCCAAGATCCTTCGCTGCGAGTAAGGACTATTTCTCACATTGCGATGGTTTCGACTCTCGACTATTTGATAGTACTATCGAGCAAATCAATGTATGAGTGTCATGGGCTTATGGCCATGGTACTCCGTACTCCGTACCTCGTACTAAGAAGAAAATCACCGGCGGAGGAGAAACTCGGCATTTGTAATTGAGAACGTTCCATTGTTGGCTTGCAGCCAATACATAGCCTAGAAATGATCTGCGCCGACTCAGCGCCGCAGCGGTCAGCCGGATAAATTACTTTAGGGTCTTCCCCGGACTTTTTAGGGTTGAGTTTGTATTTTCCATATCGGGCAAGGCGTGATCCACCTCGTCCTCCAGCCAGGGTCCAGTGTGCCTGACCTGAAGCTGCCAGCCATAATCTTGATCAGGACCCTGATTGCGAGCCGCTACTTGGCAGTCATCTCTCAGCATGTGCCTGAACAGATTCCTTCCAACGGGATGAGCATCCGTTCACCGTTCAATGAGGGTGCTCGATCTGCCCACATGGAAAGATTCTCTCGTCTACATGGCGTTCTTTTAGGCGCCGAAGAAAGAAAAAGCCCCTCCATTCGTGAAATTTGCCCTGATTTAGTCGAAACTAAGTAAAGCCGAGGCTCAACAGGCTGAGGGATGTCCATCGTGAATGTGATTCTTCGGGACTACCTATGGGAGGAATAGGTCTCCGACGACGGAGATCGTGCTCAGGCTCGTCAACTACCACATAGGTAGTCAGAATGAAATTGCGGGGAAGCTTATTCCTCCGCTTTCTGTTTTATTCTCCGGATGGATCAGATCCAGCAAGGCAACAACGTTGGACTGCAGGAACTGCACCAATTGACAATCAATCATGGTCTAATCGTATGTAGGATTCGCTTTGGATATGCAGAGTGGTCTCAAAGAGGAATTATATCTCCGTGATCAGTCGGATACATCCGCAACATGCCTTGAGTGTACAAATCATCGAACGTAACCAGAAGATCACAAGTACAGTAAACGCGGTCGTCAACATCATCATAGCGGGATATCTCATCGTTACATCGTTACATAATTGCCCGAAGTACGTGTCGTCATCCGAGGCCGAACCATCTCCTCTTTTTCTGGGTGGGTTCTTCCACTTCTTCCTCCTCTTCTTCCTCATCATCATGGTAATTCTGCCCACGCGACTGCTGCGGTGGGTATACCTGCGGCGGAACAGCTTCTTCCTCACCATCGCCCGGCGGTGAGTCATCATCCACCCTCGCGGGCGGCTGTTGCTTGTTCTTCCTGCCTCGACCAAACCACTTCCTCCACCCTTTCACGATCTGTGCCGGCTCTGGCTCGAGGCCGCCTTCATGCCATAACGCCGGCACCAGTAACCGGTATGGTGTTGTGATACCGGCGGGATCCTTCGGATTGACCTCGAGGTTTAGCGTGACGTCGAGCCCGCCCTCGAGGTTCACGAGAGCGTTGCGCCCGTCTTCACCATTGTCCTTGTTCTTCTTCGTGGCCTTCTGGCTCAGGTTCGTGGGGCGCCGCAGGAACGGGCCCGGACGTTCCGGGAAATCGCTGTCGCCGCTCTCCGATGGTCGTGTTGGAGGACGCGGCCCGTCCATGCTGAAGCGGCGGCGGGGAGCACGGTCCAGGTTGAAGTCTCTGGTCGGCGGGGGTCCGCGCTGGGAGAGTCGTCGGAGGAGACCGCCACGAGGTCCGTCGCGGCCTTCACCCCGGCCGAGAGAGAGGGTTCGTTTGATCTTGCCCGGTTGCATGTCCGGCGGCGTGGGAGGAGATTCAGGTTCTGGCGGTGTTGGCGGAGGGGTCGTTCCTGCAGGGAGATAGGGTTAGAATGCATTACGTAGTCCCGCTGGTCTTGATATCACCTACCTGGCTGGTACTCTCGTATTGAGCACCAATTGCGCCGCGGCAGCAGACGCTTGTTATTGCGCGGCTTCGCGTCCACATCGTGCGTAAAGACCGGGATCATGTCCTCATCCGTAACTGTGTCCATGTGGTGGACCTTGTTCCGCTTGTTCAGTACGTCAGCCAGCAACTCCGGCGGCGGCGCGTTGGCGATCGCGGACGAGATGATGTTTGGCATGTATCGGTAATCCTTGTGCTTAGCGATTTTGAGCTTCGGGTTTGAGTAGAACTGGCCGATGGCCGCAAGGTGAACGTCACCGCTCAGGATGGTGACGCGCACCGACTTTTCTGCAGCGAGGTCCTGGAGATCCTCGATGAGCCACGTTCGCTCGAGCTTGTGATGCTTGGACGTCCAGTGGTCGTCCAGATCGTCAAGGATCTCGACGCCGCCGTCGAACTTGTTCAAAAATCCACCGAACAACCCGGCGCGGCCTAGTGCTTTGACGGGATCCATCACTCGACTCGTCAGGATATTCTCCAGCCACACCTGTAATCGCCGTCGTCAGTTTCTTGTCACTTTCCAAGCCGCGATCGAAACACTCACAAGTCGTGGATATGCGATTGGAACGCCCAGGACAACAATCAAGTGCTTGGTCACCCCCTTGACGATTTCTCGATGGCAGCGCTCCCAGATCAGATCGTACGTTTGCTCACTCAGAACCTCGTCCCGCTATAAAATTGTTAGCCTTGCCGACTCTGCACGGGTTACCGTCTATTACGTACCATTCGCTCCGTGCGGCAGTCAAGGGCAAGCAATGCAACAGGTTTGCCCAAGGACAAAAACAGACTGTGGCTTCGAGCGTTGATATACGGCCCGGGCTCTGCTCCAAGAAGCCAGCTGGGCTCATCCTCCTCCGTTTCTTCAGGCACGCTCTGATGCTGGAAGAGGAGGTAGTATTTGAAGGCAACATTTCCTAGTCCGGTGAAGACCGGAGCCCTCATGAAATGATCCGGGTACGAACCGTAGCCATCGATAATGTCGTGGTCATCCCACATGTTGACCATGGGGATCTGGCTGTTCGCGAGTCCAAAGAGTCCTTGGGAGAACCACATCGCATACCGATTGAGGTAAAACGTCTCCATTTCCGCCTTCATAGCGGCGTTGAATGGCGCGTGGGCCTTGGTATGGGGGTTCTTGATCCGCGTCCACTCTTGGAACAGCTTGCCCTCCTCTATCAACTTGTCGTTGTATATTTGATCCCCGCCGCCGATCATTACGTGGAACGGACGGGTCTGATGCTCGTTGAGAACGTCCCGCCAAAGAGGGTCGGGCCCGCTGAACTTGTTGGAATCGACTGAGAGGCTGAAGCCGTTGCAGGAATAAAACATAACGCTCATTGGTTGCCCTTTACCGGGGATCCAGAACCCAACGGCCGGACCGTTATTGATGCGGTATGCAATGCGTTCTTGCTTCTCACCCAGTTCGACCTCAATATTGAACCGCCAAAACGTCACATCTCGGGCCGGGTCGGAGTACAGCCGGAAACCAGGGACTTCCTCATACAACCCGGCCTTCTCGCCGTCGAGTGGATGCAGCCGATTGCTGGGGACAGGCTTTCCGGGCCCTTCTGGACTATAGTCGATGGGACTAGGAGTATATTCAAAAAGGCCATCCTCATTCTCAATCTGCGACAGATCCACCTCTTCATCCACATGGTCAACCGGTTTCACGTAGAGGGGCCGGCCGTCCCTGCCAACCTTGACTAGGCCAGCGGTAGGATCGATGTATTCCGGAGGAAGGCGTGCACCGTCCTCTGCACTAACTTGTCGTGGCGGTGGCGGTAGCAAGTCCATTGACTGGCCAAAGAGACGCAGAACGGGGGGCTTCTCAAGGTTAGACCGAGAGTCTGTCGTGACGATCATTACACTACCGCGCCAAAACTCTTGCTCCACAGGCCCATGGGGTCCATCGATGGTCGTCCGTCGGATCCCGCGATACTGCAGCAATGGCCCGCATTTGAGAAATAGCGGCGGCTGAAATCCATTCTTCTCGTTCACTTGGAGGGGCGGCTTCCGGAAGTCCGCGGGCAGTGCCCGACTGCGCCGTCGCTTTGAAGCGCTATCTTGCTCCCACCACGCTTTTCCTCGGTCAACGTCGATTTGTTGCTCATAATTCCTGTCCGCGAGACGCAGTCTCGCCACACATGCCTGTTTGTATTCATCCAGGGGCGGTGGCGTTGGTGGTGGTACGTCGAAAGATACAGTGGGTCGCTTCTTTGTCTGAGGCGGAGGGGTGTCGTTGCTCCCAGCGTCCTGCTGAAGATTCTGGGCCCAGGTGTTGGCTGGGATCGGGACCGCCTGTGCTGATTCTGTCGCTAGTCCCTGCTCTGGTCGCGTGGACGCCGGGTATTGGCCTGGGTGCACGCCTGGAGTTTGCTGCTGAGCAGGGCGAGTGGGATGGAATCGTGGCCCGTATTCTGACGGCGTATTATTTTGCGCCTTGATGCTATCTGGCCGTGTCGGAAGAGGCCGGGGTGGAATAGCAGTGCCCTGATCTATCTGAACGGCCACATATGGCACGTTCTCCATTCCTGCCGGTTGATCCCGAGGGCCTTTGATGCTATAGGAACGGGAACGGTATTCAGCTGTCGATTGACCGGTGTCCAGTGTGCGTTCCGAAACCTCATTGTCGTTCCGAGATGTCGCGTACTGCGGTTCTCGGGGTGCCTGCACTTTGGTATACTGAACCACTGTCGGCGGCGGGTGGCGACTGACTGACTGCTGTCTTGCTACGCGTATCGAGGCTTGGTCGAACTCTTGCTCTTCTTTGTCTCTACCCGTAGACGAGGACGTCTGTCCCGGTTGGGAAACTGACTCCCTGTTGGATGGACGCCGATTCATTTCCGACTTTCCTGACCCCCGAGAAGCTTGACTTGCACGCCTCGCCATCTGCTCCTTCAGGCGCCGCTCCGCTTCCATGACCCGAGCCCTTTTCTCTTCTTTCGTCTTGCCGTTGACATTGTAATTCGCTTCGAATTGCTGAAGAGGTGATTTCTCCCATGCCACCGTAGGTCGCTCTCCAGTTGACG
Organism: Thermomyces dupontii; assembly: GCF_041956625.1. Classification (NCBI taxonomy): domain Eukaryota; kingdom Fungi; phylum Ascomycota; class Eurotiomycetes; order Eurotiales; family Trichocomaceae; genus Thermomyces; species Thermomyces dupontii. The sequence continues at coordinate 715,261 of NW_027192312.1, read as the reverse complement.
AACGAACTGTGCTTGAACGGCTCAGAGGCGATGGCTGGCTTTCCGATCGGATGTCGGTGTCGGATGCTTTCCATGAGTCCTGACTTCGATTTACAGACTGCCCTGGAACGGGATATGCCGCATGGGACGGATATGGTTGTGTCGCGGACCTCAGTGGACCCGGTCGCCGATGATAATCAGTCTGCTCTGGCGGTAGTGATGCACGACGATCATCCTGGTGCGCTACTCGGGCCCTTGTGTCCTGCGATCGAACGGGACCACTATGATACCACCCCGACGCAGTTGGGGCCTCCGGCGCAGTCGAATGAGTAGCAGACATGGCCTCGTAGTTGCCCATTGCTGGCCCTCTCTCACCAGTGCTCTGGATTCTCTGTTGCGACGATCGCGGCGCCGCGCCGTGTTCTGTTCCGGGCTGACTACTATGTGTCGAATACGACATGCGCCGGGGCCTTGTCTCCATCGTTGCAACCATGCGCCAATCTCAATTCTGAAAACAAGATTGCTAGCTGCGACGCCGGGCGTTCTACTTGGTCAAACGTTTCTTCACCTGGAAGAGCGATGAGCTCGATGACCTTGGATCGGAGGATGAATTGACCGTCGCATGAACCAACTCACTTCTGAGTCACCAGATTCTCTATACTCATCGACCGTACTCGACTGGGCAGTTCTTGTCGCAATGCGCAAATTGACGGTTGTTATCACATGCGCGGCCGATTGCGGCCCAAACAGGTAAGAATGAAGCCAAATTTCAGGATCACCAAGAGATCGAAAGCCCGTGTATCCTGGCCAACTTGGTCAAATAATCGATCACCAGGAATTGCAAGCAAGGAGCGACTCGAAATATTGCATTGTACGACCCGGTGGAGGGCGATCGCAGCCTGTCGCGCCCTGGAACTATCAACTACTAGTAGTACTATCGTACCAGTGGTTAAAGCTGGTGGCTGGTGGTCGTGTTGGAGGATGGCGCTACCGGTGGCTGGTGCACACCGCGCCATTTATTTTTTTAGCCATGCCATTGACGACTGACAATGGTGGGATTTGCAGGCTGGTCAACCTCCGCTATCCAGCGACACCATCACGGGCATGGCCACGACAGCAGGGGCTTTTCGGCCTTGTGCCTGGTGGCATGTTGGCCATTGGTGATTATGTAAGCCAGGTCACTTCGAATTTCAGGGCTGTACCGTAACTATGTATTGATACAGTAATTTCTCAGATCTGTAATAAATTCCAGACCCTGATTTGACGAAAGTCGTCAACTGGCGTACTCCCCTTTTGCCTCCAATGCTTCAGAGGCTGGCTTGGCGTAATCAGAACACGGAGTGTACACGAAGTCAGCAGCAGTAGGCCTACTGTATTGATCTGCGATTACGCGAGAAGCCACGGGAGGATCAACTCGTATTCGCTTTGAGTGTCGTTCTTTTCTGGAACTGAATATTCAGTCTACAGAAACACTCGCTGATTCATGGTCGACATTGTGTGAGCCGTCGCCTCCAGCGTGGTTCCTGGCCACGCTCGATCCCTCAAATGCCCTACTAGAGTTTATCCCGACTTGAGCCTGGACGATTTCTTGAACATGCGCTTCTTCAGAGCCGCAGCAGTGCTGTCGTTATTGTGTCTGTCGTTCGCGGATCTCGCCCGTCGCACGTATGATACCCACGATTTCTTCGCACTCCATCTCGACGATGCCACCTCACCCGAGCAAGTGGCCAAAGTGCTAGGGGCCCGTCATGAAGGCCCGATTGGGAATCTCCCGAACCATCACAAGTTCTCGGTGCCACGAGAGCGCAGCGCAGAGGCAGATGACCTGCTGGAGACGTTGCGAGTCCGCCGACGATTGCGGCGGCGCGGTGGCGCCGAGGCGTCTCAGCTTGAGCGGAGAGCGGACGAGATGGATGGGGTGCTCTGGTCGCAAAAGCTGCAGCAAAGACAACGGCTGGTGAAGCGCTCGTTACCTCCACAGGAACGGTCCGCCGATGGTGGGTTGGATACCAGGGGTAACTCCGCGGTGGTTGTGCGAGACCGCATTGCGTCGGATCTCTCCATCAAGGACCCCATATTCAAGGATCAATGGCACCTGTTCAACGCTGAACAAGTGGGACATGATCTCAACGTGACGGGCCTGTGGCTCGAAGGCATCACCGGCCAGGGAGTCGTCACCGCAATTGTGGACGATGGTCTGGATATGGATAGTGAAGATATCAAGGACAACTACTTCCCCGAAGGCTCTTGGGATTTCAACGAGGACAGCAACGAGCCGAGGCCGCGCTTGTTCGACGATAAACATGGCACACGGTGTGCCGGTGAGGTTGCGGCCGTTCGAAACGGTGTGTGCGGAGTGGGGGTGGCATATGACAGCAAAGTTGCTGGCATCCGCATCCTTTCCAAACCGATTGACGACGCAGACGAGGCGGCGGCGGTCAACTACGGCTTTCAAAAGAATCATATCTATTCCTGCTCCTGGGGTCCACGCGATGACGGACAAACCATGGAGGCACCTGGAATCCTGGTCAGGCGCGCCATTGCCAATGGGGTGACCAATGGCCGTGATGGCAAAGGGTCCATATTCGTCTTTGCGGCCGGGAACGGCGCATCTCTAGGCGATAATTGCAATTTCGATGGCTATACCAACAGCATCTACAGCGTGACCGTAGGAGCAATCGACCGCAAGGGAAACCATCCTGCGTACTCGGAAGCGTGCTCGGCGCAGCTGGTGGTCACTTACAGTAGCGGGAGCGGCAGTTACATTCACACGACAGACGTTGGGACCAATGTCTGCACGGACGGACATAGTGGCACATCGGCCGCGAGTCCTCTGGCGGCTGGGGCCATTGCTCTTGCTCTCAGCGTTCGTCCGGATCTTACCTGGCGGGATGTCCAGTACCTTTTGGTGGAGACCGCCATTCCGGTTTCTGATGACGACGATGAGGTGCAAACGACCAAGATCGGCAAGCAGTTCAGCCATCAGTATGGCTACGGCAAAATCGACACGTACGCACTGGTCCAAAAGGCCAAGAACTGGACTCTGGTCCCACCGCAGGCGTGGTATACCTCGCCATGGCTGCGAGTCGACCGGGAGATTCCGCAGGGCAAACGGGGCATTGCGAGCTATTTCGAGATCACTGCAGATATACTCAAAGAAGCCAACCTGGCCGGGGTAGAGCACGTTACGGTGACCATGAACGTCAACCACACCCGTCGGGGCGACCTCAGCGCCGAATTGCGGAGTCCCGAGGGAGTGGTCAGTCACCTGAGTGTTCCTCGAGAACGAGACAATGCGCAGGAAGGTTATGTCGATTGGACTTTTATGACGGTGGCGCACTGGTGGGTTTTTTTTTTTTTTTTATCGCACGGGGTATGCTGAATTCATGTTAGGGGTGAATCTGGCATTGGCAGCTGGACTGTCATTGTCAAGGATACCAAGGTCAATGAATTCACGGGAAATTTCATCGACTGGCGGATCACACTATGGGGGTATGCGATCGACGCAGACAAACAGAAACCTCACCCTCTTCCGGAAGAGGACGACAACGAACATACTGTCGAGGACGCCATCCACGCAACTGTCGACGTTAACCCCCCTCCCATCAAAACCCCCGCCGTTGAGCCGCCGACCGACCATGCCGATCGACCGGTGAATACGAAGCCCTCGAAGCCCTCGCCAACCCCATCAAAACCTGATAATCCCGAAACTACTGAAGCAGATGCGGCCGAGACGAGTCCGTCATCGAACTTTTTGCCGGCCTTCTTGCCGACGTTTGGGGTTGGACCGCGCACTCAGGTCTGGATCTACGCCTCACTCGTGCTTATTGTTGTCTTTTGCATTTGCCTGGGCGTGTATTTCTACGTTCAGCGACGTCGGCGTCTCCGCAACAACCCCCGGGATGACTACGAGTTCGACATTGTCAATGATGTCGACGACGATGCAGCGCCTCTTGCCGGGCCGGGAGGCAGACGGAGACGTGGTGGCGAGCTATATAATGCTTTTGCCGCGGAGAGTGATGAGGAACTTCTCAGCGGTGATGACGGTGACGACCGAGACAGTAGTGAGGATGGGCGATACCGTGATCAACCAGACACTGCGCTTCTGGAGAAGTCGCACCAGAGCTCTTCTAGTACATAGGATGGTTGAAAACGGGACTATTCTTTAATCTAGGTGCCTTTGTATAGATAATGATAATTGATCAAGCTTTCTTCCGAGTCAAAATTTGGTTATCGGTACCCTCCTTCAGCATCTCAACTCTGAAGGCTGTGGGTACTTACTTAAGTAAGTTACTTACAGACCTCAACCGTCGTGTTGAGGTTAGGTTATATGTTTCCTGTTCTGGAAAGGAGCGATGACTGGCCAATCAAGCCACCAACCAATGACAGTGCGGGCCGCGTCCGCCCAATCAAAGTGCAGCCTGAGATCATGACGCCGACGAGGCCGCCATGCATCTGGTCAACGCGGGCATTCGTCATATGAATATCGCAGAAGTCTACTAGGTAGATCCCCGGAAGCAAGCCATAGCACATCGATCAAGCTTGATCACATCAATATCCTGATCGCTGTGCCCAACTCCCTCCGTCACCGACCCATCCCGCTCCCCAGCGGGACCCAAGCTGAACCCCTCCCGGAGAACGAGCAACCATACTAGTACAATACCATGGATTCGCACGACGATTTCGACAGCGTCTCATGGAGGAACGATCCCGCCAGCGACGCATCACGGCCCACGACCTCTCACACGGATGATGCCGACGATTCCGACCGCGCCGGACGCGACGTCAATGGGAAGCGCAGGATGAGCAGCGCCGCTTACCAGGAACCGCAGGCCGGTCCGTCGGCGGACGCCGTCGATCTCGCGGGGATCGGGGACGGAGTGCTGGAGTGCTCGGTCAGCTCGCCGTTGAAGGAGAATGACGGGACCAAGGATGCGTATATTTCGTACCTGGTCACGACGCATGTATGTTCCTACAACAATCCTTCCTCCATCCCTCTTTTCGGAGTAATCATTGACCTGATCTGACGTGTACGGTAGACCGATTTCAAGACGTTTCAGAAATCGGACTTTGCGGTTCGACGAAGGTTTCGCGATTTCTTCTTCTTGTACAAGACGCTGTATCGGGACTATCCCGCCTGTGCAGTGCCGCCGTTGCCGGAGAAGCATAATGTGGAGAGCTATGTGACGGGCGATCGATTCTCGCACGACTTCACCCAGCGGAGAGCTTGGTCACTGCACCGGTTCATCAAGCGGTTGACGCTACATCCAGTTCTTCGGCGGGCGCCGCTGCTGGCCGTCTTCCTGGAGTCGCCCGATTGGAACACGCACATGCGCCTGCACAGTTCGCGTAACTCGACTGCCTCGGAAGGCGGAGGCAGTCTGTTCGACAATTTTACGGATACCTTTGTAAATGCTTTTACAAAATTACATAAGCCGGATCGGCGGTTCATCGAAGTGCGGGAGAAAGCCGACAAGCTCGACGAGGACCTCAACCATATAGAGAAGACGGTGGCCCGCGTTGCCCGTCGTGAGGCGGACCTCGAGCAAGACTACGCAGAACTAGCGACACAGTTCCGAAAGCTTGTGCCATTGGAGTCAGAGATTGAGATGCCGCTACAAATTTTTGCAGCATCGGTTGACGAGACCGCGCGGGGGTTCCGAGCCCTCAAGGAGCATACGGACCAAAACTACCTGGGGTCGCTGCGGGACATGGAGGCCTACATCGTGTCGCTCAAGTCGCTGCTGAAAACACGGGAGCAGAAGCAGCTCGACTTTGAGGCGCTGGTCGAGTACCGCAACAAGGCGGTGGCGGAGCGGGACGCGCTGGCCAACAACCCGTCGTCGTACTACGCGTCGAACCCGCTGACGTCGTCGCCGGCGTCCTTCATCCGGTCCAAGATGGAGGACATGCGCGGCGTCGACCACGAGCAGTCGCGGCGCGAGCGCATCCGCAAGCTCGAGATGCGCATCGATGAGCTGACGCGCGAGGTCGAGTCGGCCAAGATGACGTCGGAGATGTTCGACGAAGAGGTCGTCCGCGAAGTGGCCGACTTTGAGCGCATCAAGGCGATCGAGTTCCGCGACACGCTGGGCATGCTGGCGGAGAAGCATATTGAGTTCTACCGGGGCGTGCTGAACACATGGGAGCGGTTCATTGTGGAGATGGAGGCTGAGATGGACGAAGCACGGTCAACACAATAATCTATGATATTTTTTTCTTTTACCTGGCGTTTTGGAACTCTTTGATATCGGGTACATTTTACACGAATCCTTGTTCCATAGTATCTTTAGGGTTGATAGCATGGTCATGGGTTTGGACTGTCTCTTCAGTGTTGAAATATACCACATTTAGTAATTACTTTAATTCGCTGAATAAGGAAAGTATTGTCAGTCCACCACTTACCGAATTCATGATCAAAGCAAAACATCATTACGAGTACACTTGTTGACCGCAATTGAAGGGGCAATGCGGCAACTCTCGCGCTCAATGCTGCGGCCCTATATCTGCCCGACGTGCTGGCGCGGTATCCGGCCGTTGCGGTCTGGCCGGAGGACCTACGCGACGGTCCGCGCCGGGGCCGGGGTTCCCGATGAGATCTACGACGTCGTTTGCGTGGGAGGCGGGCCGGCTGGTCTGGCTCTACTCGCAGCGTTGCGTACGCGTCAATTCACCCCTCTTTGCGAATAGATCTTTCTAACGTGGGTTTCTAGGAGCAACCCCCGCAACATCCCACCTCAAAGTCGCCCTGATCGAAAGCCAGGACCTGCGCAAGGCACGCGCGTGGCGGCTCGGCAGTAACGAGTACGCCAACCGCTGCAGCAGTCTAACGCCGAGCTCCGTGTCTTTTCTGGAACGCATCGGCGCGTGGCGACATGTCGAACAAACGCGTGTGCAGCCGTACCAGGAGATGCACGTCTGGGACGGACAGAATGGGTCCAAGATCTCGTTTGACTGGTCGGCGGAGATGTCGCCGTTCGAGGACCAGCCGCGGACCGTGGCGACGATGTTGGAGAATGCGAATCTGGTGAGGGGGTTGTTGGCGAGGATTGAGGAGTTGGGCGGGGATAAATTGTCCATCTTTTCTAGGATGACAGTGCGGGATATTCAGAATGGCGGGAGTGTCGATGATGGGCCAGATCTCTCGGCGTGGCCGGTACTTACGCTGTCACCGACGACGACGGAGGAGAAGGAGGGCTCGGCGGGACAGCGAACGATTGCGGCGAGACTCCTTGTCGGCGCCGACGGCATCAACAGCCCCGTGCGGGCATACGCGGACATCACAACGCACGGCTGGGATTACGACCGCCATGGTGTCGTTGCGACGCTGACGGTGGACCGTCCCGTGGAAACAGCCTCCAATGTCATCCGCACCGCGTACCAGCGGTTCCTGCCGGGCCTCGGCGGGCCCATTGCTCTGCTGCCGCTGCCGAACCAAGCCGCGACCATGGTCTGGTCGACTACGGTCGAGAATGCGACGTATCTAAAATCCCTCCCCCCGGAGGCCTTTGTTGCCATGGTCAACGCCGCATTCCGGCTATCAATGACGGATCTGCGGTACATGATGACGTTGGACCCCTCGGGCTCAGCCGGGGAAACGCACGAGTCGGCGCTCGAATGGCGCCTGCAGCACACGCACCAGCCACACCCATACATCCTCCCGCCGCGCGTCACCGCCGTGCAGCCGGGAACCACGGCGTCGTTTCCGCTGCGCTTCCGGCATGCGTCGGCGTACATCTCGCCGCGGGTGTGCCTGGTGGGTGATGCGGCGCATGTCATCCACCCGCTCGGCGGGCAAGGGCTGAACCTCGGCCTGGGGGATGTGGCTGCGCTGGTCGATACTTTGAGTTACGCTGTCGAACACGGTATGGACGTGGGCGATGTGCTCGCCCTGGAACCCTACGCTGCAAAGCGGTACCTTGCGAATACTAAAGTGAGTGCCGCGTGTGATCTGCTGCATAAGCTGTATAATGTCGATATGGCGTGGCATCCGTTGGTTTGGGGCCGAGGGTTCGGGGTGGATTTGTTGGACCGGATGGATTTGGTCAAGGGGTGGATTATGAAGCAGGTTGATTGATCTGGTATAATATATCCTCTGTATACTATACTGAACGAATTTTTTATTTTCCTTCCATTCAACTGGGATATCAACTCTATTCATAACACTCAAAGCATTCATCTATGAACCCAGACAGACCAGAGTATGAATATATGATTCTCCGAGATCACTCAACTTTCAGCTCCCCCATCTTTTGTTCTACTTGCTCCTGTTGTTGTGCAGAAGCATCCCTCTTCCGGGCAATCCTCTTCTTAACCTCCTCCGCGACATTCTTCAGGTCGACCAGCACGCCCTCCTTCTCCGGATGGCCCTTCTCCAGGCCGAGCTCCTTGACGCGGACCTGGCCCGCAGCGAGCTCGTCCTCGCCGAGGATGACGGCGAACGGGATGCCGTGCGCCTCTGCTTGGCTGAATTGTTGGGGGAGTTTGGGCTTGACTTTATACGAGAATTCCGCCTACACCATCCAGTTAGTTTGATGGGATAAAAAGAGTAAAGCGGGGAAGGGAGGTTACTTTAATTCCAGCGGCCCATAGCGTCTTGCAAATCTCCATACGCTCCTTGAGAAGCCCGTTGAAGCCCTTCCCGCCAAAGGCCATGACATATACGTCGACTTCGCTGGCGCGCAGGGCCTCTTGCTTGTTCTCCCGCTCCATCCGGGCCTTTGTGATGGAGAATATGCGGTCGACGCCAAAGGAGATGCCCACGCAGGGAATCTGCGCTTTGCTGGAGAACATGCCGACCAGGTTGTCGTAGCGGCCACCCGCCGCGATGCTGCCCACCCCGATGCTGGGGTCGTTGGATCGGTCATCGTCGTCCACGGCCGGGTTGCCGGCCTGGTTCTTGGACTTCTTGCCCGACTTCTGCAGGGTCGCGGCCTCGGTGGATGACGATTGCGTTGCCGGGGCGGACCCTTCCGTGACCACCTCGTAGATCACGCCCGTGTAGTAGTCCAGCCCGCGCGCCAGCGACAGGTCAAACGAGATGCTGTGCAGCACGCCAAAGGCTTCCAGATACTCCATCAGCAGCCGCATGTCCTCCAGCCCTTGCTTCGCCGACGCGTTGGCCATCAGCGCCTCGTCCTGCGCCAGCTCGTCCAGCAGTTCCCGACCGCCCTTCTTGACCACGTACGTCTCGATCCTGTCGGCGCTTTCCGGCGCCAGACCCTTGTCCTCGACCATCTCCCGCCGCACCTCGCTCCAGGGCAGCTTGTCCAGCTTGTCGACTGCGCTCGAGATCGGGCGGATCTTCTCCGGGGGCACGCCGCAGACCTCGAACAGCCCGTCGAGGATCTTGCGATGGTTGATCTTGATCGTGTACCGACCCTGCCAGCCAAGATCGTCAAATACCTCGTTGACGATCTTGATCACCTCGGCATCGGGCACCATTGGGTCAAAGTTGGTGCCGGCAATGTCAAAGTCGCACTGGTAAAATTCGCGCATGCGGCCTTTGGCCACGGCGGGCTGATCCCGGCGGTACACCTTGGCAATGTGGTAGCGCTTGATGCTGCGCACGTCCGGGTTCATGGCCAGCCAGCGCGCAAAGGGGACCGTCAGGTCGTAGCGCAGCGAGCACAGCTCGCCGCCCTGGTCCTGCAGGTCGTAGATGAGCTTCGAGTCCTCGCCATACTTGCCGGCCAGGATCTCGCGCAGTTCGAAGACGGGCGTGTCAAGGGCAACGCCGCCATGGCGCTTGAACACCTCGGTGATGGTGCTGAAGATGCGGTCCCGCAGCAGGACGTCGGCGCCGGCCCAGTCCTTGGTGCCCTTGGGCGTCTTGAGATTGAACGACGGCTTCTCTTTACCCATGTCGGCTAGTGATCTCGGACTCGTTGAGAAGAAGAATCGACGATGGTATTGATGGTGGGGAGGAGCACTTCCGGTGGGGTTCGAGAGCGTGGAAGAAGAGAGGATGACTCGATGCGGCCACCGGGCAGCAATTCGGGCTCGTAGCGCAGAGCAGCAAAGACCGGCGGCGGGCGTCGCGATTCTCATTCAGGGAGCGAGGACTCAATCATTGGGGAACAATTTGTTTTTGAATCTCCAAAATTTTCCCCTTTCTCTCATTTCCAGTCGCGATTTCGCGTTCAGGACAAGGCGGGAGCTTGGCTGCGGCCGAATTGGGAAGTTAGGGTTTAGGGCTAGGGTAGGTTGTCGATGCCTGAGGCAGCAAGGGTCAGTCCAGCCAGTCCAGTTTTATTAGTTAGTATTGTTCAGGTCTGCAGGTTTAAGCGACTTTCGAGGCCGGGGTTCCATGTCGAGTTGGTCGCCATCTCTCCATCACCTGTTGCTAGCGTAATCCGGATACTGTACACAGTCCTTGGAGAGATCGCCGACTCACCGCTCTACCATTGTGTGAGATTGGGGTGATGGCTGCCAAGGTCAGATCGGACTACGAGTGCGGCCAGAGCACATCCAGGATATGGGTAAAATCCATGTTCCATTTGTCCTGAGGGGGGATTATTCTCCGAAAAAAAAAGAAAGTTAAACGTCTTATGCAACCCGACGGTAGAATACAGATGCAACCGAGACAAGGACAAGTCCCAAGTTCAATATTAAGGTGGCTGACAGTACCTTGCACAGGACAAAGTACCTGGAGTATCCTTGTTTGTTTACTTGCATAAGTCCGGAGTAGTACGAGTAAGTACTATGTAGTAGTAGTTACGAGTATTATCTGGTAGTCAAAGGGTGCCCACGTGGACCGCAATGGCACTCTTTGCTCTCTACCGTTGTGGTAGAATGCAATAATGCATATTATCTTCTTATTCAAGCCTTGGTCAAGCCTTGTCAAGATCATGAGGATCTCCGCGGGGCAGCAGCCATGGCTCATAATGAGGGCTGTCCGGCTAATATTGGCGGATGAAAGTTATTCCGGACTCCGCATTATCGCAGTTGGCACTAACGGCGATGGCTGGGGGTGGCGCAGACGCCAAAATGGGGCCTGTCAGTGTGGCTGCAACCAATCACAGGGGCCAGCGCCACGATGTGTCCAGGCTAATGCAGGCTGGCGGCTTCCAGCGTCGCGTGGCTTCACGATCGGGGAAATTCTGAACGATGTCAGGCGCTAGAGGAAGTTTAGCTGGAGAGTTGGCCAAATTGGCATTAATTTAGTATTAGGAAGAGCATGCGAAAATGAACCAGAAGAGAAACCGAAGCGGCGCTGCACAAAGGACTAGGTTAACGGGATTGTCCGTTCAACTCTGACAGAAAATAATGTACAAGTCCAAGCAGTTGGCCGACATTCGCAGCAATCCCAGCACATGTCCATAGTAGTGTTGGTCAGAACCACCTGAACAGGATGATCCTTTTCTTTCTTACCAGCATTTTCCAGACTCTTCTGGTCCTGCAGGGCAGAAGGTCTGTGCAGGGTCCCCCCAAGGGTAATACATAATACATTCACTAGTGCAATGACTGGAGACAGGGGATTAAGTAATCAGTGCTGACTCAGCACCCCTCCAATCTTTCTCACACGAACAGCGAGTCTGTAGGTAGTTAGTGTTGCTTTGGAGAATTGTAGCAAGCAGAACAGGGCCACCCAAACCCAGGGTCTGTCCGACGACAAGGTTCCTGGTTCCAGCAGCAGGACATCTGTAACGATGCACGATTAAATTCGCGATTAGATAATGAATAATATGCCCGGTAGCCTTGCCCCAGAACGAATCGAAGGCTAGGCTAGTCTTCTCCAACAAAAGCGAAACCAAGCACCCACCTTCAGCTTCTCGTGTTCCTCCTCTTCTCTCCCTCCGCGCTCGCTCTTTATATTCTGCGCTTTTTCCGGTCTCTACGGCAAAGTTTGCGGCTCACTCCCTGCCCGCTCGTTCCCGCCGTTATTCCCGCCGTCCCGCTCCTCAAATTGCTCGGTCCCGTTGCCCGCCCCGTTTCCCTTCCCGAGCGCTCCCGATAGTATATCCGGCCATCCCCACGCAGCACCGATTCCTCTCACAGTGCCGCTGCGTGGTTCCAGTGACGGGGCGCGTGCTCTTTTACAACGGTTCTCGCACGCGCCCGCTAAGGAGCCGGCTGCGGCCGGCGCGGAGTCGGCACCATGGGCTCATTCTTCAAGAACCTGAGGGGCAGTTCGGTATGTTGCGATGTCCCGGCGGGCGTCGCGCGCGAGAGAACAATGGGAAGAAACTGACAGGAAATGTGCTTCCGTGCAGGCCTCGTCCACCACCGGGTCGAGTCTGAGCGCGCCCAAGAGAGACTTGACAAGTCCGTTGGAGAAGATGCTGCAGGATTCGGGCCCTGTGCGCAGTGATGGCAGTGACAAATTCTTTGGCATGGAAAACGTGAGTGATGCCTGCTTTCCTAATCGTTTGATTCTACGAAGACACCGTGCTGATGCGTCAACTATTCCTGATAGTATGGCAACACTTGGTACGCTGATTTGTGCTGCGCCGTCGCAATGGTCTGGCTCTGACTGACCCCCCCCCATCTTAGCTATTGCAACTCAATCCTCCAATGTCTGTACTACTCCTCCGCCTTCCGCAAATCCGTCATCAATTTCCCCAAGCGCACCCCGATCGAGACCCTGGAGGCCGCGCTCTCCAAAAACCTCAAGTACCAGAGCGTTGGAGCCTTCCTGGAGGCGGAGGCTGCGGCCGCAAAGGCCAAAGCAGCCGCAGACAAGACGGTTCCGCGCAATCCCGGCGCGCCGCCGAGCCAGCCGCAGAAGCCGGAAGACAAGGACTCGCCCGAGTACAAGAAAAAGGTCGCTCTGCAGACTCTGCCGCTGCTGGACGTCAAAGACAACTCCGCGAGCTACGGAATGACGGAGTCCCTGTTCACGTCCCTCAAGGATATCTTCGAATCCGTTGTCGCCAGCCAGTCCAAGTTTGGCGTCATTCGGCCGCAGCACTTTCTAGACGTTCTCCGGCGCGATCATGAGATGTTCCGTAGCGCCATGCATCAAGACGCCCACGAGTTCCTGAACCTGCTGCTCAACGAAGTCGTGGCCAATGTGGAATCCATTGCGGCCTCGCTGCCTCAGGCGGTTGCCGAGCCGACGGCCGAAGCCGGCGATTCCGAACAGACGGCAACCGTGGCAGACTCGACGACGAGCACCGTCGTCAGCTCTCCCGGTTCCGAGACTCCCAACACCTCTCGATGGGTGCACGAGCTGTTTGAGGGCACCTTGACGTCTGAAACACAATGTTTGACCTGCGAAAACGTCTCGCAACGGGACGAGGTTTTCTTCGACTTGTCCGTCGATCTCGAGCAGCATTCCTCGGTCACGTCATGTCTCCGGAAGTTTTCTGCGGAGGAAATGCTCTGCGAACGGAACAAGTTCCACTGCGACAACTGCGGCGGCCTGCAGGAGGCCGAGAAGCGCATGAAGATCAAGCGATTACCGCGGATTCTCGCGCTGCATCTGAAACGGTTTAAATACACAGAAGACTTGCAACGGCTGCAAAAGCTGTTTCACCGGGTCGTCTATCCCTACCATCTGCGGCTCTTCAATACCACCGATGACGCCGAGGATGCAGACCGCCTATACGAGCTTTACGCGGTCGTGGTGCATATCGGCGGGGGTCCGCACCATGGTCACTATGTTTCCATCATCAAGACCGAAGACCATGGATGGCTCTTGTTTGACGATGAAATGGTGGAGCCCGTGGACAAGAACTACGTGCGGAACTTTTTCGGCGACCGTCCCGGGTTAGCCTGTGCCTACGTGCTCTTCTACCAAGAGACGACCCTCGAGGCCGTGCAGCGTGAACTTGAGCAGGATGGCATCGGTCCCGAAGCAACCGCGACTATCGGGGAAGGCATCAACGGTGTTCCGGCCACGCCGCTGGAGCAGGTCCGCTCAGAAGTCATAAACGGCGAGAATGGGCATCAGTTTAGCCCTCTCAAGTATGCACCTACAGCGCCGGTCTTGTCTACCAAGTCGGACAATTCCCTTTCGAGCAGCCCGCCGCCGCCTCCTCCGATCCCATCGTCGTCTGGTATCAGTCTGCGGCCCAAGAAGAGTGACGTCCAGTCGAAGAAGGAGCGCGCCCGGGAAGAAAAGGAGCGAAAGGCTGCAGAAAAGGAAAAGGAAAAAGCCGAGAAACAGAAGCGCAAGGAGATGGAGTTTCGAAGGAAGGAGGCTCTGCGCAACGAGGAGGCCCAGCTCAAGGCCGCCCTGGAGGCCAGCAAGCGCACCAAAGCTGAAGAAGACAGCAAGCGAGCCGAGGCCGACCGGGCAGGCGAGAAGGAGAAGGGCGAAAAAGGCGAAAACGGGACACACAAATCGCTGTCGGGAAGCTTGGACCGGTTCAAGCGCGGCAGCAAGAGTATCAGCAGTAAACTGGTCACGCCTGAACGACGTCGGGCGCCGTCGTTTGAAATCCTTCGGTCTCGCGAGACCCGCAGCACTGAGATCGACCGTGTCAAATCGCCGCACCAATCGACCACCATGGTGGCCTCCTCCGTTCCGAGCAAGATCCCCGAACTAAGCGAGGTTCCATCGAGTTCCGAGGCACCGTCGGAAACTGTGCAGACCGCACCTGTTCCGGAGTCGCCGCAGGCCCTGCCGCCGGTGCCGGACACGCCGCCTCCTAAGTCCAAGCCTGACAAAGGTAGCCACCACAACTTCCACAAGTGGAAGAGCTTTGGCTTGCGGAAGAAATCATTTAGCTTGACATCATGACATGGCATGACACGGGCATATCCTGGTATTCATGTTTTCATTTTTTTTTCTCGGTATATACTTTGCTTTTCGCCTTTTTAGACGAACACCCGGCGATACCCTCCTTTGCACTGTGGTTGTGAGCATATGGGCATCTGGGTTATATATGCACGGCGAACATGTGGATTGACTTTGTCATTGGGGAGGGTTGAAAAAAGTATTACCCCCTAAGTTCAAGGTTCTGGGAGATGTCATGTGTATCTTTAGTGTGTTATTTTAGGTACTCTATGTATATGACTTGATGAGGTATGAGTGTCATGACTGCATGAAGCGTATGGAAAACAGGAAACCGTCCGATCCGAGTTCATCCAAGAATCAGCTCGTAAATGATGATCACTGTATTGATGACGATGAGCGGTACTTCCCATCACCCGTCAGCATACATCGAAGGACTCGTAAAGAAAGATGGGGAAACGTACTTCGCATCACCGTCCGCACGCTCGCAATCAGGTTTATCGTCTTTGACTTGACGCTGGTGGTATCATAGGTTTGTCCGAACGCGGGTTCTTGAGGGATGCGACCCCAGCCGACTTCCAGCGATTTTTCCGTTAGCAACAAGAGGGCAAGATGTTCCTGTCCAAAAGAATGGCACGTACTCCGCGCGAGAAAGCGGTCCTCCGAGAGGACAGCAATGGCGTTGATGATCAGGACGACAACTGCGACGCGTTAGTTAGTTAGGCGCTTTCATTCCTCGGGAAAGAGGGTAATGGTACCATAGACGAGTTTCCCAAGACCAAAGAGAAACATTTTGACATGCGGCAACCAGCGCCTGCAGCTGCGCGAAGAGCAGTCGTTGCTATCGAAGTCTATCTAGCTGCGGTTGAACTTGGACAACTCGACGGATACGTAACTCTAGTACTTCCTTCTTTGGTAGGCAAAACTGATCAGGAAAGGTTTGCCTATTTTGTTTGAAATGTTTCCGAAAAAGGAAGACTGATGCACGTGATAAGACCAATTGGGAAAGAGAATAACTATGGGGCCAACCCGTTCGCAACATCCAATGAGGAAACGGCCAGATGTCAACCTTCAATCCTGGCATGGCAAAACAAGGGCAACAAACAGGGCTGGTCAATTTACGACTGTTTACGACTATGAGATCAAGGAAAGAAGCTTCGCATGATCGACGATAATGTCGAAGTTGTTGGCGTGTCTGATATACTCGACGATTCCTGCGCTGATCTTGCTGTATCTGCTCGCATCGCCCTACACCAAGATCGAGGAATCGCCGACCATCGACGCCGTCCATGACCTCCTCACCTACGGCATCCCGTCACCCCGGCTCAGCGCGGACGCGGTTCGCGAGCACTTTCAAACACAGTATGATCATTTCCGGTTTCCGGGACCTGTCCCCAGATCGTTTATCGGTCCCTTGATCCTGGCAGCGGTGGCCAAGCCGTTGGTTTGGCTGGATGAGAACATTGATCGGCAGCTGCTAGGTGGGCACTCGCACCCTGCTGCCGGGATGATGACTTGGGGCGGCGGCTGACCGTGTACTATATATAGTGCGAGCGGTGCTCGGCCTGTTTACTGCATTCGCGCTGCTGTCGTATGCAAAGGGCCTGCAGCGCGCGTTTGGCCGCCCCGTGGCGTACTGGTACCTGCTGTTCCAGGCCAGCCAGTTCCATATCATGTACTATGCCTCACGCCCGCTGGCGAATACGTTGCCGCTGGCAATCTCTACGTGGGCGCTACAGCTTCTGCTGCCGGAGCCCAAGGCGAGCCCGGAGACGCACCGCCGACGGTGTCAGACGGCGCTGGCGCTGCTGACCGTCGCCGGGGTGATCTTCCGCGCGGAACTGGCCCTTTTCTTGGCCACGCATACCTTGTATCTTCTACTGACCAGACGCATCGGCGTCTGGGACACGATCACCGCGGGGATCGTGGGTTTGGCCGTCGGCCTCACGGCGACTGTGGTCGTGGACTCGTACTTTTACCAGCAGTTCCCGCTCTGGCCGGAATTGACGGCGTTTGTATTCAATGTGATTGAAGGCGAATCCGCCGCGTGGGGCGTGAGTCCCTGGTGGTACTATTTCGTCTCCGCCGTGCCGCGGCTGCTGCTCAACCCGTGCACCTATCTCGTGTGCATCCCGGCGGCGCTAGTCTATGTTCGCGCACCTGCACTCTCTCTTGTCGCACCCTCCGTGGCTTTTATCGCCATCTATAGCTTCCTACCGCATAAGGAGTGGCGGTTCATCGTATACGCCGTCCCGCCACTGACAGCCACGGCCGCCCTGGGTGCCGGATACTTGTGGACGCACCGCGCCAAATCCGCCCCGTTCCGGGCCCTCCCTACGACGGTGCTCCCGCTGAGCGTGCTGGCCACCCTGGCCGTCTCGCTGACCCTCTTCCTCCTGCCCTCCGTTGCAAACTACCCGGGCGGGCACGCGCTGCGCACCCTGCAGCAACGAGCCGAGGGTACCCAGCCGCATATCTCAGTGCAGCTGTCGAACCTCGCGTGCCAGACAGGCGCGACGCTGTTCATGTCCCAACCACGATTCCTCGGCAACACGACCTGGACGTTTGACAAGTCGGACACCGTACCACCGCATCGGCGTCCCTCGTCCACACCGCCCCGGTCCTCGTTTGACTACATCATCGCCGAACGGCACTGGCTTCCGGACGGCGAGGATGACGGCTTGGAGTGGGAGGTTGTCGACTCCACGCGCGCGTTTGCGGGCGTCCGCTTGCTGCGGCCGGGACAGGACGTGGACGAATCCGAGGGGTGTGTCTTGGAGGATACCATCGCGGCGATTGCTGGAGAGCAAGGCCGCGCGGTGTATCGGTTCACGAGGGATATTCTCCGTAAGTACCTGACGAGAGGGTACTGGGTTGTTCTCCCGCTGGAGGAGAAACTTTGGATTCTGAAAAACAAGAACCGGGTGCCACTCGCGGCAGCAGCATTGGGTTCCGGCGCAAGGAAGGTTGCGAGTAGTATCTAATCAATTCTTTAATAATGTGTGCTTTTATTCTCTCGATGAAAAAAAAAAAAAAAAAAAAAAAAACAAGAACAGGGTATCATCATATACATCTTTTTTTTTTCCCTTTATCGAACAATTCTCGGTCAAACTACTGCTGCTCCAACCTTGCAACCCTCTCCTCCAACTCCTTCACCCACGGCCCCACGACATCGAGATTCTTCTTCATCGCCTCCTCGTTCTCCTTCATCTTGTTTTCGACGACGCGGAGCCCTTCACGCCACGCCTCGATCTCCTTGCTCATTTCCGCCTGATCTTTTTCCAGCGCATCGAGCGTCTCGCTGGCCTGCGCGGCGCCGGCGTGCAGCGCACGCAGCGAGCGAAGTCTCTCGAGGACACTCGGCAGTAAAGGGTGCAGGGATTGGATGGTGGGTAAGGTGGCGTAGAGGGCCTGGATTTTGGAGGTTTGTTCGTCGCGTTGTTGTTGGAGGGCCTGCTGTTGTTGCTGTGCGGAGGAGGAGGAGCCTGGGCGGGGGGAGGAGAGTGTTGGGTCTGCTTCCGCCGCGGCGGCGTCCTGTTGGCGTCGTGCTTCGGCGGCAGCACGGCTGCGTGCTGCGGCGAGGGCGTCGGCGTCGGAGGTGAGTTTTTTGATGCGGCTGGTGAGGGTTTCGATGTTGGAGGTTGTTGGAGCTGTGGAGGCAGTTATGGCGCCGCTGGTTGTCACGGCTGATACCGGGGCGGGCTCGCCGAGGGTGCTGGACAGCGCTGTCAGCTGCGAGGTGAGTTGCTCCAACGTTGGCAGGACGGGACGCAGGGGCGGCTCGCCGTCGGCGGAGGTGACAAAGGGATTCGACGAGGTGGAGATGCCCATTGCAGCCTCGATGAGGGACAGACGCTCGTCAAAAGATGCCGCATGAGCGAGGAGCCCTGATGGCTCTGCGGAAGATGTCGATTTCCCGGCACCAGATTCTTTCTTTTCTCGCTTTTCCGCCACATCTGTTTTGCCCTCCTCTGCGGCTACTAGTTTCCTCTTGAGAGCCGCCTCGGCAGAGTACGAAGATGCAGCCGTACCCGTCCCCCGGGCCGACGCACGCAGCGCATCCAGCGTCCGACTCAGCTCCTCTAGCGAATCATCTTCCCCTTCTTCATCCTTCCATCCCTCCTGACTACCATCCTGCTGCTTCTTCCGCCTTTCCAGCTCCTCCTTCAGTTCCTCCGCCTCGCGTCTCAGCCGAGCCAGTTTCCGCGCAAAGCTCTCCTCCGGATCCTCATCCTCATCATCACTGTCCCCCACAACGACCTCCTCAACCCCACCATCCCGGCCAATCCGACGGCGTGTCCGCAGCGTCCTCGTTCGATACGACTTTCTCTTCGTCGCAATGGTGTCCGAGAAGTCGACGTCCCGCGCGTTCACGCTGGCGCGCAGGAAGTGCATCCGTGCCTGGTCGGCATTGAGGCCGGCGCGGTCAATGTCCGGGTTGGATTCGGCGTCGGAGTCATCGCTTGTCCGGACCGTTGTTGTCTTGTAACATCAGCAGAGAGACTTTTACTTTGTAGAAGAGAGAGGGCATACTGGAACGGTCGAACCGCCGTCCGTCAGGTCGGGGGTTTCGTAGACGTCGGGCGCGACGTCCTGGATGGGTCAGTCCTAAGAACTCGCAAAAGGACATGAATCAACACACCAGGTCGGGTAGGTTGGCGTACTTCTTATTGAGAGACATGATGCGTCCTGGCCGATGAGCAGGGAGATTCGACAGCGTGTTGTTCAATTACTGCATCGGGCTGTAAGCCTGTTACCAAAGGTTCATGAAATCTGTGCTAGTCCTCTTTAGGTAGTTCTTGCTACGTATCCGGAATAACAGATGGTCCGAGATCTTATCAGCGGATGTACGGAGTACATGTACTCGACTACTCGTACTCCATAGTCCATACGGCCTCCCAAAAAGAGCCATCTCCAAGCGATTCACTATCAGTAACCAGAAAGGATGGCTCCTTTAAGAATGAATTCGCGCTCGTGCATGTCGCATCAATCTAGCATGCTCAGGTTCAAGAGCTCAGGACAAGACTGTGATTCCATCATAGGGAACTTAGTAACTGGGGTAGAGTATTGATGGGAGACGAGATAGCCTGGCTACGAGTATGGTATACGAGTAAGGACCTAAGAAGGGCCCAAGCCATGGCACGGCCGAGAAAGAAAGAAATTGTGATATGCATAGAGTAGGCCCAAGTGAATAAACGAGTCAATAATACTGTACCTCCTTGACATGGATCGGAAATGCAGGGACCGAAGCAGGGCAGCTTTTAGGCCAATGCCAAGACTCTGTTTGCACTGTTTGACTGCAGTGCTTCTCAATCACATGCACTTCGGCATTATTCAACCCCATGGGGGAAAATCGCGAATACAACTGCTACTGTACATATTCAGGTTGTATTGAACACAATTGGCTCCGACAGAGCCCGATTATAGATTTGGAATGTTATTATTATTATTATTACCGACAGCCGACGAGAAATGCTCGCTCCGTGCACGTGTTGACTCCACAAAATCCCCGGTTCAAACCTCGGTTCCCCGCAAGAGTCACCATGTTGCAATGCGTCAGGGCCCAGGGGTCCAAATATAACTGTGTCAGTTAGCCAGGCACATTAACCATTGCATGGGCTCTCGTGCTCCTCACTTCATTGAAAGATCGGAAGAAAAGAACGTGAAGTCAAAATGGCGGCACCAGCGGAAGTCACCATCGATAACCTCAACGGGACCTTTGTCATGGTAATTGCTATGTTTTCCTTTTATACCCGTTCTTTCAAGAATACTACCACAAG
Source organism: Thermomyces dupontii (assembly GCF_041956625.1). Lineage (NCBI taxonomy): Eukaryota > Fungi > Ascomycota > Eurotiomycetes > Eurotiales > Trichocomaceae > Thermomyces > Thermomyces dupontii. The sequence continues at coordinate 694,819 of NW_027192312.1, read as the reverse complement.
CAGTGTACTAAACCGCAAGCAAGGACAAAACCTTCTCGAACTACTCCAGTGATGTCGAACCCTTGTTCGTCCTGCAAGGCGTAAGCTGGCTTACCCGCAAGGCACTCAGCTACGCGACGATCACGCTGCAAATCAAAGAATATACCGGTGCTCCTCCGGAGGCGGAGGACGCCAACAAGCAAGTCCGCCGCATTGACATTGATCAGACCGTCACCGGCGGAATCAAGGGGACGACGGAGCGCCGAGTGCTGGACTGGAAAAACCGGCCGCACAGTGACCATGTCTTTGGAAATGTGGTCGGGCAGAGCCGCTTCGTGCGGGGGTCGGCGTCGGATGGAGGGAAGGTTCGGCCCGCTCTCGAGGTGCAGACGGAAGTCAAGGATGAGAAGATTGCACGATTCCTCCGCGGGGAGATCCTCGGGGACGGTACTGAGGTCGATGGCTTCCTGGTCGAGGACCCTAACGATCTCGATGCGGTGACTGCCGGTAGTGCCGCTGCGGAGGGCCAGGGTTTGTGGTTGCAGAACTTTGTGAGGAGTCAGGATTCGGGATGGACTGCGGAGCAGGTATGTTTTTCTTTTTACATAGTTAAGTCTTGAAAAGCCGTGATGATATTGACAAATCTCCAGGTTTGGGGTTTCGAGTTGGTCAATGGTGAACGTCGTCATACCCGTCGTGTCGTTGTTGCAAAGGGTGACAAGTACCAGCTGGCCAGACTGGTGTATAATCATTCTTGAACCATGAAGTGATAAAAAACTTTTCCAACTACAAGATGCAAGGATTATCGATTATTCCTGCATTGCTTAATGAGAATACCGAGAAATCTGATTATCGCTTTGTAGGCACTGCAACACTCGCAATGCGTCCTATCCTCGCTCTCCTCGCTTTGCCACAGGGGACTGGAATAGAGGGATTTACGTCCGAACCATGAATAACGAAAACTTTCCTTATCCCAGCTAACTACATGACATGAAGAGAAACCGACAATCGAAAAACGTCCCATAAAAGAAAAAAAAAAAAAAAAATACGAACTATCGCATCGTAGGCATCACAACGCTAGCCTTGCTATGTGTCACATCCTCGGCCCGCCACAGACTCGTCACGGTCTTCTGCTGCGTGTAGAACTGCAAGCCCGGCTTGCCGTAGAAAGTGTTGGCGCCGCCGCCGGCGATACTCTTCTTGTTGCCCGTGAACGAGAACATAGGCAACGGCACCGGGATCGGCACGTTGAGACCGATCTGACCCGCCTCAATGTCCTTCTGGAAGCGGGCGGCGTTGGCACCCGAGCGCGTGAAGATGGCGGCGCCGTTGCCGTACTCGTTGCGATTGATCAGCGCGATAGCGTCCTCGAGCGTGTCGACGTTGAGGCACACCAACACGGGGCCGAAGATTTCCTCCTTGTAGCAGGTCATGTCGGGGGTGACGTTGGTGATGATCGTGGGGGCAATCTACAATCAAAATCAATATATTTCCTCGTCGAATCGGGTCAGCAGGGGGGGACTTACAAAGTTGCCGTTCGGATACTTCTCCGGCTTATACCCTCGTCCATCGAGCAGGATTGTGGCGCCCTCCTTCTCGGCGCTGGCGATGATGTCCTCGATACGCTTCTTGCTCTCCGGGCTGATGACCGGGCCGAGATCAGCACCCTCCTCGAAGCCGCCATTGACGTTGAGCTTCTTGGCCCGCTCCGCCAGCTCCGGCAGCCACTCCTTGGTCTCGCCGACGAGCACCAGCGTGCTCAGAGCCATGCACCGTTGGCCCGCGGCGCCGAACGCCGCGCCGACGATGGCGTTGAGCGCGTGGTTCTTGTTGCAGTCCGGCAGCACCGCCGCGTGGTTCTTGGCACCGAGGTTCGCCTGCACTCGCTTTCCGTTGGCCGAGCCACGCGCGTAGATGTACTCGCCGGCCTTGTTGCCGCCGACAAAGCTGATGGCCTTGATGCGCGGCTCGTCAATGATAAAGTCCACCGTCCGGCGGGATCCGTGCACGATGTTAAGCACGCCCGGAGGGAAGCCAGCCTCGCGAGCGAGCTCGGCCAGAATCATGGCCGCACCAGGGTCACGCTCGGACGGCTTCAGGACCATGGTGTTGCCAGTGACCGTCGCAATGGGAATGCACCACAGAGGGATCATTGCGGGGAAGTCTGAAGATCGATGTTAGTATCCTCTCAACACATGCAGCCTTGAGAGAATAGACATACTGAACGGGCAAATCGCCGCAACCACACCCAACGGCTCGCGGTAGCTCCGCGTCTCCATATCCTTGGCCACCTCCAGCACCTCACCGGTGATCTGCGTTGTGATGCCGCACGCCGTCTCGGCGACCTGCAATCCACGGAGCACATCACCCTTGGCATCCGCAAACGTCTTGCCCTGCTCCAGGGTAATCGACGCCGCCAGCCGGTCCCAGTGCTCACGGATCAGTTGCACAAACCTGAACAGGATCTGCTGTCGGCTGATAATGCTGGTCGCCCGCCACGCCGGGAACGCCCTCTGGGCCGAATCCACCGCGGCCCGCAGCTCCTCATCCGTGCTCTGCGGCACCCGCGTCACCAGCTGGTTCGTCGCCGGATCGTGCAGGTCGATCCAAGTGGTTGCTTTGGACGGCACGAACTCGTTGTCCAGGAAGTTCGCCGTGTCGATTGGATTCTCGATCCGCGCGTGTGACTTGGGATAGTCGGTGGCCGTCGTGGCGGCCGTTGTCGTCGCCGGCACGCGCATCAGGCTTGGTGTAGCATGCAGTTTGCGCGAGGCGGCGAGCCGCGAGCTCATCGGGCTCGCCACCGAGGCCAGAGGCCGGGCCATAGACCTGTGCAACGCGGGGATTCCCCGCGAAAGAGTTCGTCGAGCGGCCATTGTAAGCGGCACAAAGACACAATGAGGATTACTCTAGAGGAGTCAATTGCTCACCTCGCAGGTCTTTGTTGGAGATATAAGATGTACAAGAGTCGTCGGACCGTGAACCTGATATACAACGGACACGGCCGAAATCCCCAAGCAACCACCGGAGCGCTTTCCGATGCCGAAGTCGCTTCTGATTGGCTCAAATCGCCGAAGACCGATAAGCTTGGGCCTTTATCCGGGGGGAAGCCACGTGATTTCCAGGTGGTTCTTATCACGTGATCTGGACGTCGCTTAATCTCGGATCTGGGGAAGCCCCAGGGACCGGACATCAGTCTATCGGAATCAAGTTGAGATGAATAGAGAAAGGTTGATAAACAACAAAATCATTGATTCATAAACCTAACGCTAACGCCTCACCATCAATAGACAGGGCAGCTGCCCCTGATAAATTTACTTTTACACTTTTCTTAAAACTGATCCCGTGCATAAAAATACCAGCCATGTCAAGTACAACTCTCCCAATGCATGAATGTGAAGAGTACCTTACTCGGAAGACTTGGTGTTGCGCTTGGTGGCGCCCTTACCAGCATCCGTCGAGGAGCTGGTGGCCTCGGCGGCCTTCTCTTTGGCAGAGCCCGCGGCGGCCTTGCCCTTCTTAGCCGCCTTGGAGGACGAGCCGCCGGAGGCAATCGCGCCAACAAGGACCAGGATTGTGGTCAACAGGACAGCACCCAGAGCGGCAGAAACCTCTGGGACAGCCTTGAAGGCCTCAACAGGATCCTCCTTGACGATAGAGACGAACGTGTCAACCTTCAGACGGACATACGCGACGGGGTCTTTCTTGAAGGAGAGCTGGTCCTTCTCGAGCTCCTCCTCCGCCTTCTTCCGCTGCGCCTCCTCCGCGGCCTCCTCGAGACGCTTCTTGACCTCAAAAGTCTCCTTGCGGAGGGCCTCGGCGTCCTCAATCGAGTGACCAATGTAGATGTTGTCAAACAGGATGTCGTTCTGCATGGTCCAGAGCTCGAAACCAACGGCGCCAATGGGCTCAAAGTTGGCCGGGGTCCTGTCCTCGAAGTAGTTCGGGTTCGGGATCTTGCGAGGAGCCCAAGGGCCCTTGTAGTCGGGGTTGTCAATCAACGGCGGAGTCCATTTGCCCTTGTAGTTCGGGTTCTTCTTCATCGGACGAGTCCACTCGCCACAGCCAGACACCTCGCTGCACTTGGGGTTCGGGATCATGGGAGGAATCCAGTCGCCATCCTCCTCATCGTCCCAGTCTTCGGGCTTCTCCGCCTCCGGATCGGGGATCATTGTTGGCTCATCATCCAGCCAGTCATCCGGCTTGACGGCATCCTCATCCGGAATCTCATACGGCGCATCTTCATCCCAGTCGTCTGGCTTGACAGCGTTCGGGTCGGGAATCTTGGGCTCATCAACCCAGTCATCCGGCTTCTTGTCCTTGGGGTCGTCAATCTCCTTGGGCGGGTTGACTGGGGGCGTGAAGCTATCCAAAAGGCTTCCATTGCGGGCGTGAGCACCGTCGATCAGGATCTCAAAAGTCTGGTCCGGCTTAACGATGAGGGTGTAGAGATGCGAGAGCTTGTCAGTACGAGGAGCAGGGGGGTAGTTGAGGTGCTTCTCCTCGTACTCGCCGGTCTTGGGGTTCTTGTGACGGAAAATGAAGTGAACCTATTGGATTATTAGCTGTGGTTATTCTACCTGGGCTCGATGTTCGTACCTTGTTGGTGGTGCCGCACTTGTCAGGACCAAACATGATGACGTACGGCGACGCGTTGGAGAACTCCTCCGGCTTGAACTTCTTGTTATCCTGGAGGAGCTTAAGATAGGCACCGCCGCAAACGAGATAGTCTGGCAAGAGCTGATGTCAGCGAGGGACTTCCGCAGTTCGCTGGACTGTGATCAATGACTCACTCTGCAGCTTCACTTCATACTGCACAACAAGAGTCTTGCCCTTGTTGTCCAGCTTCTTGGGGAACTTGGCCGAGATGGCATGGTGGGCAGCGACATCCTTGAGCACAAGACCCTTGTCCCCCTCAATGCCCTTCAGGGTGGTGGGCTCCTCCACCGCCCAGCGGCCCACGTAGGCCCAGTCCTCGTCCCCCTCATTGACCTGCTTCTTTGCGCGGGATGGAACCCATCGCTGCTCCCAGTCATCTGTGAACTGTTCCAGGAACGGCGCCTTGATTTCGGTGGGCTGTTGATCGATTTGCATGTCAGCAAGAAGCTCCGCATAGCTCCATTGGGGGACCTTGGACAGACCGTGAAGGTCGGACGCTCAACGTCTGACGTCGACGAGGCATCGGCGGTGGAGCTTCCCTCGGCCTCGCCGGCACGGGCATAGCCCATCAGCGTGGCCGACGAGAGCAAGGCCGATGCCAGAGCAGCATTGAGACGCATTGCGACAACCACGGAGGCTCAGCCGACCAAATATCCGCTTTGCAATGGCCCCGGGCGAGGCAGAGAAGAAGGCAGTGGGAGAAGTACCGGACACAGCAGCAACAGGCAGCACGGGTGGAAGTACTTTTCAAGGAGTTGGTGGAAGACCGACCGCAGGGCGATTTATATGGCGAAGCTTCCAATCAACAAAGGTGGCCTTTTCTGAATGGCGGTTTGGGGCTGCTCTGATGCCAAGGCGCTAAGACACAAAGGGTTTAGCCTAGCCTAGTTCTATTCATTATAGGAATTTGGTGCATTACATAATATCGTAATTTCCACTGCAACCAATGCGGGCGGACCACGCCGTGTTTGCTCGGGATTTGGTTGGAATGGTTGGTAGAGGGCGTTTATCTTCATTGCACGTGGTCTGATTCTCCAATTGCTACAGTTCCAAGCTACAGTACTGTACTGTAACCGACGGGATTTGGATTTGCCGCTGCTCCGTCGCTGTTCCGGGGCCCAATATGGTACAGTACACTGCTCTCCAAGTTGGTGCTCTTTCTAGGACTTTCTTTCTGTACCTACTGCGCCAAAACGGAACGATTAGGTAATCGAGCTCAATTGGGGAATTGCTGCCATGAGGATGCCATGACCAAGAGATGAATTGAGCAGCTCTGCTTGTTTGTACTATGTACGCGTGCAGCTGGCTGGCTGGTAATAAGATCATTGAGTCCTGGATGATGCTGAACTCTGCCTGCCAACGGGAGCTGGGTTGCAGATGATCCAATCGCAGGGCCGAACGGCGAAATCGCGACATCGGCCCCGCGGCCGACTGAGTCCAGGAATTTTCCCAAGATTTTGGAGTGATTTATTCTACCCTTCGCAGAGCTTATACTTCATGGGAGTCCAACCTTTACAAGTGACGTTAGGAGAATAAACCACCGGTTCCGTGAGGCGGCGCAAAAAAAAAAAAAAAAAAGAATGACGGACGTCTCCAAAGTCGAGGCCAATGGATCCAGCGACAATAACGACCATCTGGTCCAGTCCGATGACCCTCAACACCCCTCAAACCTGATTCCTGAGCTCTGCCGGAAATTCTACAATTGGGGTTGGGTCACCGGCACCGGCGGCGGCGTGCGTCATCCATCCTGGGTCAACTTTTTGCTTGATTAGTGCTAATGTTTGAATGGATCGACAGACCTCCATTCGGCACGGAGATCACATCTACATTGCCCCGTCCGGGGTTCAGAAGGAGCTGATCAAGCCCCAAGATCTCTTCGTGCTGCAATATCCGACCCCCAAGTATCCTCCGTCCGCGCGAAACTACATTCGCAAACCCAAGGACTTGAAGCCCTCGGCCTGCACGCCTTTGTTCCTGGCTGCCTTTGACCGCGGCGCCGGCTGCTGCATTCACACACACTCGCAATGGGCCGTTCTGGTGACGCTGCTCGTCGAGCGTGAGCTCGGTCCGAGCGGGTACTTTGAGATCAGCAACATTGAGCAAATCAAAGGCATTCCCAAGGGCCCAGGCAAGGGCATGCTCGGGTACCATGACACGCTGCGGATCCCCATCATTGAAAACACGGCGTTTGAGGAAGATCTCACAGGGAGTCTTGAGAAGGCAATGGAGGAGAATCCAGATACCTATGCGGTCCTGGTCCGCCGGCATGGAATGTAAGTTGGCTCTTGCTTCTCGCACAGTCCCCGTGCTAACCCATGCCAGTTATGTTTGGGGTGACGACGTTGCCAAAGCGAAAACGCAGTGCGAGAGTCTGGACTATCTATTCCAATTGGCGGTCGAGATGCACAAACTGGGACTGCCATGGGTCAAGAAGTAAAGCGTATCTGATCCATACAAGTGGTTGACTGTCGATGACTCGATGAGATCATGATGGGACATGGGAATAGAGATCTTTCGCGGTGTTTCGGGTTCAATGCACTTTCAATTGCATAGCAGACAATCTTACTGAGAATTCCCCGGGAATGGTCGTCGGCTTCGCAGACTTCTCAACAGTCGTAGCTCGTAGCCACTAGTTTCCAGAAGAGGAAGTTGGCAGGTGGTGGCTGCCTGAGGCATCGGCAAATGGCCGACCGCGCGGCCAGTGCCAACCCCCCGATCTCCTCGCTCTTACCACGCTGCATCGCGTCCGCGCAGATAGTATATTGCTAGAACCAATTGCTTCTTGCTTTGCTCCACCCCGTCAGGATGGATCTCGACGCCGGAGAGTCCCCGTGGGGCGGTAAGTGCATCCTCGAGCCTGTCCCGTTGGTCAATCGTCACTAAAGACACATGCCGACAGATGAGCTCTCGCAGTCGCATACTGCGAACCGCAATGGTAAATTCGAGCCGGGGTTGAGTGGTACGTTTCGCGCCGCGCTGACGCTTTGAATGTAGGGTCCTCCGAGCCCGCTGCGGCACCTAGCCAGCCGGCAACACACGACAATGCACCGACAACCTCGCGATCGGCCGTCCGGCGAGGACCCAGGGGCCCGCGCAAAGTCAGCGCGCAGGTCACCAAGCTCGAGGCCGTAGATGATTCAACCGATCCGCTGGGGCCTTTGGGGGAAAGCTCGGCCGCCGAGGATGCCCCGCTACCTCCGTCCAAGGAGCCCGAGCCCAGTGTGCGGCCGGCCTCTTCGGTATCCCAGCCTTCCAGCACCGCAGTGAGCATGATGGATTCCGTTAGCTTGACTGAAGAACCGCCGCGCGGCCAGAACCCGCCGCCGGTGCAACCTCCGCCGGCCGACGCTCCAAAGCGGCAGACGCAACCGAGCGTCAGCGTGGAACAAGCGGCCAAGCCGACGTTTCATATCACCGTTGGGGATCCCACCAAGGTGGGCGATCTGACCAGTAGCCATATTGTATACCGGGTCCGGACGAAGGTGAGCGGATGATCACTGATGGGTAGAATTCAAAGCTAACGCACGTAGACCACTTCCAAAGCGTATCGCCAGCCTGAATTCGAGGTTGGCCGGCGATACCGGGACTTTTTATGGCTGTATAACCAACTACATAACAACAATCCGGGTGTTGTTGTCCCCCCGCCGCCGGAGAAACAAGCCGTCGGTCGGTTCGATGCGAACTTTATCGAGTCGCGGAGAGCAGCGCTGGAACGCATGCTCAACAAGATCGCAGCACATCCGATTCTTCAGCACGATGCCGATTTGAAATTGTTTCTCGAAAGCGATTCGCTTAGCATAGACATCAAGAACAAGGAGAACCGCGAGCCGGACCTTGGCCAGAACAAGGGTATGCTGAGTTCGCTCGGGATATCGGTTGGAGGAGGGGGGAAATTCATTGAACATGATGATGTGGGTATCTGAAGTTCTTAAAGAGGTGATCTAGCTGACTTTTTAATAGTGGTTTCATGATCGGCGAATCTACCTGGATGCGCTGGAGAACCAATTGAAAGCTCTGCATAAAGCTGTGGACACGGTGGTGGCCCAGCGCAAAAGCCTTGCGGAAGCTGCCGGTGACTTTTCTGCCTCCTTGCACTCGTTGGCAGCCGTGGAGTTGTCGCCACAGCTGTCAGGCCCGCTCGAGGGCTTGTCCGATCTGCAGCTGCGGATCCGCGAGCTTTACGAGCGGCAGGCGCAGCAAGACGTGCTGACGCTGGGCATCACGATCGAAGAATACATTCGGCTTATCGGCAGCATCAAGACTGCGTTTTCACAGCGGCAAAAGGCATTCCATAGCTGGCACAATGCGGAGCAGGAGCTCAGCAAGCGCCGGCACACACAGGAGAAGCTGCTACGGCAGGGCAAGTCGCAGCAGGACCGGCTGAACCAGATCAACGCGGACGTGGCGGACGCGGAGCGCAAAGTGCACCAGTCCCGGCTGCTGTTCGAGGACATGGGGCGGCTGATGCGCAACGAGCTGGAGCGGTTTGAGCGGGAGAAGGTGGAGGATTTCAAGTCGGGCGTGGAAACGTTCCTGGAGAGCGCGGTTGAGGCGCAGAAGGAGGTAATTCCCTTCTCTCTCTGAAGCAATGGTCGGTGCTGATGATGATATAGTTGATTGAACTGTGGGAGACATTCCTGCTGCAGCTCGATGCCGGTGAGGAGGGCAACCCGCTATATCCGCCGCCGAAGCCGAGCACGGCGAGCAGCTCCGGCGAGGCTGCAACAACGGAACAGACCGCTACGGAACAACAAGCGAATGAATGAATGGGATGGCTTTGATGTATGATAGCGCTTTAGTATAACATTTCCTTGGTTACGGTATAATACAGGAACGACAAAAAGAAATCCTCTCGTATCCCCAAATGACACACACACACACATTCGAAATCAAAATCAAATCGAAATCATTTCTTCTTCTTCCCCGACGAGCCTCCCTGGTTTTCCTGCCCAAACGAACTGATCAAATCCAACAAATTATCCTCCTCCTCCTGCACCTCGCGTTCAATCCTCGCCTGCTCCTCATCCTCCGCAATCATGTCCTTCGCCTCCTTGGAACTCTCCGCAGCAGCAGCACCGGCCGTAGGAACAGCATCCCAACTCCGACCAAACCGCTCTCGGAACGCCCGCAATCTGCCCGCCTCATCATCCTCGACATTCATCAACTTGCTACTCGTCGGGTTCCAGAGCAGCGAATTGCGCACGTCGCGCGTGGATCGATAGATGGGCGCCGGCGACGTCGTGCGGTGCAAAAAGGTACTTCCGTCAGATAGCGTCACGAGTTGCGTGAAGGTGTAAGGGCGTTTGGGGCGACGGAGGAGTGTTGCGTGTCGGCATTGTTGGCAGATGTAGCTGGTACTTGTTGTTGTTGTTGTTGCGGAGTGGGATGATGGTAAAGATGCTCGACGAAAGGATAGAGATATTGACGCCGACATTGTGAGAGGTATGATTTCTGATCAATTGCAAATGCTCGCGTTGAATTCGGCCGTGGTCTGCTCGTTCATGGCGTTGGACATCGAAGTTTTGCAGCTTGCTGGACTGAAATCTGGACCTGACTAACCTACTTCGGTTAGCACGTGATTTGGCTGGGGATTATTCAATCTTCCGCAGTCAATGAACTTAAGTCTAATCAGGCAGGTAATTTACGTTCGATAAGCCTTTCTGCAAGTCGGTCATCCAACAGGAAAAGCTGAAGTTGATGCTGGTAAAATTTCCAGCCATTGCGGTGAGAAGCACGAAGACGGGAAATCGCGGATTAGCAGGATGCAGACGGGCGAGTCTGCCGACTTGAGAACTACAGCCATTGAAAGCCGGAACCAGCGAATACGCAGTGATGAAGCCCGCGACAACGAGTTTCTTCTCGAGCTGGAGCTGGATCTGGCGTGCAGCAAGAACAAGTACATACATGACTACTAAAAATTTCTTCTCCTCCTTCATACTCAGGGTCGAAAGCTAAATGATTTTACACCAGGACCACGACACTATCACTATTACTCCAACCCCATCTGCATTGATTGCCTCCGACGACGCACCTACTCAACCAAGAGGAACAACATCAACATCAACAACAACAACGATGATACCGACCTCGCGACCACCCTCCGCCTTCTCATGCGCCGAGTTCCTCACCCTGTCGCCATCGTCACCGCCTCCTTCCCTACCCCATCATCATCATCATCATCCTCATCCACCGGGAGCAACGCGCGAGGCATGACAATATCCTCCTTCAACACCGTCACCCTCTCCCCACCACATCCACTCATCATCTCCTTCAACGCGCGCCGGCCCTCAGAAACCCTCGACGCGCTGCGCGCTTCGGGACGGTTTCTCGTGCATCTGTTGGGGTGTTCGCCACGGGCAACGAGGCTCGCGAGGGCGTTTGCCCGGGGCAATCAGCACGTCCTCGCCTCTCTTCTGAGTTCGGGCTCGGGCTCCGGTTCCGATCCGCGCGGTGAGGATGCCCCGTTGGTGTTTGGGTATGAGGATATGCCCGTCGAGTCACCGTCACCGTCGGTTGTTGATCAAGGGACGGGGGTGGTGACGCTCCCGCGGTTACGGGTTCGTGGGGAACAAACGGAGAAAGAGGAGGATGTGTTTTGTTTTGTCCTCGATTGTGAGTATCTTCCACGGCATTCGGTGGATGTGCTGGATCATACCGTCGTGTTGGCGTCGGTGCGGCGCGTGGTGCAGTCCCCCTCGGGAACTTCGCTTGAGAAAGATGTCAAGGATCCGGCGAGGGAGTTTTCTTTGATATATGGGGATACAAGGTTTTGGCGGGTTGGGGAGGAGATCTAAATATCATCTATCTTATGGATGAGAGGTCGATGTATACTAATAGTATATATTATATGGATGTGTTGTATAAATAGATGGTATTTGCATTGCTCTTTTACTAGGTACACCCTGTTCATCTGTACTACATGTCCTGTGTGCCCGAGCTCGACGGGCCCTCTACGCGCATGGACTTGGGACTCCCACTTCCACTTCCACTCCCGCTGCCACTGCCGCTCCCACTCGCCCGACTCCCTGCGCGACTCCCCGCGCGGCTTCCCGCGCGACTGCCCGTCCGGGTGAATGGACTGCCAATCGGCCCGTACGTCGGACTGACATGGCCACCTTTGCCGCCGTCGGACATGGAGCTGCGCCGCGGCGCACCCGACTCTCCCTGGTGGTCAGCTTGCTGCTCCGTATACGAGTACATGCTGCTGCGCGCCGACCGGTTCGACGATGAGCGGTCGCGGTACCCGTAGTACGACGCCACGCTGAGCCGCGGCGACGAGTGGAGCTGCTGATGCTGCAGCGTGGCCTGCATCGGGCTGGCGGTGGCGCTGGTGACAGGCGATGATGTTGCCTGAAGAGGGCTGGAAGAGCGGAGTCCGGACAGGCTCGCGCCGAGGATCGAGCGGCCAGAACCGGGGGTGATGGTCATGTTGTTGGGCGAATCCCCTGCCAGAGTGGTCGGCAAATGGTTCTCCGGCAGTGGGCTTGCCTCGAGGAGTTGTTGGTGTTGTTGCTGCTGTTGCTGCTGCAGCGCCTGTTCAATGGCCGACGCCTGCTGCCACAGCTGTGCCGTGCGCATCTGGTAGTCCTGCACCGACCGCGAGATGCTGGCCATCTGCTCGTTGAAACTGGCCTCGATCTTGGCCTGGTCCTGCTCGCGCGCAAACTGCTCCGCCGCGCGCCGCTCCCGCTCGTTGAGGCCCTGCGCGTTCGCCGACACGATGCGCTCATACTGCTCGTTCAGCCGAGTGCGCCGGCTCTGCAGCCGCTCTCGCTTCTGTATTGCAGACGCCAGTTCCGAGTCCAGCGACGCAACCTCCCGCGCTGCCGCGGCCCGTGCCGCCATCAGCTCCTCCTTGGCCGTCTTCAGCTGCTCCATCTCCCGGTCAAACTCTGCCCGCTGCACCCGCCACTGCTCCAACTCCTCGTCGGGCACGTTCTCCAGGTTGTCCAGCTGGGAGTCAAGCGCGGCCGTCGCCTCTTCGGTCTGTCGGATGTTGCGCTCCAGTTGCAGGTAGCGCTGCTTTTGCCGGTTCTCGTCGTTGCCGCTGTTCAACCGGTGGTTGTAGGCGTCCAGTTCCTTGCGCACCCGCGAGATCGCCACCTTATGGTCGCTCCTGGCCTTCTTTAAGCGACTGCGCTTTTCCTGCAGCTTCGCTTCGGCGTTGACGATGGAGTTCCTGAGAGTCGACGTCGGAGACGATGGTCGGTGCAATGGTCGTGGCGGCGTGGAAACAGAGCCAGTAGTAGCTACAACAAAGTAAGTTTTGAGAACTCCATGGAAAATCAACGGAAAACGGAAACATACCGTGATCGTCATCGGGAGCAGCCGGAGTCTTCACAGTCACGGAGCAAAACACCTCATCGGTATCACTCCGTACAAACGAGCACGTATATGCACAGTTTGGAGCAAGCCCTGAAATCTCCCCCCTCCATTGAACCGCACTCGAACCCGACGGTCCGTCAGATACCCGGCGGATCGTGGCCGTGGCCCAGAGAGCCCCGTTGACACACACGTAGAACGGCTCTGCCGGTTCATTCCCACATCGGCCGTCTTCACCGTCGGCCGCCGTAGTCCCATCATCCATCATCGCAAAGTCGCCCGCGGCAAACTTGATAGTCGAGCTGTCCACATGTGTGATCCATATCAACCCATCGTCCAGGGTGATGCCTTGTAAATCATCTTCGGTCATTGGAAGCCCCCGAGTAGTTTTCGAGAGTGCTCTCGAATGCTCGTACTCGCGCATGACGGTGACTTTGGTGCTGGCCAGCGCCGCCCAGAACGGCTGTCTGCTACGGACCTGGTTGGCCTGCCGTCTCCGTCGCTTGGCAAGCTGCGCTCGGCTCTCTTTGGAGGTGGCAGGCCCAAGTGGCCCGTCGACACCCAGAACCGAGTTGGCGCTGGCGGCCGATTCCACGGCAGAATCAAACTGGCCCGATCCCGCGGACGCCTCCGCGTCGATCCGCCTGCCGGAGCGCGACGGCTGCGGAGACCGGTTGCGTGCCATGGACCGACGGGCCATCGCGGTGCCAGCTTGCGCCAAAATGTGGACGGCGAGTATGCTCCGGAGCCAACTCGGCGACTGGGGAGGGTCTGACCGGCGCAATTCTGGCGGCACATAGCGCATCCAACGGGCGAGCAGATCGGGACTGACCAGCTTAGACGAGACCAGATGATGCAAGACAAAATCCTGGACACCTTTACTGCGAACGATGTGCAGGAACAAAACGATACCCACACACAGTGCGTTCACACTGCTGTTCTTGCCCGCGGCGTCGCCGCCCAGGGTGATGGCCACCTGCACGTGCGCGAGGTCGAGGGCAAAGTTCTGCGCCCACGTCCACATAAACAACCCCCATAGCAGCAAGCAAAATCCGTCCATGGCGAGCATGGTTCCAAACGACGGCGTACCGGCGGGGCCCTGAAAGATGTCAAAGTTGGATGTCAGCGAGGACGCCGCGGAACCCCCGCTGGGCGGCAGGAACGTCAGCGAGGCAAACAGGAACTGGACCAGCGTCAAGACCATGGGCGGCAGCTGCAGCAGGAAAATCAAGATGGCGACGGTGTCGTACATGGGGCACGACTTGAGGATGGTCGAGGCGAGGGCAAAGGCATTGACCGACGACGATTGATGCGCGGCGGCCCGCTTGCCGGACGACGCCGCCTTGGATGCGCTGGGGCTGCCCAGAACGTCGCTGCAGGTCATATCGTCGCAGTCATGCGCGAAGCCGTCGACCTTGGCCGCATCGCCGTTCGGTTTGTTGGACACGAGATCGGAAGCGGGGACGTGCGAGGCAGAGGTGCAGGACGCAGCGGCGGCGGCGCCGTTGACAGCATTCCCGTTCAGATGGCCATTTGACTTTTGCTTGTTGACGCGGCGGTGCCCATTGACGGCGGAACCGTTCTCGTGGCGATGGCTGCTACCGTGGTGACCTCTCCGAGCCGCAGCCGATGAGCGTGGCATGGACGAGGGCACGCGGATGGTTAGAGGCCCAGTTCCAAGTCCGCTTGGCACACACCGCCAACGACCCGGGACCAGGCAGGGCTCAGAATCGACAGAGGAGAGCGAATGTGAGGCAATTCGGCGGAGAGTCGAGGGGGCTGGGAATCGGCGTTCAACCAGCAAATGCGCACAATCCAGTTGGCGGAGGCACTCGAAGGGGACTGTACGTATTTGTCGAGTGGGTAGGAATATATTCAGCAAAACTAGATGCAAAAAAAAACAGTGAGCATGAGGCCCGGACAGACTCAGACAGGTGGTGAACTTCGTGACGGCGGTGGCAGTTTTTGAGGCGGAAGAATGAAGAATCCGTGCTGGAAGTTTGGTAATTACAATACCTGTAATGTCACAACCGATCGGGGTCTCCACCAGCGGGAGCCAAGCTTTGCTTCAGGTTGCATGCTGGAACAGCTTTTTTTTTTTTTTTCTCGGTTTTTTTGGCCCTTGCAGACTTGCAGCGGTTAGTTAGGCGGTTTATGATTTATCCAGATTAACAGATGGTCTGATAATCTGATTACCCGGTCTATTCATAGTGCGGGGTTCGGATGGCGGGAGCAGAAGTGATGTACGGAGTATGGATATGTATGTCAGTATTGGATGTGAGAGTGCATTGTCAATTGTGGGCAGACATACAGTCGCCTACTCGATCTGGACATGTAGAACCTCCAGCAGCGGAGCCATGATTCCTCAGAGTTTTGAGTTCTTTGACTCTTTGATTGATCCAATGTCCGTTTCTGCCCCATACTTCAATGCCTTGATTCTCACAAGTCAAAGTGACGGCACGGGTAATATTACTTTACATTACATACCATACCACTCTCATACCCGCTCCTTGTTTGCTCTTCAATGCCAGGCTCCGCACATCCCACACACAAAACAGCCCGCCGATGCCGGCGCAGGCAGAATCACACTTTGTTCACCTGCAAGTAGGCTATCCCAAACGCCCTCTCGACCACGTCAGCGGCGCCGCGGAACACGCTTTGAGTTTGGCAAAGTTGAGTAACTCAAGGTAGATCGACTGGCTCAGTCAAGCATTTTTCCGGCTAACCCAATCCGGCAGTCCTTGAGTCACATTTCGTACCTTAAATGGCGTGACCGGCTTCCGGATTGGTCGGTTTGGAAATAGAAGCAGGACGGATAAAGACTCATTTGCCCAGATGGGATGAATGGCCGGCGGTTTTGGATAAGTTGGGCTTACGTCATGACGATTCTTTCATATGATTGGCTATGACACATGCGAATATTATGATTGGTCCATTGCGGACCAGTAATCTCACAGCATGCAGAGCCTCCAAGACTCAATTTTGAGAAACTGGCATGATCAACCTTCAAGTCTCCAATGAGTCCATGACAAGCAACGATCGTTTCAATCAAGATTCGCGGGGGATCGGATTGGATTCGTTTGTTTAGCTGCTTACTCCGTATAACTTAGTTAACTGTATCGGCAGAGGTCAAATCGATGCCGAATTCGGATCCCTTTCATCTCCGTGCCGACCCCAGATCCTCCACGGCGTCTGGCCGATCCCAACTGTCCAACTCCAGCCGGCGAACCGCAGCATCAATCTCCGCGATCCGCTGCCGCCACTCGCGCTTGGCTGCCTCTTGGAATTCCCACGTCTTTTGGAACTGCTCGGCCAGGAACGCGGGCGGCTCGGTACACCGACGTTGCTGCCGATAGTCATAGAGCACGGTTTGCTCCAGGCATCGCGCCGCGGGCCGTTGCTTGGCCTCGGAAAGGATCAATACTTCTTGCTCGAACATGGATCGCTTCAAGGTCTCGGCCGGGTTCTGCGTCAGGCGGAGGTAGACGGTGACTTGGTCGGGCCAGGTCATGGGCTGGACATGATGAATCAGTACGGACTCGTACCTATCTGGCCTGATGGCCACGGAAAGGAAGGAGCATACAAATTTATAGTCCACTTTGATGCTCTGCAGGATCAACCCGATGCCGCTGGGCCCAACAAGGTTGGTCCATTCGGTTCGATGCGCCGGGTCGATGTAGGTTGCATAGTTGCGCATGAGATTGACGCGTGCGGATTCGGCATACCGAACGTAGGTCACATTGTTTACATGGCCTGTCCTATCAGCACCACTCGCTCGCACATGCTGCCATGGACTCTCTTACCCTTTACTCACTCTATCAATCCATCCCTCCATAGCTAGAACCATGCCGAATCAAACCAATTCAAAGCCAAGCTTCTACAGGGGAAGTGCATACCATCGAATCCTATTCAACCCCCGTCAGTCTCTTCCCTCTGATCAAGAACGGATGTGAATACCATATCCCCCCATGCCACGTTCTGCCGAAATACCCCCCTCCTCGTCTCCTGCGTGAGAAAGCCCTGACTCCCCGCAACAAGCTCCCGCCAGTCGCGCGCAATCCGCTGCAGGATCCGGCCCGCCTCGAGCACCTGCGGGGGTTTCAGGCCGAACATGAGACACTTGCCGATGCGCCGTTTGATGAGGGTGAGCCATCGCGGGTCAATGGGCGACTCGGTCTGGGAGGGTTGGGTCTTCGGCGTGCTGTCCGAGGCCACATTAGCGGCGGCGGCGGGGGAATGGTGATTGCATCGCGGAGCAAGGGCGGCGGAGATGGAGTTGAGCGGTCGCGGTCGACGTAGTGTTCGTAGGACAGCCATGGTTGTGTCAGGGAACGTCGTATGACCGACTCAATCTTGGTGTTGGTCCGTGTGCGATGAGTAAAATCGAGCCATTGATTTTAACCTTGATCTCATATGCGGAATTGCGGAGAGACCGCGCTTTCGCCGAGGCGACCCTGCGTCCTTCGGTAACTCAAATCTTCAGTTCTCCCCCTCCGGTTAAATCTCCAAGAAACCTCAAATTTAAACTCAACTTTGCGATTCTGCAGACAGAAATACATAGCAGTGTCGGCTTATTCCCAGACGTCCCGTGCCCGCAGCAGCAATCCCAGTCCTGAAGGCTCAGCACATCGCCATGCCTCCCGCAGAACTCCGTCACCAGGTTCTCCGTATATACAAGGGTATCATTTTTTTGTCGTTTTCTGGACACAAAAATCGGAATTAACTGGGAATTAGAGCTCCTTTACATGGGCCGCGAGTATCCCTTAGGATATACCTACTTTCGTGATCGGCTGCATCGCGCATTCGCCAGCAAGGCCCATCTCTCGGACGAGCAGCAGATCCAGGACGCGATTCGAAGAGCCGAGTTCGTGAGAAAGGGTAAGTTTTCGGGACATCCTATTGCGACAGACAGACCGCTAATCGACGTTTGGCAGAAATCGAAGCATTGTACGTTGATGAAAACGTCCGGAATGATCAGTCACAGAGGTTGTTGACAGTATACAGGTACTACCTCAAGCGTTACCGAACACTCAAACAAAGATACGAATCCCAATAACAACGCCCGCCCAGCCCAAGCCCGAGCCAAACCCAAATCAAGCCACCCAGAATATCGAAAAAATAACAAACAAACCAGGGTATCTTCAAACACAGAAAAACAGGGTTGTGTCAGGGAGAGAGGAGACGATTGTGAAATCATTTCTTCTGCCCCCACCATGCTCCGACCTCGAGACACTCGCCGTTCGCCGCGCCGTTCTTGCGCAGGAGGTCCGTCGTCATGGCGGCCCACCATTGCTCCCATTCGTCGCGGGTCTTGCCGCTGGCCTGCATCAGAATGGGCTCCATGCCTTCGATCATCTGCACGACGGTGGTCGTCGCCAGCCGCCGCAGGGCGAGCTGGTCCTCTGTCAACGCCCGTTGTGGCCGCCCGGATGTCGACCATCCGAGCCCTTCTTTCTCCCATCGCACTTCTCCCAGCGGGATCGCAATCCGCCGGCTGCCGACGCTCCGGAAGCTGTCTGCTTCGGTGGTGAATTCTAACCCGATCGTGGCGCACGGCATGGGGTTGAGCCTGCGCTGCTCAAACGCCTTTTCGACCCATGCGTTGTAGTCCCGCAAGTACTGGTTCTGGGCCGCGGCGAACGGCGTGGCCGGCGAGATGGGGTAGGTCGCCGTGGCATTGGCCAGGGCCCGATCGTGCTCGGCGATGTTCGGCGGGCATGTGGGATTTGGCAGCAAGGCACGGAACACGTAGTCCGAGTCCCATATTTCGAGGATACCGCCGCGCTTGAGCACGCGCAGGGGCTCGGCAAGGAGGTTGGTCTGCTGCGTACTGGCCAACTGGCAGAGCGAGGCATCTTTGATGAAAATCAGGTCAAACGACTCGGCGGGGAATGGCAGCGGCAGCTTACGCAGGTCATGTCGCACAAAGTGCCAATCAATGCCGGCCTTGCGCATATCCGGTGCAATTGAGATGATGTCCAGCCCGGTAAAGGAGACATTGGGTCTGCCGGAGCGGGCAAAGTAGTCATGGCATCGGGCAGACCACAAGCCAGAGCCGCAAGCGATCTCCAAGACGCGCTTGGGGAGTTTCTCCCGCAGCTGAGGTGCGCAGACCGGGGCGCCAAAGACGTGCTCGAGCAGGATGGTGCGCATGCTCTGGCGGTGCACCTCGGCCACGGTGCACGGCAGGGGATAAGGGTTGTCCGGGTCTCGGAAATAAAACCGGTTGTTGATCCGGGTAAAAGGTCGCGTGGTGTAGTCGGGCGCCGTCAATGCGGAGGAGCCGGACGAAGCGCTGATACTGCCGGACCGGAGGGTCGGTTCAGACGGGATCGAGCCGTGATCTTGGTCGTGGAAAAAGGTAGGATGATGAGCAGGCGCCGAAGACGGGCAGAGGGGCTCCGTCTTCGGCGGAGGGGGGGCATGCATGAGCATGTCGGTTCTGATCGCCGTTGCCCACATGAGGGAATGCTTGAATTTGCCGCTCGATTCTTCTCTGGTGGATGGTCCCGATGGCGACGATGAGGAGGGATTTGATCTGCCGGGACGGTCGGAGTCGTTCGACTCCTGAGGGAGAGGGAAAGCCATGGTTATGACTTGCGCTGAGCCAGCTTATCCTTGGACCAACCGAATCGGATGGAGCCGCGCCTGCAGTGACCAGAATGACGGAGGGGGGGGAGCTCTGCAGCCCGAACCACGTGGAAAATGCGGTCCAAGAACACCGACTTGCGCGGGCTGAGAAAGTTCGGGTACGAGCTGTCTGTCAAGCATGCATAGTGTGTGGATTGACGGGATGGCCTAATCCCCGTTGGCGTCTGGCTAACGTGCTGCAACGGTCAACGGCGGCGGGCCGTCAGGATGACCTAGACCCTATTGGGCGCAGGCTCGTTACCGGATTGGGTTGCGCTAATTTGCGCTAAATTTTTGCAAATTGATCGTGACTCAAATTTGCAATGCTCCCCTTTTTCTCATGGACCCACGAGCAGACCGAGTTGAGCGCACGTGTTCCCAGCACCAGCGTCAATTGATTCTCTCCGATATGCAGGTACTATAACCTGGTAAACGCGGCTATCTCGTGGAAATATCCAGTCATGGACAGGGTTGAGATTGGCTCGATTTGACGGCTATGAATGCCGACGAGGAGCCACGATAACGACTAGTAGTATAGTAATACAATCTGAGCATCTCATCCACACGATCGAATTGGACGAGGACGTGTGAAATGTGATGAAGATGATTACGAGGCGATGAGGCTGATGACAAGGATTAATATATCAGAGGCGACTGATTGACTGCGTATAGAGTACTCCTGATGCTCAGTTCAACGGTAGGCCTATCCGAATACTACTTATTATGTAGTTACTCGGAGTAGACCTCGGATCTCTCTGTCACCCGTGTAAAACTTTGAAATCACCACCCAGATCTCCGGATCCGGTCCCGGAATTCGGATCAGATCGATCGGTGGCCCGCTGATCAAAGCCTCTGGAGACGCCTTGGGCGGTTGGGGCTTGTGCGCTGGACGCTTGTGCACAATGGTGTCAAGGAAATCGGCTCGCCCTGGCCCTGCAGATTTCAGGGCAACATTAGGTTGGCCAAGGATGCATCGTGGTCAACCGTCCAGATGGTACGTCGAGTCCAATCAGATGCGAAGCCTGGTTACATGTGCGGAGTTAAAGTTACTTTGAATTGGCCCTAGACTTCTCAAGTACAGGTAATTAGTAGGTTGCGGAATGGCACGGGGTTGTGTGCTGGAATTTCTCGCTGACGACCCAACCCGATCTCTCTGGAGATGAACTGATGCTAGCCGCGATGCGCTCGATAAGCGAAGAAATTCATGACGTGATTGTTAGAACTTAGATGAGAGAGGACGAAAGCGAGGGAAAAATGCTGATTCGGGACTTTAGGGCTGACTGACTCGAGCCTTGGCCTTTAAAGCCTCTTGGCCCAGTCGACATCCATACTCCTCGTAATTCGGATTGGCTTTGGTTTGCTCGAATCACTTGACTGGCGATGGGATATTCTTTCTTACTCGTAGTCGTCCGGAGTGCGCTTTGGTCAATGGCTGATGCCTCCAAGCAATGGTCTGTTGATCGCCTCCATGGTCGACCTGTAACCACCGACTCCATACGTATCTTAGTCTTGATCTCTCGAGGACTGGCTCTATTGATTAATAGCGAATCCATGTGCAACTGCCTCGGACTACGCTGGATACAATCATGTATCAGTCCGAGTACTCAAGAGTACTCAACAGTTCTATTGTCTGTTGCTAAACTCATGCTCGTGGCTGTCAAATCATGCCAGCCATTCATTCCAGCTCACCCAGGCGCAACTTCGGAGCCAGGCGAGGCATTGTCACGCCGCAAGAACTGCACGGCTCTCAACAAAGTTGTATCGTCTCTGTGCGGAGTACGGAGTACGAGTATATGCCGGAGACCTCGACATCAACCGTGCAAGGACTTTGCCCGAGATGATACTACAAGGACAGTGCCTGGCACAAAACCTCTCTCGAAAACGTCGAGATCCAAACCCAGGTCGCAATGACTACACACTCAAGAAAACACAAAGAGACAATCAAGCGCAAATAGCACTGATCCTGTGGACAACTGTGCAGTTGTCACAAACCGGCCATCGCCTCAGGCATCAACATGATGACTCAGCAGCCCACAGCCAATCAGAAACTGCCCCCTTGCTAGATGAGAGTCACATGATCCGACGTCGCTCACTTTGCAGGGGTTCCTCCAAAGCCGGATTCAAGCACCCAATCCAGCGCCTCGAGTCGACAAAGCTGCCTCTACATGAATTGCTGACCCATCACGATTGACTGTAATCGACTTTCTTTGCGACGAGTTGCCTGTGTGTGGACGCCGCTGCCAATCATACCGCCGTCGCTGTTCTGTGACTCACTCGCTACCTATATCGATTAGTCCCCGATCCCGCTGCTCTCCGCTAACGTCCGGTCTGCCGACACCAGCTTCCAGGACGGGATAACAGCTGCAGAGACCAAGAGATAGCGACTGAGACCGAGACTCCGCTGATCTGGTCGCATGCCGCTGGCCCCCCGACGGACGGGTCTGCCCAGTTTTTGAAGGAGGTGCTGCCCCAGGGCTCCATGTTGAAGAGAAGGAGAGAACGTGCGCGGCCTCGATTCCTCTTATCCAGCCAGTTCTCTCCGGATCCAAGGACATATATCACCAGCGCAAGCCCGGCTCTCAGAGGGCTCTTTGTCCGGTCTCACCTGCCACGTTAGATGGCAGATGGTCCCTATCGCTTCCATCAGCCTGGGGCCGGGCCGTTCTCCGTTCAACAAGCGCAGTCTCAACAACGCCAGACCCAACAGCCGTACTTCACCGCTCTCGAGGCCGATTCACCGGCGCTCGTGAACTACGGCGGTAAATCCCCTTCCCCGCCGCAATCGCCTGCTGCGCCTGTTTCCCTGGGCAATTCCCCCTTCTACCCTTACGCCATGTATAGCCAGGGCCACCAAGGCCAGCATGCTGCCATGCTGAACGGCAGCCAGGCCCCACAGAGATTTGCCATGCAGTTGCCAAAGTTCCAACATCAGAACCACCACCCTCACCATGCCCAGCAGCATCCCCATCATCCACACCTCAACCAAGCCGCGCATCAACTCAATCAGCACAACTTTGCCGCCGCCAATGCCCTTGCTGCGGCGTCGACTCCCCACTACACCCCCGCTCACCTGCAAAATGGCACGCCCGCAGCGGTGGAGGATGACATTGATGAGACTGCGATGAGCGAGCACTGGCAACAGCAACTGCAGCTGGCTGCCGAGTCGAGACAAGCAAGCTCCCCCCACTACTACGCGCGGACAGTCGCCCAGCAAAGCAAAGGGATCCAACTCATCCCGGTATCCCAAGCCGATCAATCAGACGGCGCCGGCGATAAACAGGGAGGTGGTGCATCCAAAGACGGCTCGCGACAAGGCTGGAAGGCTCTCGACTTTGGCGGGCAGGGCCTGCGCGCGCTGTCCCCGCCGCTGTTCCAGTATCAGTTCCTCAACAAGCTGTACCTGAACCACAACAAGCTCAAGACATTGCCGCCAGCAATTGGGCAGCTTCGGAATCTGGTTCATTTGGACGTATCGAGTAACGAGATCAGCGAGCTGCCTCCGGAGATCGGCATGCTGACCAACCTGCGCACCTTTTATCTTTTTGACAACCACCTGCATACGCTGCCGTACGAGATGGGGTACCTGTACCGTCTGGAGACGCTGGGGATTCAGGGCAATCCGTTGAACGAGGTGCTGAAGTCGCAGATCATCAAGGACGGGACTCGGGCCTTGATCACATATCTCAAGGAAAACATGCCTGGTGGGTTTTTCCCATGGGATCTATAGAAAATTCAAGCCATGCTAACAATGTGTAGTGGATCTGCCTCCCGCGGATCGCGACTGGATCGTTCTGGATGAGACGACCCCCAAGAACTCGTTTGAGCGATTTACCGTTCTCTCGTACAATACCCTGTGCGACGCGTCGGCGTCACCGTCGCATTATGGTTACGTGCCTTCGCGGGCGCTGGGCTGGGAGTTCCGGCGTGATCTCCTGCTGAGCGAGATCCGCGGTCATGATGCAGACATTGCATGCTTGCAGGAGGTTGACAAGGGCAGCTATAATGAGTTCTTCCGCGAGCAGCTGGCGTACAATGGCTACAAGGGCGTGTACTGGCCGCGCGGCCGGGCGATGGGCATGGGCGAGGAGGAAGCCAAGTCGGTAGACGGCTGCGCAACATTCTTCAAGGACAGCAAGTTTATCCTGCTGGACAAGCAGATGATCAACTTTGGGCAGACGGCGGTGCGGCGGCCGGATGCCAAGGGGAGGATGACATTTACAACCGGCTCTGGCAGAAGGACCTACATCGCCTTGTGGTGTTTCTGGAGCAATATCCACTGAGCTCCAACCAATGAAAGCAGTCAGCTTTCTCTCGTCCTTATTCCAATAATTCCACCCGTAGCTTATCTGAACGACAACCCAATCCAACAAGATCATCTGCGTCCCCCTCCATTGCAGAGTACAATACAAACCGCGAACGTCGCCCAACATGGCCATTCCAAACGAAGCTCTCCAAAAGGTTCGTCCTTCCCTTACTTCCTCCCTCCATACTCCCATCCTGACGCAAGAGGAAAAATACACAACAGGTCATCCAAGAAATCGAAACCCGCGCCATCGCCGCCCAACAACAAATCAACCTCGTCAAATCCCAAATCGGCGCCAAACAACGCGACCTGCGCCTCTTGCAACTCACCGCAAATGAACTTCGAGGGCTACCACAAGATACAAATATCTATGAGGGTGTTGGGAAGATGTACGTCAGGAAAAAAAAAATCAATCCCCCTTTGCAAAGAGAATGGGACATTGTATAATTGACGGAGGGGAATTGGTGGGGTTAGGTTTGTTGCTACGCCAATTCCAACGGTCGATAAACGCCTCTCAACAGAGTCGGAGAAGTTGAAGGGGGATATTGGGAATCTGGAGAAGAGGTTGCACTATCTCGAGACGACGCAGAACAACCGGCTCTGGCAGAAGGACCACATCGCCGTTGTGGTGTTTCTGGAGCACCGCATGACGGGTCAACGGCTGATCGTGGTCAACGCGCATCTCTACTGGGATCCGGCGTTCAAGGACGTCAAGCTCATTCAGTCGGCGATCATGATGGAGGAGCTGACGAAGCTGGCCGAAGGGTACGCCAAGTGGCCGCCGTGCACGGACAAGACGGCGTTCCGCTTCTCGGAAGCGGACGGCGAGGAAGGTGAACAGCAGATCGAGCCGGCGCCGTCGGCCGAGTACAAGAGCGGTGACGAGATCCCGCTACTGGTCTGCGGCGACATCAATTCGGCGCCCGGCGAGGCGGTGTACAACCTCATCGCTCACGGCGGGCTCACAGAGGAGCACCCGGATCTCGGCAAGCGCATGTACGGCAACCTCAGCCGGCAGGGAATGACGCATCCGTTCAAGCTCAAGTCGGCCTACGGCATGATCGGGGAGCTCCCCTTTACGAACTACACGCCGGACTTCAAGTCGATCCTGGACTACATCTGGTACTCGTCGAACGCGATGCAGGTGACGGGCCTGCTGGGGGAGGTGGACAAGGAGTACCTGAAGCGCATGCCCGGGTTCCCCAATTACCACTTCCCGTCAGACCACCTCGCATTGTTGGCGGAGTTTACGTTCCGAGCGAAAAAGGGCCCCAACAAGCCAGTAGAGGCGGAGCAAGGACGGGATCGTGATCGAGAGCGGGACCGAGAACGAGAACGAGAACGGGATCGGAATCCGTCGTGACGGGATGAATTTAGTGATGCTTTTTTGTCTTTTGATGGTTTGTTGTTGCGTCATGTTCCATATCATGAGGGATTGGTGTCTTTTTTCTTGTTTTTTTTTTTCTTTGTCGTTTTTTGCGTTTGGTGCTGCTGTTGCTATCTCG
Organism: Thermomyces dupontii; assembly: GCF_041956625.1. Taxonomy (NCBI): domain Eukaryota; kingdom Fungi; phylum Ascomycota; class Eurotiomycetes; order Eurotiales; family Trichocomaceae; genus Thermomyces; species Thermomyces dupontii. Next base: position 669,421 of record NW_027192312.1, on the reverse strand, counting down.
GAATCTTGTTTTCTTTTTCTGTGTATTCTCTCCATTCATTCGTTTCATAGTTCCTGGCTTTGTTCTCTGTATCATTGGTCGTATGTATGTCCTGCCCTTTGCGGACGGTACGGTCGTAGGGTTGGAGTTTTGGATTGCCAGGATTGCCCGGATGCCCATTGGATTGTCTAGGTAGTTGAATTCATTGGACTCAATATGTTGTCGAGCATCACTTTGTTCGAAACTCCCATCACAAACTACGGTTTATTATATAACGGGGGAAACGACAGCTGGGTTGATAGGTACTATCAGAGCATCTTTTGCTGGCAGAATCCGGAGGCGGTGAGTGGTTGCCCACAGAAATACTCCTAAGGTACCTCTCGTCCTCAGCTTCAACAATTCGACTCGACAACTTATTTCCTTCTGATTGTACGGAGTACGGAGTACTGCGTACGAGGTTATGAATTCTTATGACATATATATATACTAAAGTTCATTCCGCCAGAGCGGCAACAATCAATCAATTATTACAAAGGCACTAGGAGTACTTGTCTGGTACTTCGACTACTCGCACAAGGAACCGGACCGATACACAGCTATGAATTATGGCTTCCGAAAACCCTGGCCCTCAATTGTTGTTGCGATTAAGAAAAGCTCAAGAGCCCGAGCTGACAGATACGACGCGATCCTAACGCCAACGTCTGTGGAGCGTTATCTCGAGCTCGTATATGGCACCCTCATTTCCAACGCTGTCTGTTGAAAATGACCCCTCCGAGATGTCATCCGAGATAATGACGAAGGTGGATGGCAAATGGTATCCACAGGAACTTCGCCGTTGGGATGACTTTGAGGATGAGCATGATCGGATTAACAACTTGTGGAACCGTTGTCCACTAAGTAGCTTTTTCCTTCGCAAGTCGAAGTCTTAGCGAACAGCAGGCCACTCTTACAACGTCCCCAGCAAAACGAACAAGACGTCCGGTCCTATTTGGAAGGCGCCATCGAGTTCCCGTTACAACAAGTGATCGAGGCGTACCTCCAACAGACGGGGAATACGGACCGGTCGGTTCTATCTTCAAAACCGAGCATACGGTTTGGGCGAGAAGGACGATGCGAGTGCCGGGGACGAAAGAACGCACCCAACGGAGTCATCAAACCGCAGAAGAACACGGCCGATACCCGATCGCTGGGGCATGTGCGCATCAGAGAACGGAGAGGTTCGTCCAGTCTTGGTGGGAGAGTACAAAAGTGCTGGCCTCGCCCTCAGACCTCTTTTCCCGAGTTCTCAGGCGCAAACAGTCCAAGATAGTCAACTCTGAGGCGAAGTGTGAGGAGACCGTGGCGCAGGTTCTCTGCCAGGCCTTCGACTACATAATCCGAAGTGGCCTCCTGTATGTGGATGTTTCATCCCAGCATTCGTTGATACTTCTGAAGATTGAGGAGTTGGCTGCTTGGAAACTATCCTTCCACTAAATGCCAGTTATTTCTGAGCGCAATTTCGAGGCACGAGGTCTTCCATCGTCCAGCTGGCGACCTTGGCCATCCCGGCTCCGCGATCAAAAAAGATGTCTGCCCAGTGGATCAGGGACGCGGAAGAGTCTCTCTACGACTGCCCCAATTTCCCTCCTGATTTTCTTCCGCTCGACAAGCCCCGGCGTTTGCGACAGCATTTGGGGGGATATGTGAGGAGAGTGGTGAGCCGGATGATCCAGCCGATGCGGATTATGTTCTGCCGTCTTCCGTTCGATGAGAACAGTCAAGAAAACAGAGTGGGTCGTCTCAAACGGAGAGTGGCCAGCGTCTCTGGTCTGCTCGAAAGCGCAGTGCGCCTCAGGAAAAGTATTGCACGCAGGCCTGTCTTCTCGGCCTCATCAACGGCCAGTGTCTGGACCCAGGATGCCCAAACACCGCGCGACATCGCAGAGGCACGGCCACGACGAAGCATCTACTGATGCGAGAAGATCTCGGGAGACTCACTCGGAAGCAGCTCGCGCGCAATCTCGATCAGGGTTGTATCTGCCTGGATCGATGGGGCATGTTCGGAGCCATTGGCGTGCTTTTAAGATCAAGTTGTCCAAGTATGACTACGCGTTTGTGGCGAAAAGTGTACAGTAGTCGGTGGACGAACGTCACGCGTCTATACTCGGCCGGCTCCGCTTCAAGGTACGAGGATCCCGGTCTACCTGGGCACCATCACGTTACAGCAGCCGTATCCCCCTGCCAGCCTGGCTCGTGTTGCACAGATGATGCTAATGTCATGGGCAGGGGAGAGACTTGGTGCAATGACCTGGCCCGAAAACGTCGACATCTCAGCACAACGGCAAAAAAAGCTGCAGGCGCTCGCATCGTCAGGCATCAGGCACGTTGACATCCGTGATGCGAATCTAGTATGGAACCATGAACGGCAGCGGGTGGTGGCGATCGACTCCGATCGGACAACTATCTTGAACTTTCGGAAGCGGAAGACATCGCCCTTGCCTGGAACATCACCCAAGCCGAGAAGGTTCGAAACGAGAGGCCAGATACGGAACATCATCCCGGCTGGAGTTAAGGAGGAGAATCCGCCGCATTGAGCGGTGGATTTTACGATTCATAACTAGGCATTTAGCCTACATGACGATCGAGTATATAAACTACTCGCCGTTGCCTGAGAGCACGTTCATCTTCTCAGGCGGCCAAGGGCTTCCCATCACGTCCGGGCCAACTACTGCTCGTATCTCTGACGGATGTGTGTGGATGTTGAACCGTTCACGTCGCCTTGCCTTTAGAGGTGAACGCATATCGACGAATCGAAAAATTCAGTCGTACTTTGTCCCTGCCATACATCGTTCAGTTCAGATATGAACGAGACCTCATAGTAACTGGCGAATTTCAGAAAGGGTTCTAATCGAGGAAATTATTGGTACGGAGTACGAAGTACTCCGTCGAGTGTTCCATTGCTCTACAATTCAGGACGGGTTCGTCGTGGATTTTGCGATGGTACGTTGGTTGGAGCATGGAGGACATCTGCACACTCCAGCCGCTGATGGGAAAGATCTTCAGTTCCGTATATATATAGTCTTGAGACTCGAGAAACCCGAGTGTCTCGATAAAGACTTGTTAAGCTTACGACGATGTCATTGGTCAATAATCCGATTTTCCTGAATTTTGATTGGCCATATTTTGAATATCCACTGAGCTCCAACCAATGAAAGCAGTCAGCTTTCTCTCGTCCTTATTCCAATAATTCCACCCGTAGCTTATCTGAACGACAACCCAATCCAACAAGATCATCTGCGTCCCCCTCCATTGCAGAGTACAATACAAACCGCGAACGTCGCCCAACATGGCCATTCCAAACGAAGCTCTCCAAAAGGTTCGTCCTTCCCTTACTTCCTCCCTCCATACTCCCATCCTGACGCAAGAGGAAAAATACACAACAGGTCATCCAAGAAATCGAAACCCGCGCCATCGCCGCCCAACAACAAATCAACCTCGTCAAATCCCAAATCGGCGCCAAACAACGCGACCTGCGCCTCTTGCAACTCACCGCAAATGAACTTCGAGGGCTACCACAAGATACAAATATCTATGAGGGTGTTGGGAAGATGTACGTCAGGAAAAAAAAAATCAATCCCCCTTTGCAAAGAGAATGGGACATTGTATAATTGACGGAGGGGAATTGGTGGGGTTAGGTTTGTTGCTACGCCAATTCCAACGGTCGATAAACGCCTCTCAACAGAGTCGGAGAAGTTGAAGGGGGATATTGGGAATCTGGAGAAGAGGTTGCACTATCTCGAGACGACGCAGAAGAACAGCAGAGAGCATATCGAGCAAATGCTGAGAGGTGGGGGGTCGAGGTCGTGAATGGTCGAATTTAGCCGGCGGTACAAAGCTGGACTTTTGCGAAAGAAAAGAGCTGGTCGCTGCGTCGAAGGGCAGGGTTGAAGTGTGCTCGGGTCCCTCACGATAATCGACACCTCTCCAAAGCGACGAGGAGGAGGAGGAGGAGTTTTTTGTACGAAAGGAAACGAGAACAGGGTCCCACAGGTTTTGTGGCTCTGTTATCAGAGTCGGCTCCTTGCTTCAAGAACCTTGCCCCGATATTGCAGCTACTGCGAGACAGTGAACCGATACAGCCTGAATTAATGACGAACGATTGCATCAAGCCATGATTCAGCAATTAACTCCATTTCGTCTTCGCTCCTCTGGATCAATTGCCATGAAGGAATTGCAAGAATCTAACAAAGTTTCGTTTTTGTTTCGTCGTCCAACTTCCCCAGAAACGCCTCCGATTCAAATTCTGTTTGATTCAACGGAGGCAGACTCTTGATCCTCCCGTTATTATCAAAGTATTTCCGGACCAGCTCCGGGTTCCCTTGCTGCAGCAGTGACTGCGGAAACAGGCCGAAAAAATCCACGACTTCATGAACATGGTACTCAACTCTGTAATTACCGTCCGGTGGCCCTCTTCCGTCAAACATGCACACAGCGCGGAAGACCTCCAGGACCACAGCGCCTAGATTCCACAGGTCAGTGGAAGGGTCCGATGGCGCGCCCATGAGCACTTCTCGCGTGCGAAGGGCAAAGGGTAACCGGCTGTATCAGCTCGTAGAGATGTGAGTCCGTCCAGCTTGCCACACCCCAGCCATTTCAGGAGCTGGGTTGAGATTGTCCAGCTATCTATTGATGGGTCGAAGGCTGCCGGGTCAGCAGGGTTGTTGGGCAGATAGAGCTCGGAAATTCCCGAGTCAAATCTGGGATTTTGAACAAAGATGTTGTCGGGTTTAATGTCTGGGGGTGGTCAGAACTGCTACATAGCCTGAGTCATTCGACAACTGGATGTAGTACCCGTATAACTCCATCACTATGCGCACAGTCCCGCGCCAAAAGAAAGCTGAATAGTAAACCGCCGCAGGATAGAGTTGGGAATTATATGCTCGTCAGACCACGTTCCAAAGTTGCGAAGAGTCTCGCCCCATGACCGGGAAGTCACCCAAAGGATCTATCTCCCTGCAATTGTCAAGTCTTCGTGGTCAGTTTGTCGAGGAAACACTGCCAACTGGAATACTGCGTCAACTCGAATTGCTCTAAGTACTCCTCTTCTACTATAAGACACTGAAATGGAAGAATATCTGTCAGCCAGACAAGTGTGATTGAACCTAGAACAGAAGAATACAATGGAGTTTGGAGTCGGGATGCTGATCGTTTGTCCAGTTCTTCCTTGGGAATCATCGCAGCACCGCCTCGATGATCCCGCAAACACCACGCCCGAAAGGATCATTCACAAAGACGGACAGCCTCTGCCCTCTGGACAAGTCGTGTCTCTCTGGATGGTTCGTGATTAATGTCGCGGTTGCCCACGTGCTGTAGACTACTGAGACTTGATCGCTTTCGTTGCCTTTACCGAGAAAGGTTCCACTGGAGATTCTCAGCGAGTGCATGCTGCACGCCAGAGCTCCTCGTCAGTGTTCAATGCATGGACACAGACGCAAAATATGCAGCGAAAATTCATTCGTAGAGAACGTTACGGCGCGGGACAGGGCAGGGATAGAAGGGAAGATAAATGGAGTCATGGACCCTAAGGTTACGCGTGACCTTGTTTGCTTCATCGTCGCCCATTTTTGTGTAGGCTACTGTACTTGGATTGAAGCTACCGGTCAACTGAGAGACTACTATACTACTACCGTCCACCATCAAGGTCGATCGTGCAAGTTCTTTCGTATAATAAACTTATGGTTAGACGGACTTGTCCACAATTCTTGTAAACCGAGCGGATCCGGAGAAAAGTTCGTTGCAGTCTCTCCGTTAACCTTGAAGCCCACAGTCACTGCGGCATGCCGGGCGTTTGCGGTTAGGTAGCCAGTCAGCTCACGCTAGGAACGAGACCGGTGAGGGGTGACCGGGTTAGGTTTAATGATGTCACGTGACAATTACATCAGCGGGCCGTTCCTGGGCGAGTGCCGCGGCTGGAATGGGTCTTGTCCCTCTCAGGACCCTTCTGGAGAAGAGAAAGAGTTGTCCTTTTCGCAGGCAATATATGCCGGAATTCACGATTCTGAGAGCATCGAGCAGCCAGGAATGATCCGCCTCTTCCCATCGATAGTATAGTTCTTAGCCGACACACCTACCGAAATCGGAGATTTTCTGGAATGTTTCCGCCTTCGGGCCGGCCAGAGTTCAGATCAGAGTTTGGGCTAGGAAGAGCTAAGAGTACGAGTAATCATCTCTAAGCATCGGCTCTCGGAAGCGCGGCTCATTATCGCCTACGTCACCCAAATTTGCGTCCGGTTGCTTATTTTCCAGGTTTTTTACATTCTTGTGCTTTTCTTACATCCCGCTGTTGTCGTGCTGTGCTGAACTGAGTAATATATTTTCCGTTCCTGAGTGAAGCTACCAAGGAGCCGACAGTGCTCCATCCCCGCGGCCATGTCTCACTGGCCGCATTTCCCTTTTATCCCATACCCGCCGTCGAAGGCTGGGTATTGGAGTCCAGTAACATCGACCTTGAATTGGTGCGAGGAGGTAGGCGGCTGACAATTTGATGGAGTTGAATCATTCCGTGAAACTGTGACGGTGTGCGCTGACGACGAGGCCAGGACTACTATGCCACCCCATACTCCGCCGAGATCGTCAATTCGTTTACGAACCTCCTGTTTATCTGGCTCGGGATCAAGGGCATCCGGAATTGCCGTCGAGAAGGGCATGACCAGATTTTCCTGATCGCGTTCTGCGGGTACTTGCTGGTCGGGACCGGCAGTTTCCTTTTCCATTCCACCTTGAAATGCAAGTGATAACGATTTCATGGGTCAACATCACACGATGGGGGGAGAGAAACAGAAGAAGAATAACTATAGAACAACCTGCTGACCAGTGCAGATCCCATGCAACTCGTGGACGAGCTGTCCATGATCTACACCACTTGCCTCATGTGCTACGCGTCGTTCTCGTATGCAAAGACGAATACCGTTCGCGTCCTGATCGGTGTCGGCCTCACGGGGCTCGCCATCTTCATCACGCTGTATTACCACTACCTGCAGGACCCGGCCTTCCACCAGAACGCCTACGCGTTGCTGACCACGATTGTCGTCCTGCGCTCCATGTACACCATGGAGGTGAACCTACGCCCGCGATGGCGCAAGTCGCGCGAGGTGGATCGCCTCGCCCGCGAGAAATTGGGCCAGCCCGTGCCTACGAAAGAGCGCCAGCAGTTCGAGAATACGCGTGACAGCCAAGCCCTAAAAACCATGTGGTTCATGGTCGTCTTTGGGCTGAGCATGTTCCTTGGCGGGTTCGGCATTTGGACCCTTGATAATATCTACTGCAGCAAGCTGCGCGTCTGGAGAAGGCAGATTGGGCTTCCGTGGGGGTTATTGCTGGAAGGCCATGGGTGGTGGTAAGTGTTTAATTTTCCTTGATCCCATTCCCCACGTCTTTCCCAGGTTGACACGTTGATTGTGTGCCTACTACCTAGGCACCTCATGACCGGAATCGGCGCTTACCTCTACATCGTCTGGGGCATCTGGCTTCGGCACGTCCTGAATGGAAAACAGGACGAATACCACCTGGTGTGGCCGCGGATCTGGAACATCCCCGAGGTGGTCCGCACCCGCTCGCCGGCGCCGGCCGCCAAATCGAAATCTCGTCCCAACGGCGTCAACGGGAAGAAGGTCGAATGATTGGATATCTTTTGGGAATTCGGCTTTGCGATGGCTCTGTTATTTTTGTTAAATTGCTTATGATTACGATTATCGTTAAGTTTATCCTTATACCCATTTCTGGCTTAGAGTATGGGTTTGCTTTGCTATGAGAGAAAGAGAACAAAAAAAAAGAAAACGTCATGAATCATTTGGCATCTCACACACGTTACTAGATCTACTAGAGTCTAGAGAGGTTACTATTTACAACTTGGATTTATCGGCCTGGTTGTTCCGATCCCTGCCGGGCTTGGGCCCGATCTGTTTCATCCACCAGTCATCCACGGTCATCTTCTGCACCTTGGACCGCGCATGCCAGCGCGACGCAAACGTTTCCTCTTCCTCCCGCCACCGCCGCAGCTCCTGGCCGAGGAACCGCGCAATCGCATCCGCGCACTCCGTCGTCGCCTCCTGCGCGACGAGATGGCCCTTGCCTGGAAGTATCACGGACGAGACGCGGCCGGCCGCAACACCACCGTTGCCGCCGTCACCCGTGCCGGTGTTGCGCAGCTTCTGCTCGATGTGCGCCGGCGTGCTGACCTCGGACTTTTCGCCGAAGATGTATAGCACGCTGGGCCGCACGTGCGGTAGCTGCGCCGCGATGGCGTACGGCTCCGCGCGGTAGAACACGTAGCCCGCGGGCAGGTCGTGTGGAATGTCCGGGTGGCGGACACGGTCGATCGCGGGGCTGTTCCCGGGCTTGTCGTGGTCGTAGTTGGGCCGCGAGAAGGTGAAGACTTCCTGGTGCCGTGTGGTGGTGAGTGTTACCGGCTTGTCGGATGAGTTTTCGGTGGTAGTTGTCGTTGGGTAGATCGCCGTGGGCAACTCCCGCAGGCCATGCCGGATCCACCGCTCCAGCACCCGTGAATCCCATGACTGGTAGAACGGGCTGCGTCGGAAACTCTCCGCCGCGGCTTCTCTCGACGGCCACAGGTCGCGGCGGTGTGTCGATAGGCGTGTGTTGATAGGGACCCGCAGTCCGTTGTACTCGGCGTCGGTCACTGGCTGTCTCTGGATGACGGGGTCGAGGAGTACTAGGCTGTGCAGGAGACGGGGATGGAAGAGTGAGAGGGCGGTCCTGGATGAGAATTAGTATTCTGTGCTTTTTTTTTATTTTCTTGAGGAGATTACGCATACAGCTGAGCGCCACCCATGCTGTGTCCAATGCCGACGATGGGCCGCGGCATCTCATCCCGCTTAAGGTTGATCAAGTGAAGAAGGTCGCGCGTGTGATCCAACCAGCTTGCTAGCAAACCTATCAGCCTACAGACCTTTTTTTTTTTTTCCAACGCAAAGACAGCCAAAGAAGGGGATTCGTACGGTCATTCCCTAGCTTCTCCTCGTTCAGAACACTGCTCTCCCCCTGATGTGCAACGTCCGCGATCCAAATTGAGCGGATCCGGAAACCATGTTGCTTGGATCGCGCTAGGAGGTCCTCCCATAGCGGCTCGTACAGTTCCTTGCCAATATCAGCCATCAGCCCTGAACATGAAAACGTCAATGGCAGCGACGGGGTTTTTGACACACCTTGGGAAAGCCATTCGCATGCGCGCCAACAATGGTCACGTCGCCCGGCTGCGAATGGGGATTGTCCCGCGGGATATACTGATTGACGTGCAGCACGAGAGTGTCCTCCTGCGTCGTTGATGTCGCCTGGGGATATTCGCGGATATACTGGCCGGGGAGGACATGGTGGACGATGCGAAAGGGAAATTCGGACGGCGACATGGTACCGGTGTTGCAATCCTATGGCAAATTTTTGATCACATATTATAGTTACCAGCACCTTGGTTTGTGTAGCAGAACCTGGCAGTTTATACCACCGCGCTCCATTGTACCAGCTCCATGCTCATCGGCGTCGATCAATGTCAGATAGCCGGCATCTAAGATTAGATCGGCCGTTGAGCCGAGGTTCATCGGCCGATACTGATTGGATACTACTCGTACGCCGTATCGTGACTAATCAACGATTACTTAGTTATTTCACGTGACCCGGCGTCTCGGCCAACGCGTGTGCGGGTCGCGATCCGAGCCGCGTCCGGCGTGATTGGATCATTCAACACCTCCGCTGAGTAGTTGAGGCGATTGTTTACTCCATGAATTCGTGAAGTCGGACAGAACTCTGGTGCAGGATAACGCCATGGGCGATCAAGGTCGAACAGAACCCGCCCCGCTGCTGGGCCAGTGCAAGATCTGCATCATGTGCTCGGCAGATCTGAGCGAGGATGTTGCGATGCAGGTGGGAAAACTCACAATCGAAAACGATCAAAGAACGATCAGTGATTGACGACAACGCCAGTTGAGCACCGAGATCGAAAGCCGCGGCGGCGAGGTCATTGTGCACTATCCCCCCGCGCCACTCTCTCCCATCGAGCAGTTCACGCACATCATCTCCGCCACGGTCGATTTCCCCGAGTACCAACAAGCCTGCGACGCGCTGATCCCCGTTGTCCGCCCGCAGTGGCTGCAGACGTCCATCACGAGAAACAAGCTCTTGAACCCGCGCCAATTCAGCCCGGACCCGCGTCTCTTCTTCAGCGACGTCACTGTGACCTGCGGTGATATCCCCGACGGCGATAAGGATGCCATTATCGGTGGTGTGCTTGCGATGGGTGGGATCTACTCGCCGCGCATCACACAGCAGGTCACGCATTTGGTGGATCTGACATTGGACTCGGACAAGGCTAAGCTCGTCCGCGCCAAGGGCCTGCCCATCACGATCGTGTTGCCGCATTGGTGAGTTTCATCGTCAAATGACTTGGGCGGTTCTTAACTGAGTCAAATTAGGTTCGACGACTGTCTCAAGCTTGGACGCCGTATCGAGGAACGTCCCTATACGTTGCCCGATCCAGAGATTCTGAACGCCCGCCCGGATGAACCAATCCGCTCAGCCCACAACAGAGACATCGCTGGTGCGGTCACTCCCATGCCTCGCGAGCTGCCGGAAGCACTCACCGAGAAGACGCGTGAGCTGAATGTTCTCCGAAACAAGCGTGTGATGCTCTCCTCCGATCTCGGGATCGGCTCTCATCTGCTCGCGTCTATTGAGGAGGTGATTGTCAAAGCCGGAGGAACCGTAGTCAAGAACCTTAATAAGGCGGATATCTACATCTGTAGATACCGCGAGGGAGCCGAGTACCGAGCAGCGTCGCGCGCGAACAAAGAAGTCGGCAATCTGGCGTGGCTCTACTACATCATTACGCACAACAGATGGACGTCCCCTCTCCGACGGCTTCTGCACTACCCCGTCTCTCGCGAGGGCATCCCCGGATTCAAGGGCCTCCGCATCAGCTTATCCAACTACGCGGGCGAAGCACGTGCCTATCTCGAGCATCTGATTATTGCTACCGGCGCCGAGTGCACTAAGACTTTGAAGAATGACAACACCCATCTGATCACGGCACATGACACCAGCGAGAAGTGTGCCGCAGCCAGGGAGTGGGGGCTGCACGTTGTCAACCACCTCTGGCTCGAGGAGAGCTACGCCAAGTGGAAGATGATGCCCGTGTCCGACCCCCGGTATACCCATTTTCCGAAGAGAACGAATCTCGGAGAGGTGGCTGGGCAGACTAGGTTGGACCGCGACTTGCTGGAGCGCATTTTCTTCCCTGCCGACTCGGCCGACGACGACGCGCGAGTCATGCAACAAAAGGACCAAGATGTGGCCTCCAAGGCCGATGCCGCGAAACCTTCTAAACGCTCCGCGAAAGAGAAGTCCGAGTCTGACAAGAAGACCAACAAAGCATCATCGGCTCCTGCCAAACCAACTACTCCGTCGCGCACTGCTGTCGCCGACGGCAAGGAGAACACCACGCCTCTGACGACGAGCAGCAGGAAATCCAAGGAGGCTGCCGCTGCACGCTTACAGGAGATTGTGCCAGATATCTTACTCTACGAGAAGGAGAAGAAGCGAGCCGGAGGAGTCATCTACGGCGGCCGACGCTCAGAAGATTTGATCGTGCCGACAAACAGCAAGAAGCGGCGCTCGATCGACGCCCAAGAGGATGGGGATGAGGCCGAAGAGGACAAAGCGGACAGCAAACGCCAGAAGAAGACCAAGACGCCGATCAAGATGTACATGGTGGTGACTGCCTATGATCGATGGGTGGGGAATACGAAACGAGAAGATGCAGACAGGGTTTGTCCATTTCTATCTTCTTTGTCTAGGCGAGGGGAAGGGAAAATGCCAAGAACTAACGTTTGATACAGCGTCAGCTTCGGGAGCTGGGAATAGTGATCGCACCGGATGCAAAGAAATGCACCCATCTAGCCGCGCCGTCGATCCGGCGAACGGCGAAATTCGTCAGCGCGCTGGCATATGCGCCGGAGGTTATCAGCACAGACTATCTAACGGAATGCCTCGCAAAGAAGGAACTCCTAGACACGAGGGACTTCGCCCTGGTGGACGAAGCATCCGAGAAAAAGTTTGGCTTCTCGCTCGCCGAGTCCCGAAAGCGGGCGGCCAAGAACAAGAACAAGCTCCTCCGCGGCTACCGGATCTGCTGCGCGGAGAACATTCACGGCGGGTTCGACACGTACAAGTCCATCGCTGAGGCGAACGGGGCCGAGTGCACGCTCTTCCGCGGCCGCGTGTCGATGAACTTTCGTACCCGAGCGGACAGCGCTGACTCGGCGAGTCCGCCGGAAAGCGACGACGAGGAGCAGAGACATCCGGAAGGGCACGATAGCATCTACCTGCTGAGCGCAGCCACGGCGGAACATGCGAAGCTGTGGCCGCGGTTCCGACAGCTGGTGCGTGACGCGGGCAAGACGCCGCGGATCGTGCATGTAAATTGGTTGCTGGACATTGCCATGTCGCAGGAGATTCGATGGAAGGATGAGTACGAGCTGGACGAGTCCAAAATCACGGAGGAGGCGGAATGATTTCTGAGATGCCGACATGTGTTTTTGCGACGACCATGTAGATATGAACGGCGCACACGTTGCAGGTTGGATGGACAGGCTCCTCCTCCGGCGTTAGAGGAGTTTCATGCAGGAATTGAGGGATCAAATTCAGAAGAACTTGACACCCTTTTCATCCTCGTTACCAAAGACCTGGGCCTTGCCGCGTTTAACAAGAACCTGGAGAGCCTTGAGAAAAGCCTCCTGATCCATACCATGGAATTCTAACCACATTCGTCAGTCTCTCAACCAGGCGGAGGACTCCAACCAGGAAACCATACCTTGCCCAATCGTCGCATCTCCATGCACCAACTCATACACCGTCAACACCGTATTCTTCTGCGCCGTCTCTTCGATCCACTCCATGAGCGAATCCGCCCATTCCTCCGGCCGGCGCCACCAGATCCAGGCAACCGTCTTCTCCGCAGGCGACACCCACTCCGCTCTCCTCCCACCACCGGCCTCCTTTTCATCGTCACCGGGTCGACTCATCCAGTCGATCACGCGCCGCGCCTCGGCCATCCCCAGCCGCTTCTTCAGCCGCGCATTGTGGAACAAGGGTGTCTCGAGCGCCTCGGCGAGATTCAGCCGAAAGATGCGATGGTGGCGGCACCAGGAGAGGATGAGGGATGACCAGTGCTTCAGCTGGGCTTGCTGCGTTGCGGTGTTGGGCTGTAGGGTGTAGAACGGTGGGAAGTTGTAGATTTCGGGGAATTGGAATTGAGAGTCGGGCGGTGCGAGGTCCGGTTGTGCGCCGGTTGAGTTGGTACTAGGTGCCATTGTCGGTGTCGATCCTGGATATTGTCCAAGCGGGAGTTGTGTCGACGTTCGAAGGACCCTGCTCTAAGTCCAGGCTGTCAGTCAACGTTCAGCGTTTGGGCTACTGTATCAGATCTGATACCTCCAGATTCACACGTGATTTCAGTGACCCTGTCGGAATCGCCCTAAACTATTTATGATATAACCTACTGAGTAAGTAACTTACTTAGTTACTCCGTAGTGCGCCTCTCACTTGGAATCTTAGCCTAAACTGGTTAGAGTATACCCTAACCCTAACCAGGTAAGGACTAGCTTCCCGTGGAGCTGGGTAGGGTTCGGACAATCAATCTACATACTCCGACAAGTCTTCGGTTTCGAATGAGGTCACGGTCTCTGTCTACGGAGTAACAGAGCTCTCAAAACAAGCAATTGACTGATGAGAAGATCACTTGAGCCTCGAATATTGTACCTATAGCGAGCTGCTCGAGTCTAGAACCCACTAGGACTGGAATCGAGGCGTGACGTGAATCGTGCAAAGCTGATCTGCAGAGAACAAACATTCAGCGGGACGGTTGATGAACTGCAAATGCCGTAATAATGGACCAGGGAACAAATCGGACAGCTGAGAGCAAACATGGAGAGGGTCAGCCCAGCTCTGATCTCTGCCCAGTTTAACCAGGATGCCAGTCTCCCAGGCTGAGTTCTTCCATCTCAGCTGAATGAATCGCACGACACGATGGACAGGACGGGAAATAATCAATTTCCCCTGCCAGATTCGAACGCTCGATTTGTTACCCTCAGGCATCAATGGACGCGATGCAGAGGTACTTTTCAGTCCAACACCATCGCGAAACTTGATTACGATGATCGCCATGATTCCCGAGTCGGGAGGGATAAAAAATGATCGTATCCTTGATATCTGGTAAAAAAGCAATCGAGACGTAGAAAAGAATCATGGATTCTGTTGTGGTTGGCTCATGTAAAAAGAGTTACAGGCGCCTTCATGTCTTCCTCATGTTTGCTCTGACCATGTAACTCCCCATGCTATCCTTGAGGCGTGGGGTGTCTGACTGGGAAGATTCAGCCATCATCCACCACTAGACCACCGCCTCTCAACATGTATTGCTAGTTCTTGCTTGCAATGGATTATAAGCCTCACTTCTGGGTCCCTGACCGGCGTGAATCAGCTACTAACTACTAGTACTTTCCAATTCCAGCTATCCAACTACTGAATCTAGCAACTTCGCACATTACTCCTTTTGGCACAAAGCATCTGAATGTACTGACTTTTGATAGTGCACTGGACAAAAGCCATGGCATCTCCAATGTGAAACCTCTGCGATAGCATCATGCCATGTCCAGTGGGGAGTCTTTCATGCGATTCAGCCCGACTACACCGATTCCTCCCCGGGTTTGTTGCTTGTTGCATCTCCATCCTGAGCTAGAACAAAGCTCACATCGACGCCATGGGCAAGTCCAAAAAGAAGTCCATGAGTCGATCCTCCTACCGCGAACAGCAGTACAGCGCGCAGCAGAGCGGCGAGCAAATAGCGCTGCCCAAGAAGCGATTTTTCCGGCAGCGCGCGCATGCAAATCCGTTTTCTGACCATGCGCTGGACTAGTGAGTTTTCCGCCTTAGTTGGACACCAGGGCGAGCTTTGCTGATAATATGTGCATCCATTGACAGTCCCCCGAGTCCCGAGCATATGGTTTGGTCCGTACATTTCCCCGCGTTTGTTGACCCCGATCCCACAAGAACGACCATCACCGGAGCCAGGAAGTTGGTCAAGGATATAGGCAACCTTGGGAATGCTTCTAACCTGATATCAGATGGGATCTTCCACCAACAGTCCGAGGCCCTTATCAACCCTGTAATCTTGAAACACTTTGATTCTGTCCAATATCAACATGATGAGTTGAAGCGGAACACGGGTCTAGACACGAGCGGTCTTTCCCTTACATTTGATAGTACATTGATGCGCGAAACCCGTCGCACCCATCTGGCATTATTCTGAGGAGCTTACCACTAAAGGGCAGATGTTGAATGGGCGTCAAAAGCATTGTCAAAAGAGCAGCGTAGCTTCATCGTTGAGTTTATCAACAGACAGTTCGAATCGTCAGCAACGTGTTCAGTTTTGAGTGCTCCGTCCTTTTAACAAGGGCCTCCGGGACGTATGCTGCCCTGATATGGGATCAGGATGTCCGAGCCCTAACCTACGATCGGTCCAGTCCCAAAACAACGCGCAGCTGTCTGATTATTAATTGCTCTTGGGTAGTAGGTGATTAACCATGGATTAATGACGCACAGAGCGAAAGCACAATCCCAGGAAATCGTGCCATCCACAACAGGCCGCATCTAAGGTTGAAGCAGCTGAGCCACAGGACATGCTAGTTCGGTATCTTCGTCAACGGGGCTGTTCATGAATGTTGGTTGCCTTCACTGGCTCCATTTGTTGCAATGTGCCTTTTGACAACTCTTATGATCAGCACCATGAGATCCATAAGATCCATTCATCGGATTCAGTTTGCCAAGGAAGAGTGATCACAACCCTAAAAATACATCCCCCTCCCGTCGAGCCACCCGCGTTTGTTACGTCCTATGGAACTTAGCAAGCAGCTCGTCGTTCACAAACAAGCACTAGTAGTAATTCACAAGATTTGCTGCGCGACGGTGCTCTAGAATCAATTTACTTCCGTTGTAGAGAGTACCTTCTTACTTTCCGAGACGCGAATCCCATCTCTTTCTTTCGCAAACTGGTTCTGAAAAAAGCCAACATCGACACGATTTAGCTAAGGCAGGCTATTGGAGATGACAGCGTTCAACTAGGCCAATAGGTACAACATCGGACACATGTTTCTCCTAGGCAATCCGAGATATCGCGTCTCTGCCAGGCTATCTTTGTGATTTGTATGAGTGGGATGTTCAGGTGACAGTAGTACTGTTAGAGCAGTGAAGAAGCTACTCTGTGTCATGACTTAGTGTCACCAAGTATGATTGAAAACTGAATTAGAGTCGAACCACCTGACTCAAAGATTTGACTCATTAGCGGAAGGGAAAGTATAAACATGTGCACAATCCAGAGGTCGCAGTACCCAGACGACATCGCAGTAGCAGCAACACTCCGGCTCTGGGAAAGAACGGGAGGGCTGGTTTTCCCATGCTCTTCCGTTCAAAAACAGACTCTGCTAAAGACTCGGAGTCACTTCGGCAATCATGCAGAGACTGTTCCGCCGGGCAGTGATTTGCCCGGATCGGGACAAGAATACTGTACTCTCTTACGCGTTACTGTGATGCGTGTCCATCCCACACCTTTCCCCAATAAGCACAAGCATGATACCGGTAACGGACAGCGACGTTGTTGGCTGCGCTAAGGACAGAAGCGGTTCTAACAACATGATCGGCATGGTGCTGATGAAACTCAATGCGAGACCGCAACAAAAACCACGAACACAAGCTTTGGGCCACAGATTTCTGGATATCATCCATCACCGAGTTTGAGTTCGAAAAGGAAGATATCATGAAAAAACGAGGCGAAGATCTTAGGATGCTGCCAGTCAAAATTACAGGCCCTTGGTGAGTCAGTTGTCAAGTCTGATGGCTCAGTCAGTCGTGCTGAGACCTCCGTCACTTATGCCAACTTGATACAGTAGTAGTTCCCCCAGCCAAAGGCGATGACGAAAGCGATAAAGCTTGTTGAGCGATGGTTTGTCCAAGGTAAATTGTGGCTTGACAATGGGAATAATACCTCAAAGGCATCGGCTGGAAAGGCGAGAGAATATCTGTAAACATAGACAGCAAAAGACTCAGGTTAGTATTAGCTGAGCTGAGATCCTTAATAGGCTACGATTGCTTACCTGAAAATTCAACCAGATTCCTTCAATAGCACCCATTAGCAGCAGGCGAACGGTGCGACACAGAGGGAGAGCCATGCTGAGAGTATATAATGAGTGACAACTTTCATACGAGAAGAAGTCGAAGCATCGCGAACTTTGTTTTCCCGCCATAGGGTCCATTTTAGTTTCAGATGCCAGCAGTCGGCCGTCAGGTGAGAAGGCAACAGATTCAACTTCTCAAAGTGAAGTTACCACCTTGGTAAACCTGCGATTGCTTTCGATCATCAAAGCTCTGGGGTGGGGGAAGACCAAGAGTGAAGCTGGAGGAATACACTTCCAACTGTTTGTCGTCCTTGAGGATAAACCATCGTGCATAGACGTCCGCACCTCTCTCCAACAGTAGCTCCACCACGTATTGTGGCTCTTGAAGCAGCAGCACCTCTCTCCAGCAACAGCTGCACTTCAAATTCCATGGTTTTCATGGTTCGTGAAGGAGCAGCTTGGAAAAGCACGTCTGTTTTGCACGTCTGTTATAGATGAGCCTATGATGTCTCAGTATTTTATACAACCCGAATTCTGCTCAGAATGAAATACCTGTACCAGAAACCATAGTAGTCTTAATGATAATCCTCAGACTCCCAGTACAAGTTCCAGAGTACTACTCAATAGTATTTCCATCCTGGAACGAAATGCGGTTCAGGAGCTTCGAGAATTGAGTCCAGTGCAGCAACTTGGTTTCATGCTCGTTCCAAGTGCTGAGCCTAGCAACAAAGGCATCGCAGTTTGGCGACGAGTTTTTGATAGAGTTAAATGGCGCTCACAATGGATTGCGCCGTGCCCTATTATTTGATAACCTGCGGGTATTCTTTCTCAGGTTGGTACGCCTCATACTTCGAGGCAGCGCAGAAAGGGAATCATAAGCATGTCCTTTGTATCAATTGTAAATCAAAGTAGCATCCTTTTGACTTTCTGAGTAAGTGCCACAGCCTCATTATTATTTGGATAGTACTATTGACGGGGCGGAGAGACTTGAGTCGGGTCTTGATATTTTCCATATATGTGATCATTATGATAGTATCGAGGAGTCAAGCAAGGATTGAATCGAGAGAATGCCTCGGATAAGTTACTATATTGAATCCTCGATTAACTATCATGTCCTTTCTCATTCACTCAATCACAGGATGCAACCTTTGGCCAAAGCCAACTGGCTTTTCCACCTGATGGGCATTATCCACAGTTAGGCATTAGTCTATCACAATCCCAACCTTTCCAAAATGACGCTGCTGCCACATGTACTTGTGAGCCTCCCGCGCCTTATCCAGTGAAAAGACTTGCTTGTCGATGACGGGCTTGATGTTCTTCGCCTCAATGGCCCGGACCATATCCTCCATCTGCGCTCTGGAGCCGACAACGACCCCCCGGAGGGTGCAGACGTGCTTCAAAGCATCAGGAACGCCCAGATCGGAGGTGGAGCTTCCTTTTGGCCCACCAAGGAAGCCGATGATACTAATCACTCCTTCGAGTTTGATGGCCTTCATACTCTGTTCCAGAGACGCTTGGCCACCAACCTCTAGGATGTGGTCGACTCCTTCGCCATCTGGAGTGAGCTTGCGAGCGGTCTCGCCCCAATTTGGATCCTCCTTGTAGTTGATGACATGATCGGCGCCGAGTTTCTTGAGGGTCTCGGCTTTTTGAGCGGAAGATGTGGTCGCAATGACTCGAGCGCCGGCGGCTTTGGCGAACTGCAGGCCGTGTCAGTACCATCATTCGCTAGAAAATAGTCATGAATTAGTAGTATGAGCCGAGGAAGGGAATCGCACCTGGAGTCCGAAAATGCTGACACCACCTGTCCCCTGTACCAGGACCGTCTGGCCAGGCTGCAGTGGCTTCAACCCGTAGAGTGCATTCCAGCTCGTCAGGCCGGCACAGGTGAGCGTTGCCGACTCGACAAAGTTGAGGTTACTTGGAGCGCGCACAAGGCCATTCTCGTTGAACACGGCATACTGTCTCAGAGTACCATCCAATGCGCCGCCGAGACCCGTGCCAACGGAGACGGTATCAATGGGGCCGTACTGGTGGCCCTGGTTGAACAAGGTGATCACTCGATCGCCCTGCTTCCATCGGGTCACCTTGGACCCAACAGCGACAACCTCACCGGCGCCATCGGACCCAGCAACGAGAGGGGAGCGGATAGGAAACGGGTACAAGCCCTACATCGTCAACATCCAGCATTACGGAGAGGTGCCCTGCGGGGTCAGAGATTCTGGGACTATACCTTTGGAATGATCAAATCACGGTAATTTAGCGAAGCACCGCGCAGATGCACCAGGACCTCATTCTCACCAACGGGCGGAATGGGGGCTTCGGTAAAGGCGAGATCCTCGAAGCCATTCAGGCCTTTAATAACCCACTGCTTTGTCGAAGTGGGAGCCATGGTTGCCAATCATTGGGCGGGCCTATGAAAAATCCAAATGCTTTCTCGTCCGTGTCTGAGCAGAGGACGATGGCGGTACAGTCGTGAATCTTCCCCGTTTATATACCATGGTGTCAAGCCGGCCGAACAAGTGCGTGATGGAAGTGCCGAGGAATCTGATGGGCGAAGACATCGGATGACAAATACGAGTACATGATCCAGACTAGGGGTCAGACGACACTCGATGACGCTTGGTGACGCGTGCATTTCCAGGACATGATAGTACTATACTAGACTATTATTAATGGATGAACTGGTGACGCGCGGAGACGCGAAGCCTCTGATCCGTCAACGGGCAATCGTTAACCAGGGATCCTTCTTGCTTTCTCTCCAGGATGGCAGACTCCGGGGACTACCCTTCCCCCTCTCCCCGAGCTAGAGCGTCTGAAACCCTTATGCCAAAGGCTCCGTCGCATCTTAGTATTCAATGGTCATGAAGATTTCACGAGGACGCCGAAGGGTCTCTATGAGCTCATGACTGAAGCTTTTGACCAGGCAATTGATGGCCATGGCAATGCAATGGGAAATAGGTCTCCCCTTCCATTCTATCAGATTCATCAGCAGGATCCTGTCGCTGGAGTCAAATAGGCTACGGTAGTTTTAACTTTTTTTTTTTTTTTGCCGAAGGGTCTCTATGAGCTCATGACTGAAGCTTTTGACCAGGCAATTGATGGCCATGGCAATGCAATGGGAAATAGGTCTCCCCTTCCATTCTATCAGATTCATCAGCAGGATCCTGTCGCTGGAGTCAAATAGGCTACGGAGTAACTTTTTTTTTTTTTTTTTTTTTTTTTGCAAGTGTCTGATAAGATCCGATAAGGCCACCAAATCAGCACGTCTAGTTTCACATCCCTCTTTTGCCCATGTGCAGTCGGGACGAGAACTGGCTCAAAGTATTAGGCCTATCACATTGTTGGAACCTCTCTCCCTCCTATTTGGAGGCCATAAATAGGACCTGATTCCGGGCAAGTCCTCGTAGCGACCAATTTTTGCCGATACCGATTCCTCCCCGGGTTTGTTGCTTGTTGCATCTCCATCCTGAGCTAGAACAAAGCTCACATCGACGCCATGGGCAAGTCCAAAAAGAAGTCCATGAGTCGATCCTCCTACCGCGAACAGCAGTACAGCGCGCAGCAGAGCGGCGAGCAAATAGCGCTGCCCAAGAAGCGATTTTTCCGGCAGCGCGCGCATGCAAATCCGTTTTCTGACCATGCGCTGGACTAGTGAGTTTTCCGCCTTAGTTGGACACCAGGGCGAGCTTTGCTGATAATATGTGCATCCATTGACAGTCCCCCGAGTCCCGAGCATATGGTTTGGTCCGTACATTTCCCCGCGTTTGTTGACCCCGATCCCACAAGAACGACCATCACCGGAGCCAGGAAGTTGGTCAAGGATGTCGAGGTTGTGGACATTGGGTGCGGGTATGGAGGATTGCTCGTTGGGCTGGCCCCGTTGATGCCAGATACATTGATGATCGGTACGGCCTGGAGATTTTTACCGACGAAGTTCCCGGATCAAGGCTGACTTGGAGGTCTAAAAACAGGGATGGAGATCCGACAACAAGTCCTTGAATACGTGCAGATGCGTGTTGCCGCGCTCCGGAACCAACAACAGCGTGCGCGAGGGATCATACCAACGACGCCGAGCCAACAAGCACCTTCCCCCGAGAGTACTACTCAAAACCTACCCCCCGACGCCCCCTCCCTGCCACATTCCCCTTCCTCATCAGTGCAAGGGGACGTGCAACTCGTCGACGGCGGCTACAACAACATCTCCGCCCTCCGCGCCAACACGATGAAGTTCCTCCCCAACTTCTTCCGGCGCGGCCAGCTGAGCAAGATCTTTATCTGCTTTCCCGATCCGCATTTCAAGGCGCGCAAGCACAAGGCCCGGATTGTGTCGAGGAGCCTCAACGCCGAGTATGCTTATGTGTTGCGACCGGGCGGGCTGTTGTACTTGATTACCGATGTGGAGGATTATTATCTCTGGGCCTTGAGACATTTTGGCGTGCGCCTACCGAAGCTTGATCAACAACAACTGCAAGAGCAATCACAGAAGAAATCAGGGGAAGAGGATGGTCAAGATGACGAGGAAGTCGGCCAACATGCCGGCTCCGGCGTCGCCCGGATCGGGGAACTTTTCGAGAAACTCTCTGACGAGGAAGTTGAAGCGGACCCGTGCGTACGCGTCATGCGGGAAGAAACAGAGGAAGGGAAGAAAGTCACCCGCAACAACGGTACGAAATACGTTGCCGTGTTCCGAAGACTAGAGGATCCGGAGTGGGATTAGACAAGAGAACAAAACCAGATCCGCATCGTAATAATAATGACCAGCCCTTTTCGTATCAACACCCTAACAACGCCTGCTCTGCAACTACAAGTAATCTTCCCCAGGCAAACGCACAAGATACACCCCCCGCCTCCGTACAGGCTCGAACGAATAACAAACAACTGGTATACCCGAAATGACTCAGCCTTCATCAGATACCTCACGCCTTCAACCGAACAGACTCGCACTTGACACATACGGCCAGCTGCACTGGCCCTCCGATGATCCTGCCCTTGGCCGTCCGCCGGGGCTCACCCTGCTTGACAAAGAACTTTCCATCGGGCCCGAAGCCTTCCCCGCACTCGTGGCACACAAAGCATTTCTCATGCCATTGTCCTCCCAGGGCCGTCACCACAACCTCGTCCAGCACGGGCTGCTTGCAGCCCTGGCATCGCGATGCAGTCCGTCGCGAGTGGCACGGGAGACACCATGCGTACCCGTCCTTTTCGACATATGGTTTGTCCTGTGTGAATGGCTGTTGCGACAAAATCAAAAGTTAGTTTCGTACTCGAGAGATTTCCATCGCATAGGGGAAGACGTACATCACCACATTCCGCACAGAAGAAGTGCCCGACATGCCACTCCGCACCACAGGCAACCACGACTTCGCCCTCGATCGGCGTCTTGCAGCTTTTGCACCGCGGGCTGAACAGTTCGTGATAGTCGAGGTGGCAGTAGAACCGCAGTAGATGCGCTTCCGGATCGTTCGGGTCCGCGTTCGCCAGTCTCTCCGCCCGTTTTGCGTCCGGCTCTTGGTAGAATGCTACGCACTCCAGCCCCGTTCCGCAGTGCGCGCAATTGAAACATTCCGGGTGCAGTCGTTCCCCCGCCGCCGTGACGATGCGTCCCGAGATCGGTAGTGAGCATTGCCGGCAGGTTGCTGTCGGACCTCTCGTTCGTGTAAACGGCGAGAACCATTTGCTCTGAGATGTTGGTGGCATCTTCTGTGGATCCGGTACCTGCGCGGGCTTGGGCCTGTTTTTGCTTAGTGACGGTCGGCTCGACGTGGACCGTTTCGTCGTCTCCTCAGAAGTCGAGACGGAGATCTTTGGCGTTTGTTCCGTCGGCTCTGCGCTTGTGACGCTAATCGATGGCACGGCTGGCGCTTCCGAGACATGATCAGTCGAGGGCGCCGATTTCCGGTTCTCCAAGGTAGTCTGCTTCTTCCGCCATGACGTATCGAAGCTGACTATCGGCCGTCCAGGACTGTTGCTGACTGCCGTCGGCATAGGCAATTTTGGGCTTCGATCTTTCAATTTCATACTAGTTGCCGCCCGGATGTCGTCCGGCCGGATTTCGAGACCGTCCTTCGTCGGGACGTCCGACTCTTTGGATCGCGACGGAGGGGGGTTGGTCGTATAGTTGGGATTGCGCGATCGACTGGGTGGATTCTTGTGGATGTCAATGCTGGACAGGTTCCCATTCTCTGAACCAGAGCCAGGGCGATTGGGAAGAGGCCGAGATCCCGTCAGCGAGTTCCTCGGTTTCACCTTGAGGGCACTGCGCTCCGGCGACGGCTGACGCGGTGGATCATGCTCACTGTCTGGCTCTTCGTAGATTCGATCTTCCGGGTTCCTAAAGACACCCTTGGAAGAGTCGCCGCTGACAGTTCTCGTTCTCGATGCGGGTTCTTGCCCGGCGTCGTTGTGCTCCTCTTGCGGAAGGATAAAATTGACTCTTCCCTTCTTCCGCGTTGTCGTCTTCGTTGGATCATCGCTCGAGCTCCCTGGGGACGAGGATCCAGCGGAACCAGAGTCGGATGGCGGGCTATAAATTCCAAGACCACTTCTTGGTCGATCTTCCTTGCCGTCCAAACTGTAGTTTCGAGAGCGGCTTCCCTTCTCCAAATGATGGCGCCATTGACTTGGATCCGAACTGCGAGAGGGGAAATGAGAGCTCTGGGGCCGCTTTCCGGAGTTCTGGTGCTCCAAGACCAGTCGTGTTGCCTCCTCTCTCGCCGCAGCATGTATACGCTGTTCTTCCTGAAGGTCCAGCTTCTGGAGAGCGTCGCGCAACGACCGAGCTTCTTGTCTTTCCAGCCACCGCTGTCCACTCTCCTTGTATATCCCACTCGCTTGAATTGACCCAGCTCGAGGTGGAGACCTGAATGAGTTTGAGCCATATGTGGGCATTTCCGATGCGCTCCGATTATGAGATAGCGCGCTGGAAGCCCGAGGGTAAGGGTCTCCCCCTAACTGTTCCATGTAGGGATCCGCGCGTCGGGTAGACAGCGCGGAGGACGCGCGAGGAGGAAGCTCATCTCGGCCCGACTGATTCGATCGGGATGGAAGTAGTCTGGAGCCATTGGGCCGAGCTGGGCGGTTTGTTCTGAGGTCTCTCAGATAGTTTGCTACAGTACCGAGGTCCTTTAGTTGATTGGCGTCAATCCAGGTCCGTTAGTACTTACCAACTTGCTCATTAGACATGTAGACCGGCCCTGGAGGGCTGACCTTTCGTTGAGAGTCTTTAGTCTGGTGCCGGCGGATCATCATTGCCAGTGGGAGCGGGCTGGCAGTGGACTCTGGCGAGCAATGATCCCTTCAAGTATAGATAATCTAGGTTGGATCGGAGCAGACGGCGAGAATTCTATCGAAGTAAACACTGGGACAAATGTTGGGAGTCTCGCTATCAGATGCCGGAGGCTCGCTGGTAAACACTGAGTTGGTCGATCATGCATGCAAGTTGTTGCCAGGGGAGCTATCCGGGACACGCAGCCAGGGCATCAAGAATGATTCATAAGGTTCACCTAACTAATAATACAGCCCTTGATGTGTCGTCCGAGCGTCCTGAGATGCTAAACTTAGCAATTTGATAATCATATCGTCGTCTCCAGGGGAAACGGTCGATCCTCACTGATCTCCTGGATCTCCTTGATCCTCTTCGATGCATGCAAACAATGCAAACAAACATGGCTATCCCGAGCCCGGGCGGGCCGAGTCTGCCGAATTCCCCACCGAAACTGACACGTAAATTGCACGTGACGTCATTGATTATTCAGCAACGCGCTTTCCGCGCTTTTGTTTACGCGTCTTGCACTTTCCTTTTTAACTCAGTTGAGTTGATTGAGTTCAGTCCAAAGTCCCAAGACTCCTCCTCTTCCCAGTCTTCGCCTCAGAAGGGATCAGAAAGGAAAAGAAACCATCATCTTTGAAAGAAGAGTAAGCACCATCATACACGATGAGTTGGTCTTCTTCACATCGAAAGCCGGAAGCAGTTCAAGTTCTGGCTGGTCGATTTTGCCTTCGATTGAGCGGGATACTGGTCGGCGATTAGAGGCTCCCACCGGTATCAACCGTGGTATCCCCAGCTATTGCGGTGTACGATCCCTTCTGAGTTCTGACTCTTGATTCGTTGTGGAATCTCTGACAGTGGGAATAACAGACCAGGCACACCTCGATATATGTCTACAAGCACGTCTATGAAACATAGCGAAACCATCTATTTCAAGGTTTTACATAAGACAGTGGTATCCATGGAAGGGCGGGATTGGTCTCACCCAAGTCTCGTTCTGGCCGGTTGATTATCTAGGGTGGTAGCCGGTGGACGCTTCTCACTATCAGCATGATGAGCTGGACCTATACTCTACAGTTAATCAAACTATCTGTAAAGTATGTCCAGGTTATTGGACATCTCAGTACTCTGGCAGATTTCAAGCATGTTAACCTCAAGTCAAATCGGGTTCGGCACGTTTCCACAACGTTCACTACTATTCACTACTACCGCAGGCTACTGCTAAGCTACTGTCTTTGATACCACGACGGGGATGTGAACCGTCCAAAGGCAAATTCCATCGCCAAGGTTTATCGACCTTGGGCGCCATGGGTTCTTATGACTCCCAGCCGTCACCGCAGACCGCTGCACATAAGCAGGAATGTCGCCGCGAGCACGAAACTGGAGAGATCACGAGACGTATGAGTTTGACACAGGGTGCGAAGGACAAATTCGCTGCTTTCAGATTTTTCAGGACACAAAATCGCGTAAAGGTTGCTGAGGAACTTGGAACCGGGAGCTATGCCTACTTGCGTCTCTGAGAAGCTCGACCGACGCCGAACAATGCTTATAACTGCCACGGTATTGCGGATATACAAACATTAGTGCACAAGAAACCAGTTGAGTACAAAGCGAAATTTGCAGTCTATAAAGCCAGAGCCCAGAGTGCCGAAAGTAGGCGTGTTGGCCTGAAACCAGTTGGGAGAGCGGGTAGGTACTGCCGTGGTGCACATTGTCTGCATTGGACTCAGCCTACTGCCCACGATGTGGACAATCACAGGACTCAACCCCAGAAGGCGCAGCAGCCCTAACAGAGATCTCACACTGGGAACAGATACAATTGGCATGTATATCGCAGAACCGCGCCGGTATGCGAAATCGAGAATGCAAAAGGAGGACCCGGAAGAACTCCTCTCAAAGAGAGCTATATAGAATGCTCCGGCTTGAAGAGGGCGCAGAAATACCAGTTTCAACAACTGCATGGCAACACGATTGTCTTCCTCTACCTGTCTCGGAAACCCGACGAAGGGGATCGCTTGGGTGTACCCTCTAGGCTTTTCCGATCTTGGCCGGAGCAATCCGCATTTTGCGCGAAGAGTCATAGCCGGCACTAACTGGAAGGCTTGCGGCGGAAGAAACCCTTCGAGATCTTCACTGACCACCGTGCCCTTGAGTACTTCATGACCACCAAGAAGTTTAAATCTCTACAGACTCTCTAGGCCGAGTTTCTTTCTCAGATCCGCGTCATGACTCGCTACCTGGAAAGCAAGGCACTTTGGCTGGTAATCTCAGTCGCCCAGAGTTGAAGATCGATGGAGACGGGCCGGTGCACTCACTGTTGAAGCTGGACACTCCCCTTGACCTCCAGATCCGCATCGGGTTAGGGTTAAATAGAGCACCCACAAACCACCATTGTTTCCGACAGTGGTTCCCAGTTCGTTCGTGTCTCAGTTCTGGGAGCAAGCTGGGCAGAAGATCAATTTCTGGAATATTGTTCATGCTTTGCGGTGGTCCCATTTGATGGTGGAGCCGCAAACGGTTGTGTGACTTCAACAAATGGCTACCGAACATACGAAGTGGATTGCCCAATCCCTCAGGGATCTTTGGCACAGTCGATACATTGACGGTGCTGATGATACAAGCCCAATGAAGCTCTACCTCGACAATAAGGGCTCTCTAGATCTGGTTGAACAGCCGCAAGTAAACGACCGGTCCGAGCACATTGATATTGCCTATCACTTCGTCAGGGATATCCAGACGAAGGGAATCATTCAATGTGTCTACTTCCCACAAGCCTGATGGTAGTCGACGCCTTGGCCAAACCACTCCCGAAGGTGAAATTCGAAGATTTTCGCTTCAAGATGGGAAGGGGAAGTCATGAGTGACGTGCGATCGAGACAGGTCCTTCCTCACTGAGGGTCTCGCTCCAGGGGGAGTGTTGCAGGATATCGTCTCGGAGACGGCATCACGTAACACTTGCTAGTCCTGGTTTTTTGGACTCTTGTTACTTTGTTTTCAATCAAGTCCGGACACAGTCGGCAGGAAGATCCCCAAAAAGTGTTAATGCAAGTCAGCTACCTCAGAAGCGAAATGTGGCATCGCGGGCAAGTTCCGAGGGAACGAAACACGAGCCGAAATGAAAAACTGTCAAGAATCCCGCCCTAGAAGTGCGTGGTCTTCTCTCCTTCTCAAGAAGCCACCAAGTTGTTTGAAAAGATCCATATCACCATCCAGCTAGCAGAAAAAGGCATCTATAACCTGTCTCTACCTGTAGACTGGGCGTTTGGTCATGTTGCGAAAGATGGCTGTTATGAAGTGGGGCCGGGGGGGGGGGGGGGGGAGGGGGAGATCATGAATAGATGTTGAGGAGATCCCGAGGCAAAGCGATGATTGAAAGTCACAGTGTCCAGCAAAATCAGCATCATACATTTCTATTCGTTCATGTACATGAACTCGATCCTATAGCAGACATTTTCTTCATCCACCGGGACAACGGATCATACCTTCCCCAAGATGAGAATGCGCACTTTACGTTTTCCAGCACCGCGTTCCCCTTCCTCTTTCACCGAGCTGACATTGACCGACACCTTCTCGAACAGCTCGACCTGGAGCGACCGCGACGGGTCCGGGTGATTCTTATCCCACACCCGCACGGTGTACTCCTCCGGATCATACTCGCTGTCGCGACGCAGCAGCACCTCCTTCCGATGCTCGGTCTGATGCACATGTGGCCCAAGCGTCTCGCCAGGGAGGAGGAAATCCTCCAGCCGCACAACGCCTTCAATGCCAAACCGCGGCACAAAGACCACCACGCCGTTCTCGAACACGCGCATGACGAACCCTTCCTCGTTGACCCCACCGGCGCCCGCGTCGTCCTTAGCTGCCATCATCTCGCCGCGCGCCTTGAGTGCCTGCCCGACGTAGTACTCGATACTGGCCCGACCCGCAAACTGCGCATTGCGATGCCGGTAATTGATGTTCTGGCATACGTCCTCGAGCTGGTTCCGCCGGCTGAGCCCGTCCGCGGACGAGTATCCGATCGCCGCCGCCAGCTGCCGGTGCACGATCAGGTCGGCGTACCGACGGATCGGCGACGTGAAGTGCGTGTAGATGGGGGACGCCAGACCGTAGTGGCGGAACTCCGCTTCTGCGTGGGCGCCCGCGCAAAAATACTCCGCCGACGTCATGCATCGCGTGGCCAGGATGCGGATCAAGGTGTTGAAGAAAGGATGCTGTGGATCGACGCAGCGATCCAGAGAGTCGGCCAGGGCCTTGGAGGTCGAGACGTCGAGTTTGAGACCTCGCTTCTTCTGCAGCTGAGTGGCTAGTTCTTCAAAGTTCTGCGGCGGCGGCGTGGCGTGTCTTCTCAGAAGCGCCGTCTGCGGGAAGGATTCGTAGATCTTGGCGGCAACTGTGACGTTGGCGAAAAGCATAAACTCCTCCACCAGGCTATTCGTCGCGAGATGCTGCTTGGTCTTGACATCTGTCAAGGGATCATTGAGTTCCGACTCCGTTTCGATGCGAATTTCCGGAGAGGCCAGATTCAGAGCACCGGCGTCCATGCGCTTTTGCCGGAGGATCTTGGACAGATGTAGCAGGATACGCATGTTCTCGGTCAATTCGTCCTTCTGAGAAACGTCATCGATACGCATCTGGGCTTGCTCGTAGCTAAACGCCTCGCGGGATCGGATGACCGACTTGGTGAACTCCGCCGATATAACCTCCGCGTTTGGCGTCATTTCCCAGATCACGGAGAACGCAAAGCGTTCAACATGCGGCTTCAAGGAGCATAGATCCGTGCCAAGGAGCGTTGGAAGCATGTCGATCCGCTTGTCAACCAGGTATACTGTAGTCCCGCGCAGAGCGGCCTCCGCGTCCATAGCAGTGTTCGGCTTCACGAAATGCGATACGTCCGCAATATGAACACCGACCTCGAAGTTCCCGTTCGGTAGTCGACGAGCGTGGAGAGCGTCATCGATATCCTGACAACCAGGTGGGTCAATGCTACAAATCAACAGGTCTCGCAGATCCCTTCGTTGTCTCCAACCCGGGTGGTCCTTGTTTTCAGGGACTCTCCAATCATGCCCTTCGGGGGGTAAACAGTCCAGGACCGCCTTGGGGAATGGTCGATACTGAACGTCATATTCGAGGAGGAGCGCTTCCGTCTCTGCTGCCTTGGTTTCCAGCTCTCCCAAGGCGCGAACGAAATGCCCGTTGGGATATCGGGAATCCCGCTCCCAGCTGTCGATGGTAACAAGGATCCGTTGACCAAGCAACTCGGCGGCCTGTCTTGTCCTGATACGGATTTTGGGGATCCTCTTATCCATGGGGAGCACGAACACAGTCTGCTGCCGTCTTCCTGACTTGGCTAGGGATGAGGTAGACGAAGAGTCAATATGCCCTACGTATTGCCGCCAGTTTCGTTTGACAATTCCGACAACCCGGGCGGTCGGCTGAGGTTTTCCTTCGGCACTCTTGCCATGTGCCTTTCGCACCTCCTCCTGCAAAGCTTTCCGTTCCCGCTCTGTGACAACAGGCTCGTCTTCCTCATTTTCCGGGTTATCGTTGCGGGCAACCGCTTCTTCGTCGATAAGCTTGGATGAAGGGGTTTTCCACTGCTCCTTTGGCAGCACCTCAACGACAACCACATCTCCCGAGATCGCTCTGTTACCGTTTTCGCGGCCGAGGATGAGGAGGGGCTTGTCGAATGCTGGTACGCTGACGGAGCCTTCCAAGTAGTTATAAGGCGAGATGTTGAACACGCCCTGATGGAGGGTTCCCGCCCGAAGGCCCGTCATGATCTTCGACATTGGATAGTACTCTGGGTACAACAGCGTGTCACGCGGACCTTTACCCTCCCGGCTTTCGCTGATCATGTCCAGCAGGGTCTCTGAATCTTCGAGTCCCGAAACATAGTCCGCCAGAGACAACGCGGTTACATCTTCCTCCTTTGCCTTGCGCAGACTATCTTGGTCATCCGTGAGAACCACTATGGACGGCACGGCTTGTCCCTTCTTCACGGCCTTTCGAAGATGCTGCGTGTACCACTTGGCGACTGCGCGAATTGCCCGGTCATTTCGATCATTGATTGACTCGTCGGCCTCCCGGTGGACGTAAGTTTCAAGGCGAAACTCGTTGAAGAACAGGTAGAACCGCTTTTCGTCCGACTTGATTAGCGAAAGTAGCCGGTTATACAGTGGGAGCGAGAGGCCCCTCAACTCTTCCAAGACCGTCTGCAAAATGATCACGTCGTAGAAAGCTCCCGTGTGCTCAAACAGATCCATTCCATTCAGCAAAGCATTGGTATCCGGCAGGATGTAGTGGCCGGTAGGGAAGGCTTTCGTTCCCGCAGGGCGATCGGAGAGTACGAACGGCGCAACTGTTTCAATATCAACATTAGCTCACTTTCGATCATTCTGATCTGGCGAACAAGGCGCCCCATACTGTTGCCGTTCGCATCTGCGGGCGCATACGCCGGACATATTGTGCAGAGCTGGGAAGAACAAGGAATATCCTGTCTCAAGTATTGCTCGCGCACGATCTTCTGCACCTTTCCACTCTTCGTCGATCTGATGAAGACTTTGCTCGAGATGTTCGCCGCTTGCGGGTTCGAAAGGTAGTCTCTTCGAAGGGTCTTCATTTTGGCTGATTGCCGACTCCGTGGAGAGCCGTGACAAAAACTTTTGGCCAGTTAATAGTGGAATTTACCGCGGGTTCTATTCCGCATGCTTCGCAAGCGCATTGGCAGGTCGACTGAGGATCGTGACGCGGTGGGATGCCGCAGCAATTCTGGAGCTCACATCTTGTTGAAGTCCACCCGTTATCGATAAGTCGTCTAACCTGAAAATTTTGTGTTTTCAAATTCGTCAATGTCCGTAAATTTTCGAAGTTTGCAGTGCAAATTGTACGTCCACCACTTCAGCGACGTGATTGGCTGGATGGGATGTTTATATTGTTTGCACCGTTTGCCCCGCGTCCTCAAAACAATGGATGATGGACGAGCCGACCCAGAACGACTTCCATACAGATACAATCCCAAATCACGCATATTAAACTTAGTATTCGTCTGCTATCCCATCTGTCTCGGCGAAGTGCTCAATGAACGGTACCAGATCGAGCACGGGCTTGGGCCTGAGACACTGAGGCATAATCAATCGGTCAACGCCAACGCCATTACTAAAGTAAGCAGCGAATGTCCTGTGTCCCGCCTTAGCCTCCTGTCAAGCAGATCAAGGACTCCCCAACCGGCCAGCAGATTCACTGGAATTAGTACCAGCCATCAATTCTAGAGCCCTGATAGTCGCCGAAATGTCCATTGTTGTACGTCAAACACTCGGAAACAATGATCACCCGCTCAATCAGCCCCTCAGGCCGTAGGACAGCTGTGCTCGACTGCGAGCATGGCAGCCAACCTGGCTCAATGCCAGGTTCTCGTTAGAAAAGCCGTAGCTGCAGGTGCCAAGGTGGGCGTCTTTATTTCGCATGGAATGTTGTTCCAGCACTTAGCTGTTTCTGCAGGCCCTATTTCTACCAGAAGCCTCGGACTACATCGCATCGTCGGCCGCAGAAACTGTGTCACTCGTCCGCTCTGTACAGGACAGTGAGTTTGTTCGGGGCCTACAGGAAGAAGCGCGACGAGCAAGCTTGCCCATCAATGTTGGCATCCATGAGCCCGCCCAAGGCGGACAGAAAGTAAAGAACACTTCGATATGGATTGACGAGCAAGGCAACATCACGCATCGGTATCAGAAGATTCATCTTTTCGATGTTGACATCAAAGATGGTCCGATATTGAAAGAAAGCGAGTAGGTTCTAGAATCGATTTCTGGATCGTCCAGAGTTCTCGATGCTCACTATGGCCAGGAGGGTGGAAAGAGGATCAAAGATCCTACCCCCATTCGATACGGCCGTCGGTCGCGTTGGGTTAGCAGTGTGCTTCGATGTGAGTCTCATCCATGCATTTCATTCTCCAGACTGAACGACTGACCATCGTTGAGTAGCTTCGATTTCCGGAGATCAGCCTGGCGCTCAGACGCCAGAATGCCCAGATCATCACCTTCCCATCCGCCTTCACCGTCCCAACGGGCACTGCACACTGGGAGACCCTTTTGCGGGCGCGAGCCATCGAGACTCAATCCTACGTGATTGCGGCCGCACAAGCCGGACCCCACAGCCCCAAACGAATCAGCTATGGTCACTCGATGATTGTCGACCCTTGGGGCACGGTCGTCGCGAAGTTGGGGAGCGAATACAAGGAGCCTGAGATCGCGACGGCTCCGATCGATCTTTCCCTCGTGTATAAGATTCGAAGAGAGATGCCGTTACTTCGGCGGACGGATGTCTATCCGGAAGTGTAGACAATAACAGGACAGTGCGGGAGAGGCGTCTTGCGTTTCTAGAGGTCCATAATGTACATCTCGTGTAAATAGCCCATCAACATACATAGCAATCCAGGGAAATCTGGAAAATCCCGATCCTCTTGAGTTGGCAACAGCCACCATCAAACCAGACGAACCAGTCGATTCACTCTAGGAAATAAAAATAGTAGTAAGGCATGCAAAGTCTTGACATGAATGAGGCACAGCTTTTTTCTGCGTGACGGCGCCAACTCAAATCAAACTCACCCGCCCCTGACCTCTATGTACAACGCAACAGCAAAGGAAAGAACCATAGCTCGGGGGAAAGGTGAACGTCAACGAATCTCGATGCAGACAGTACAAATTACTGCTTCGAAGCCTTCTCGGGATCCTCCAGGATACCTTCCGCTTCGAGTCGTCGACGAGCCTCTTCCAAGGCCCACGTTTGTATCCTATAAACCATCAGCAAAAAAAATTTCCATGGCTATCCTCAGATAGGGGCGCCATGTCTCCCGGACAAAAAGCCGAATGACATGTCTGCAAAGGGCCAATGCTTACGATGTATCAGGCTTGAACACGTATGCAATCCCCGTGGCAATTAAGCTGCCAATGAAGCCAAAGTAGAAGATGTTCTCCCAGCCCTCCTTCTCGTACTTTTGCCCCGGCTTCACACCAAAGAGGTATCCGGTAGGGGGATCGTAGTGGTTGCCATGATCAGCAGCACGTTGGCTATTCCGTGTCGAGAAAGCGCGGAGATTCTGCGGTCGACGGAGGAGACACCGAGCGCGCAGGGCGAGTGAGGTCGGTCGAGACGGCATTTTGGAGCGTGGGAGGGTTTGTGATCGGAGCAGTGCGGAGCAGAACGCGAGCAAATTGAATCGGTATCAAGGCCGGTCCGATGCGATGAGAATAGCCCTCCACTGTGGTGAGGGGAGATACGAGATCGGATTGATTGACCTGCCGGTCCGTGTCACCAGTTGTTTATACCCTTCAGCAAAGGACTTGGAGATGCTGACTGCAGTGGTTTGGACGAGGTTGACCACCTCGGAGACGGCCCAGATGATGGAGCAGATCTCGGCACAGCCAATTTTGGTTTAGCGCCGGAATGTTGATGCCTGACAATTCCGGAATCAAATGGCGTTGTTTTGTGAGAGTATTTCTGCCTCAGGCATCAAAACGCCCTCAATGAACGCGGACAGACGCGTCTTTTGGTGTGCCCCATACAACATCTGCATTGCTCCATGAAAGACGAGAACTTTGCCATGAGGACCATTTAGTAGCAAGTCAAGCAGGTGAATCTGACGTTCCATTGCACTCAATGGCGGTACTGACTCGGTAGGTAGACTCCATGTCCATGTCCAGCACTTCGCTGCTTCAACATCGATCATGGCCACCAACTACAATGCGTACGTCTCGTCCAGCTCGCGGAACAAATTGAACAGCTTTCGATATGTCCAGCTATCTGAAAATGAAGGGCCGAAGAACGCCTCACCATCGAAAGCGGTATCCGAGCCGCTAGTCTTCCCTGATCAGGAGAATCAAAATACCTCGGGCCAGAACGAGACTGCAGACTCTCTTCCCGATCCCCCTCCTGAGATCCAGCCTTCAACACAGACCAAAGAGTCCAAACCGACTAAAGAATGTCCCAAGACGCCTGCAAACAGAATCCCGTTGGCGGACCTCATCAGCAACACTGAGGATGCGTTCCGACTTGCCCCGGGCAAAGACCAGACTCCGGATGAATATGTAACTTGGCAACATGCTCCGCAAAGTTCCGCGCCCAGTAATGCAAGTCCTACAGCCAGAGGAAAGAAGCGCCGCCGTGAGGGATCATCGCCTGGCGGGTCTCCCCGCAAGAATAAAACAAGGAAGCCAATGGAGCCATTCGACATGAAGACCATCAAATCACTGCTAGAGACTCCGCAGAACGACGTGGCGACGGAACTATGGAACAGCTACGTTGGAAGAAACAAGGGAGACGGCACAGTCGAGTTGCCGCCAAAATTTGTCAACTTATCTTCGTCACCTCACACTCCGGTGTCCGACATCCCGAGCAAGGACTCGTCGGGGCTCCGAAGAGCGCGTAGCTGCACTGCCGATTGGCCATCAACAGCATCAAAGCGAAAGAAAGCCGACATTTACAAAGATGGCCGAGCTGCACGGGAGCTCTTCACGCGCTCGAAGAGCAGTGTTTTATACTCGGGCCGGTCATCATCAAGGTTGAATAGTCTTTTGGAAAGAATTCAGGGAAGTTTGGCCAGGTCGAAGACCAAGACCGAGCCACCATCGTCGCCGCCAATTGGTGGAGACGGCGATGCAGAGCCCCATGAAGCGACGGCGGTTGAGAATCAAGAATCACCGACTAGGAAGGGAGGCAAGTCAGATGCTCCCGAGGGCAATAGTCCACACCAAGGGCTTAACCCTGCCAAGTCCCCTGGGTCTTCCTCCGAGTTTGGAGGGGATGAGTTTGATGACGACCTGCTAGCGCTCGTTGATGCTTCGGAGACACCTCAAACGAACCAAGAGCCCGCCAACGCCTTGCCGAAAGTCCCTTCCAGCGAGACAGATTCCGATCCGCCACAATCACCAAGCCCCGTCGAACAGCGCAAACCACCTATTCCTGTCATTAATAATGACGACAACGACGACGATGATGATGATGAATTTGACGATGGCGATGACTTCCCAGAGGAACTCTTAGCGCAATGTGATCAGCAGCAACAGCCCACGAAGCAAGACAATTCGTTATCGAACGTTGAAGAGAAGCGTGGCCAAGGGACGGTGGAACCGACCACACATGGAAATCAAGAGGCACAGCAAAGTCGCGACGCGCAATGCGCCGCGGATGTGTCTAGTGATGAGTTCGAAGGAGATGACATTGACTTGGACGCCATAGAGGAGGCTATGATCCTTTTGGACGCGAGCCGTCAGAAGCAAGTTGGTTAACCCTTAGCCATGAATCATGATGTCCCATATATTAGATACTTACGAATGTCACGATGTAGAAACATCCCAAAGCGCAGCAAGCCATCAAACGCTACCTTATAACCCAAATCGCGGAAAGTACTTACGTTAATTCCCGTGGGTATACACAGCCGGAAAAGGTCAGTACTGGGAAGAGTCTCGCTCGCCCCAAGCCCTTCATTGACGACGAGTTTAGGTGCTCTCCGTCGAGGACGAGAAGACACGTCAGAAAAAGGTCATCATCCTCCGCGACTCATGGTACGAATCCCCGTGCAGCAAGCACTCATATGTCCACTTGATTGGCGACTTCGACGCCCGCGGACAATGCGTCGTGGACGACTCCCAGAACATGATTATCTTGCACCCGGACCACCTCATCTCTGCCACCGTCGTTGCGGATTCGACTTCCTGTCAGCGGCGCGCCGTGCTCCAGGACCGCATCAAGGCCACGAGCGACGTCAGCAGGCCCCAGGTCTTTGGGCATATCCTCCATGAAGTCTTTCAGGAATGCCTGAAAGCGAATCGATGGGATTACGAATGGATCCGGCCCATGGTGGAGGAAACTCTGGTTCGATACGTAGAGAGCCTCTATGCTATTCATGTGACGTTGGCGGAGGCCGCAGACTATGTCATGAGCAAGATTCCGGAGTTAAAGGCGTGGGCAGAGGTGTTTCTGCGTGCCAGACCGACGGTGAGCATTCTTTTTTGTGACCTTTATTTTCAGGAAGTGTTTGCTGACTGGAAACAGGCCGCATCCGTCGTTGAGGATCGCCGTGGAACAAAAGCATCCCTGAGCATCAACAAACTTCTCGAGATTGAGGAGCACATCT
The DNA here is from genome assembly GCF_041956625.1 of Thermomyces dupontii. Lineage (NCBI taxonomy): Eukaryota > Fungi > Ascomycota > Eurotiomycetes > Eurotiales > Trichocomaceae > Thermomyces > Thermomyces dupontii. The sequence continues at coordinate 632,829 of NW_027192312.1, read as the reverse complement.
GGTCGCCGATGTACGGACTGAAGGGGAATGTGGACGCTACTGTCCAAGTCGTCTACGACGACGGAGAGGATCACAAAACTCTGACCATCCCCTTGGAAATGAAAACGGGGAGAAAGGACACTAGTTCCAGTCATCGAGCGCAAACGGCGTTGTACACTTTGCTCCTTTCCGATCGCTATGGTGCGCTCTCTCGGACTTGAATTGGCAGTGATTTGAGTTGCTGACCTCTTGCCATAGACATCGATGTCACGTTCGGCCTCCTTTACTATCTCGAGATGCAAAAGATGTTCAAGGTCAATAGCGTCCGCAATGAGATCATCCATATGATTCAGGAGCGCAACCGACTAGCCTGTTTCGTGCGGGAAAAGACCGCGCTTCCCCCCATGGTCAAACGGCCGCATCTCTGCCAGCAATGCTACTCCAAAACGGCATGCTTCATCTACCATAAACTCCTTGACGACGGAGACGGCGAGACCAGCGGAGTGGGGGCCAGTTTCAATGAAGTAGTCGGACATCTCGACGCTCGACACCGCGACTTCTTCCGGAAATGGGACGATCTGCTGACCAAGGAAGAAAGGGCGATGATGAAGTTTCGGCGGGAGCTGTGGACGATGCTCAGCGAAGAGCGGGAGGCCTTGGGGCGGTGTTTCAGCAAAGTCGTCATCGAGCCGGGCTCGGCCTACGAGGACAAGAACGGAACCAAGATCAACCGATATCGCTATACATTTGTCAAGCGAAAAGCCCCTGCGGACTTTTCTTTTGCTGACTCGCAGATCACGACCGGTGAGCCGATCGTTATATCGGACGAAAAGGGCCACTTTGCCCTGGCGAACGGCTATGTTACGAACGTCAGCCGCAGCAGGATTACTGTTGCGGTCGACCGGCGCTTGGACAATTCCCGGGTGCGGTGTGCTGATTTCGACTCGAAGCGGAATCAGGCTTTCAAAGGGATCATCGATCTCTGCGAGGGCAAGCCCCGAGACACCACCGCTGAGGATGAAGATGGCCATGAGCCGATAGTGTATCGTCTTGACAAGGACGAGTTCAGCAATGGGATGGCCACTGTGCGCAACAACCTAATCTGCATGATGGAGAAGAATCTCTTCCAGGCCGTGCAGCTGCGGAAGCTCATCATTGAGGGCCGGGCGCCGACTTTCCGCCAAATAGCAGACTTGGACACAACCATTCCAGCGGCGTGTCAGGCCGAGCTCAACGTCGATCAGAAGCGCGCGGTGGAAAAGGTCCTGAGCGCGCAGGACTACGCCCTTGTCTTGGGCATGCCGGGGACGGGCAAAACGACGACGATCGCTCACATCATTCGCGCTCTGGTGTCGCAGGGCAAGAGTGTATTGCTGGCGTCCTACACGCACACCGCAGTCGACAACATCCTGCTCAAGATCCGGGACGACAACGTGCGCATCCTGCGCATCGGCGCGACGGCAAAGGTTCATCCGGAGGTGCAGCAGTTTGCGGACCTGGCGGCCGTGCCGAAGACGTCGATTGAGGAGCTCAAGGAGTCTTACGAGCAGTCAAGTGTCGTCGCGACCACGTGTCTCGGCGTGAATCATCCCATCTTTAACGAGCGCATCTTTGACTATTGCATCGTGGACGAGGCGTCGCAAATCACTCTGCCTGTATGCCTCGGGCCGATCCGCATGGCGCGGACGTTTATCCTCGTCGGCGACCACTACCAGCTGCCTCCTCTGGTCCAGGACAAGGAGGCACAGGAGGGCGGACTCGATGTCAGCCTGTTTAAGCTGCTGTCCGATGCGCAGCCCTCGTCGGTGGTCAATCTGGAGCACCAGTACCGCATGTGCGAGGATCTGATGCTCCTCTCCAACAAGCTAATTTACTCGGGACGGCTAAAGTGTGGAACACCAGAAGTCGCGTCACGATCATTGCATCTTCCCGACCTGACCGGCGGCCTGCGACAGCACCACGTCACCTCACTAACGGAAATGTCGTCCCAGCAAGGCGCGATGTGTCTCGGCCCGATGCACGGACGGTGTTGGCTCCGCGACCTCCTAGACCCCTCTGCCAAAACCCGACTCGTCAACACTGACCCACTGGGCGACATTGCCCGGGAGGAGACGGCCGGCTCGCGAATCGTCAACGACGTCGAGGCGACCATCTGCGCGCAGCTGGTCGAGGCGCTCATCTCCGCGGGGGTCCCCGTGCGGGAGATCGGCGTCATCACCTTCTACCGCAGCCAGTTATCCGCTCTCCGCCAGCGCCTCCGCCGATTCACGCCGGAGCTCGAGATGCACACGACGGACAAGTTCCAGGGCCGCGACAAGGAGGTCATCGTCCTGAGTTGCGTGCGCAGTAACGCCGAAAAACAGGTCGGCGAGTTGCTCCGCGACTGGCGTCGTATCAACGTCGCCTTCACACGCGCCCGCACCAAGCTTCTCGTCGTGGGCAGCAAAGCTACCCTGCGGGGCGGTAACGAACTTCTGGCGCAGTATGTCCGGCTGATGGACGACCGTGCGTGGGTGTATGATCTCCCCGGGAATGCGCTCGCGGATCACGTCTTTGCAGATCTCGGCGATGCGCACTATCCTTCGCCGACAAAGATGGACACGGTCGCGTCGCCGGATAGGAAGAATACCGGAGCTAAACGGAAAGGGGAGAGCTTCAGCTCCAGCCCGACCACCACGAAGAAATCGAAACTGAGGAGTCCTGAGAAGAGAGGTGCTATTGCTCTGTCTAGGGAGAGGGTGTTGAAGAGACGGCCTGTACTGGAGGACTTGGTTAATGAGTTTGTTGGATGAATTGGTATTGTACTTGTGTTTCTGTGATTCTGGGTAACTGGGTTCAGTGTGGTTTGGATGATGGATATGGGTGGTTTGTCTGCATGGTTGTGATCAGTTGGACGATGAGCTTGGTATTAAAGTCACTGTTTGATACAGGATAATGGATATGCTGAAACAGAAGCATACCAGATAACATGATTCTGTAATGCAGTATAGAACATGACAACATGGCAAAAACAAGAATAGAGACCATCTATCCCTCACAGTACAGGCATAATATCTTCAAAACATCCTTTATGAACCAAACCCAAATACATGACCCAACTCCATAGCTCTCAATCAATGCATAACAAACACGCTCGTTCCATCATGATCATGATGTCGATCTCAGTTCGAGATCTTATCGGCCGGTCGCTTCCCGCCGGTACCGCCGGCCGCGGCACCGCTGCTCGCTCTCGCCGCTTCAATCCTCTCCTTTGGCGCGTTTAGGTAGATCTTGCGACCGTTGATGATCTCGTGTCGCCCGTGGTTGTTTGGGTTGGGGACAAAGTTCTTGGGCATCGACAACGGGTCCTCGCAGATGGTTAATTCCCGGCCGGCGTCTTGAGGCTCGTTGGCGGGAGCAGGCATGGTGGCTGACGGGGGGAACAGTGATGGCTGCTCCGGAGGAAGCCCCGTTATGAGCGCTGTTGTTGGCTGTGCCGGTGTCCCTACGACGGGGGGAACGACCTGAGGAGCGATCGTAGGAGCTACCGGCGGAGCGAGGATGGGCGCAAAGCGGAAGTCCGCCGCCGGCGGGGCGTAAAGGAAAGCATCCGGCAGTTGACTCGGGGCAGATGGCGCCGGGAAGCTGGTTTCTGGGAGTAACAGATCGTCATATATGGGTGCGACCGGGTTGCCGAGCTGGTCGGGAAAAGCACCCGGTACGGTTGGCGGTGCCATCAAGCGCAAGTCTGGAAAATGCCACATCTCCTCGGACATGGCTATGTCGGTGGTGGCCGGAGGCTCACAGCCGTTCATCTTGCGACGCTTTTGATCAGGTTCTACAAGGTGTGAGCTTTATTCCAGATATGTGTTGAGGTTTTTAAGGACTAACCGATAGGGTGAGGTGTGTTCATCGGGGAAGGACCAAGGGTGGCTGCCTGCCGCGGAAAGAGCGATCCGGGAGGAGCTTCCAAGTCCAGTTCGGAAGGATCGACAGTTGCCGGTAGCTCGACGTGCTCAGCCTGGGAAACCATCGAGCTATTCGGGCTTGTAGTGAGAGTATCGTCGGGAAACAAGCCCAGGAGCGAGTCAAAAAGCTCGTCTGAGACGACCTGGGGCTCCTGGTTCCCCTCGACGGTGAAGTCGGAAAAGTCCACTTGCATGTTTCCCACGTCGCTGGCCGAGCGAGGGTTGAAATGGAAGAGAAACGAGTGAAATGAGCGAGAACGAAGGAAGGAGAGATGATAGAACGCTGGGCGTTGGCCCAGGATCAAAGCTTGACGATATGGTATGGGGATGATGATGTTCGAGACGTAAATGCTGGGGTCTAGAACGAAAGAAACATCATTTGGCGGGAGAAGAGCAGAATTTATGCCTCAGACAAGGAGCACATGACGTGGGCAGATCCAGAGACCTCTATGAGATTAACCACTGGAAAGACTATTGAGATACAACAGCTCCTACATACTCCCAACAGATGTAATCGCGTGCATCCGTGGTTCGACGGACGCCATCTGAATTAGAGGTTGGCTGGGAATTCCCGCGAGGGACGCATAAAACGGTGTAGCCGTCCTTATTCTCGACGGCATCGCGCTTGAACGCGGTACAAGCCAACGCGAACCAGACCGGAGGACGAAGGTCACGAGATGCACGATCCAGGCTTTTCAGACCGGACATCAGCATGCCAGAATCCTTGGACCAAGAGAAACAACACCTACAGGAGCTGGAGCAAAAGGTGCGTGATCCACGGCGATGGGATCATCCCATGCCATTTCATACTCACCAGTCTCGACGACGTGGGCTGGACATGATCAAGCTGCGGGACCTCGTAGCGACTGAGGTAAGGGTCGATGTCATCATCGACTCTGACTCGGGGGGATCCCAGGGCCACCAAGCCCATCCATTCTGCAATCTCGTCGCAGTAGTCTCGAATCTCGGCTTCAGAAGGAAGGGCCGTGATGTCCACGACTGACAGAGGTGGGACTACTGTGTGAGGGTGGGCGACAGAGTTCGGGACACAATCGGCCAGCTGCGGGCCGTGTGGAGCGAGTGTCTTCCTGACTGTGGACGGTGAGCGGGCGAGGCCCTACAATGTTTGTAATATTGCTAGCACTACCTTGGTCGAGGGTGGTCGGGTCCGACGTCGGATCACAGACCAGCCATGCGACTGGGTGATTGAGGACATTCTTGAAGGCCCAGACTATTCTCTCGAAGGCTTTCTTCCCGTGAAGCATCGAGGGCAAGCGTAAGTTGAGCTCGACCACTAGGGACGGGTTAGCAAGCATTCAGGAGCAATGACTGCGCGTCCAAACCAAAGCGTTCTTTGGCGTGCTTTCGGCCGCCGCTGCGAATTGGTTTTCCCTGCAGTCCTGAGCGCTCGTAGGGTTCTTTGCCCAATTCTAACCGGAGGATGCCTGTCCATGTTGGGAAAGAAGTCAGCAACACCTGCCTGATCTCGTAGTTGCTCGTTTTTCTCCTGCTTGCTTTCTTTCATGTTCAATTTTCATAATTTTCATGTTAAGAGGCGAAAAAAAATAAATAACAGCCAATCCTACCATTATGCAGAGAAAACACATTGTCCACGCCGGGACGGCCCTCGGACAGCATCAGGAGATTGCCTGCGCTGTTAGGATCTCGGCAGATAACACGACTCAGAAAAGTCAACACACCCGCTTTGATGAACGTATTAAAGAAATCATCCTCTAATAAAGCTGACAGGGACAATATAACTCGAATATACTGCAATTGGCGCAGCTTGGACCGCACCGATTCCCATGCTGGAGCAAACTCCTGTGGGAAAATCAGTTCAACCTGCGCGGGAAAGTCAGCTTCGCTTCTATCGAAAAGAACAAATAAATCAGACAAGACGCACCGTGTGGATAAACGGATGATGCGCGATAGTCGAGAATGGAGCCTTTTTGGATGGCGGCTGCTTCGGATCGACGTACGCAGGCAGCTGGCCGAGTGTCGTGTAGCATTTTTCATAGCGCGACGCCTCGTTGGAGAAGTCCAGCATGGTGGCGGGAACAATGCAGCAGGTCAGTCAATGGTCTGAGATAACATACATTCTGCTCGCGTGCGGGGTCGTTCACACAGTAACTATGCCTAAGGCATGCCAAATCCTGCTGCTGCTGGGAGAAAAATTCCGTTCAACTTGGCCGTCGTCGAGATAAGCTCACACAAGCTCAGGTGGAGATGGATCAAGATCCGAGCCGCTAGCAGATCCAATCCCTGCCTAAAAGATCTAACGATTGGTGATCATGGGATGACACGATGACATGTGGGGATTGAAGCTAGTTTTTGGCTTCTTGGAAGCATTCACAGTCGCGTTCTAGTCATGCTCATTGAACCGGGGTGTCTTTTTTTGACCTGTTCCGGAGGAGGTTCATCTCACCTAGGTACATGTCGAACCATCGTCGCCGTGACCGACCACATGTCCCAATCACTGTCGTTCTGGCATTATCAGCATGGAGTTACGATAGACTACCAGAATCTGGATTTGCAGTGAGTACATACTCGACCGGACGTGCGAGATGGTTCTATCAGGGATGACCGCAGTCATCCCAACTCAGGACACTGACGAAACCAGTCATCATTGAATGTCCCTGGATCAATGCACTATCTAATATTACACCGTGACTCATATCTTTCGAGATCCCCGCCCAATATATAAAACCCCAAACTCCACCCATGTCTAGATCTGTATGAATGGGAAAGACCTGCAATATTCAAGAGAGACATCACAATCCACCACCGCCCGCTGCTCCCACAATCTTCAACCCCCCGGGATTCCCCGGCCCTTCCGCCGTCGTCGAATACGCCAGCCAATACCTAGTCGGATGCCACGCAAGGGCCGGCACACCGCTGGAGCCCGTCTGCACGGTATGGACCGTATCACCGGTCTCAGCGTGGTAGATCTCCAGGCCCGATCCCGAAGTGCCGGGCTCGTCGCACGCGCCGCACAAGAACCGCCCGTCGAAACTCCAGCTGACGCCGCGCACGGCGCCGCCGTTTTCGCTCGACATGGTACGGCGGCACACCCAGTCCGTCGTATCCCAGAGCGAAATCAGTGCGTCGCTGCCGCCGACTGCCAGGTAGCGACCGGTCGGGGCCAGTGCAAGCGAAAGACAGGAGGAGCTATGCGCGTTCAGGACGTGGCGCGTTTTGAAGGATGGGTAGGAGAGGATTTTGACCGTGCCTTCGCCGGTAGTTACGAAGAGGTCGAGCTCGTAGTCTGACAACGCTGCAGAGTCGGCGGCTGTAGAAGGGGGGACGTAGTGTGAGAATGTTGTTGCGTTGGTTTGGACTGGTTGCGGGTGTCCCTGTAGAATCGTGTACGTCGATGACGGGTTTGTCTCCCCGTTCGTCGTGGGGTTTGACGGACTTTCGACGGAGATGGGAACCAGTGTGTCATCCTAACCGATCCTTTACGATTAGCCATCCAATCCCTCGATCAAACGCAATGACAAAGCAAAAAGCCCTTACTTTCCGCCCAACAAGCAACACCCTCCCATCCGCCGACCACGCCAATGTAAACGCCTCCCCACCGACATCCAGCCGGCTCACGCAATTCTTAGACCGCACGTCCCAGAACCGCACCGTGCCGTCCGCTGAACAGCTCGACAGCTCCGCGTCCCGCACTGGATTGAACACGACTTGCTCGATGCCCGCGCTGTGCCCGCGCAGCTCCGTCGAGTACCGCGCATGTGCGCGCTCGGGGTTCCAGATCCGGATCGTACGGTCTGCGGCACCGGTGGCAATGAGTTGGCCCGTGGGGTTCCATGCTAGGGTGCGGATTCTAAAATAATCAACTATCAGTCAGTCACAATTCCTAGAAAGATGGTTGTATTATTGCCACGAACGTATGTGATCCTGGTCCCCTCGCCGCAGGATCAAGGTAACTCTGTGTTCGTAATAGACCAAAGACGTAGCCGAATCGGTCCTTGTGGATGAATCGTCTTTGGTTTTGAGCCGAGGAGAAGGAAGAGGAGGAGGAGGCCATTCTCCCTGACTGTGTGTGCCGGAGGAAGCGTTGAGCTTCCTACTCGTCTGTTGGATTCGTCCGTTCGATTGATCGTCTCGTCCGCCCGAAATCACCGTATGCGCGCTGGATCTGGTTCAAAGCTCAGTTAAGGATTGACCTCGCGCTTGCGCTTCGTTTTTACTCGTGACCACGAATAAAGACAAAAACAAGGGCCGGTGCGATTCAATTCTTTGACAGCATGTCGCAGTTTAGCTCACTCAAGATCACATTCTGTGAGGAGCGCGTGATTTCCGCCTGAGGCATCAATTCCGCTCAGTTACTCCAGTTGACACTACCTACTCCATTCAATGACCTGTGGCTCCTCTAGAAGTGAAGATTGATGTATTAGACAGTACTACATAACCATGGGAGAGTCAAACCCAATCCAGAATCCATTCCATGGATCACATCCTGCCCACACCAGAACGCCGTAATGATTATTACCACCCGAACCTGTCTCTGCGTCAAACCGGAAAATCAAACAGTCCGCTGAATCCTAGTAATATACACAATTTATCAACTCCAGCCGGTCCACATCATTTCCCCGGACATCTGGTCAAAAGTTCGGTTGCCATCCGCGCTATTATTCAAATCGCGAGCTTGTATCGCAACTTGTGCAGGCGGCGCAAGAAACTGCCAAGTCCCGTCCACTGAGAACGAGTTCTCCAAACCAACCATCGCGTCCGGCGGAAGGTCAATCGTCGGGTCAATTTGTCCGTATGATCCATCCAGCCCAAACCCGCTGGGCGAGGTGGAGAAGCCGAGCTGCGCGTCCGTGCTGCTGCTGCCAGCGCCGCCCTGTGTCGGCTGTGTATTCGAAAAGGAATTTTCACTGGCAGGTGTTTGCGCCGTGTTTGTCGACGAGTTCAGCGTCGGCGGCGATCCGCCGCTCGACTGGTCAGCACTGAACGACATGTCTACCGATGGGAAAGCTGCCAATGCTTCATTCATTTCTGTTTGAGAAGACGTGTTTTCCATAGACCTGCTCATGCCAGATGGGAAAGACCCTGGACTGGCCTGCTGTTGCTGCTGTTGGCGACTTGAAGGAGCTCTGGTCCGCGTTGGCAGAGATCCAACGCTTTGCGAGCTAACTGACGCGCCCTGTGAGTACGATGTGCTCGTACTGGCGCTACCAGTATTCATCCGTAGGCTATCGCCTCTACTGTCGACTTGACCCGCTGTATTCTGACCGGGTACAACGCGGTATTCCTTTCGAAGTGGTAGAGGGGTGTTGTCCGACTGCACAAGTAAGCATCAGATATGTATGTGAAAGGGAGTGTGAGGGATGACTACGTACATCGTCTAGACCTCGTTGACAGATGTTCGAAATGCCTAGATCCCTGCCGGCGAGGTCGACATCCAATTGCATCAAAAACGACTCGGTCAATGTGCTGAAGGGTTTGAGTGCGTTCAGTGCGCTCAGGAGAAACTGAAGCGTCGTTTTCACCGTGTAGTCGTTTGGACGAGACTTGAGATACTTGATGCACACTCGAGCCGACACGTAGAGACAGAAGGCAGTGAAGGGGTTCAGCTGCATTCCATCAGCCACTCATAGAGTCAATGAGTCATTTGTCGGCAAGGAAACTTACCGTTATAAACTCAGTGTAGTTAACAATCTTCATCATCTTGGCCACTTGGTCAGCCGCAACAATGCATCTCCGCTTGCTCTCGGCAGCGATGCTATCGCGGAGGCGATGCTTCTCTGCCATAGACATGGCCGCCTGATGTAAACATATTGTCGACGTATGAAGGCCCATATTGCTGAAGATGACGTTGGGGTCTCGGGCCGCCTCAGGCAGCTGTAGATTCGTCGGTAATGACATCGATATTTTAGTAATTAGACCGTCAATCTCTTGATGTCGCTTCCAAAACTCCCCGTTGATATCGTCCGGATTATCGCGGGGGCTCGGCCGGTAGAGATGGTTGAGATATCGCCCAAACAAACAGGCCGTCAGCACAGCGCCCGCAAACGGGGACAGCCCAGCGACATTGCCCGACAGAGCTTCCTCCAGCGATACCGTCCGTTCTTCGGTTCCATTCAAAAATGCTTGTTCACTGGCTGGCAGATTCGTCATAATCTAATGATATTGCGGCAGGTGGTTAGTTTGACGTCGCCAAAATAAAGTTGGGTTGGATCAGCATACATCTCGTTCATCAAACATCACCGGCCACCCGGTGCCCATACTGGAGTAGCGATCGATGCAGAATGCGTTCCAAAACGTCCGTCTCCTCTCTTCGCTCTCTACCCAATCAGATGGCGGAGGAAGACACTCTTTCACGAAAACACCGTTGCCGTCCACGCGATTCAGATTCATCATTGTTGCTAGTCTTGCTGCTCGGCCGACGCTAAGCCAAGCTCGTGGGAACAGCAATGACTTGAATTCGTAGATTGCGAGGAGGAGCCAAGCCTGGCAGTGAGCAACCGTCACTATAGCCACTCCATGACTGCTCATTTCGTCCTTTTCAGTGTATTTACGAGCACGCTCATAGAATATATCCTTCATGAACGAGTACTTGGGGGTGACGTCCGCGGCCAAACTCCACATAGCATATCGGAGGCACACTGGCGGCCGCATCTTTGGGGGCAGTTCCATGGCCAGGTTAAATCGGGGACGGTGGATCATTGGAGCGGAATGGTGGACAGTCTTAAAGTAGATATCGGTCCTGTTGCCATTAGTCGCTCGATCTTACAAGGTCGACGTTGAAAGCAGCACGCACAGTTCATCGATGACCTCTTTCTTCGGCAGCGGCTCGTCCAATCCCAGACTGATGACCTCCCAGGACATGTCACCCTCGAGCCCCGAATCGCCCAATGCCGATCTCGGCTCCGTCGTTTGCGACGGACCACCCTGTCCCGGCACACTGTCGACACTCGGGAACGAAGAAGGGCCAGGAACGGTGGCAAATGGGATGGTCGGTTCTGGTGCGGAGGACGTGTTCTGCTGCTGCGCCGCTAACGGATTGGCCTCGCTGCTCCAGTTGGGGTTCGCATCAGATTCCTGGTTTCTGAGCAGAGTCTCAACTTGGGCTAGGCACAGATGGTCAACGACTGCTCCATGATCCACAACAACAATCTCAGGACTGCGACACCTACCTAGTCGCGCCTCCAGCTGCTTGACATAACCCCGTTTCGGGCCGCTTTTCTTGCGCACCTCGTCATAAGCACATGCATGGCTCAGGCGGGAGCATGTGCCACAGCTGGGCCTCTTCCCATCGCATCGCAACTTTCGCTTCCGACAGACCACGCATGCGATGCGCTTCGGTCGGGGCACGGGGTTCCCATCCTGCTGGACGTTCCTCGAATCAGTCTGCGCTTGCGATGCGTTTCCTGGCGATTGCTGCTGGGGTCGATCCTGGGCATGACCCGAATCCGGGGCCGACATATCGGCTTGGGGGGCGGTCAGCTCCAACGTGGGCAGCGGGGGGACAGTTGCTCTGATCTACGGGTTTCGACCACAGTGATCGTCGGCAGGATGACAGCGATACGCATTCAGAAAAGAGCGATCAATACTATTCACCGCAGCGTGGGGGGGGGGAACATGACTCCATTGAGTCTAGGTACTCTAGTCGCAGCCTTAGACTTTAGGCTTCCTCATTTTCCCGTTTTCCCTTTTCGGAGAGCCACGTTCATTGCCAACATTGACTGCCTTGTAATTCTGACCCTGAGTCAAACAAATGATACGAGAGTCAGTCTCGAGCTCTCGATGCAACCTGGCCAGCAAGGTTTTCCGTCGCAAGGGATTAGAACTAGATTCAATTGCTGTGTGCCGGGGTGCCCTATGTTCAATCCGAGCCCACATTGCGCGATTCGCTGGTCGAACGCACATTGTGCAGTAATGGGGAGATTGCTTTACTACTTTTATCATACAACAACGCCGAGTAATCTGACGAGGGAGTGAGAGAGATGTGTCTTGAGCGCACAGTCGAAGAATGTACCCTAGTTACGGCGGCAAAGGTGGTTGCGAATACTATCCAATAAAACCCTACGAAGAACATCGTTCAAAGAAGAGTTTTCCCATCTATTGAGACATGGACGTGAATAAGCCAGAAATAGAAAACAAGAACACCCGCCATTCAGCTGTACCCTCTGCGCCGCCTGCCCTGATTCCGTGGCCGAGGAACAACAACAGCCTTGTTGACCTTCCATCTGGGACGAGTCTTGAAGCCCGATTTGGCCTGTCCGGGGCGTCAGCAGGACATCGAAAGCACATTGCTTTGGAATAATACGTACCGGAGTGCCCCATGGACTCTTGGGATGAACGTTACCCTTGGACTTACCACGGCCACCACCATGGGGATGGTCCTTCGCGTTCATGGCCACACCGCGAACCGTCGGGCGAATGCCCAGCCACCGAGCACGACCGGCTTTACCGAGCTGAGCATACTGATGGTTGGGATTGCTGGCAATCCCGATCGTCGCACAGCAGTCCTTGTGAATCAACCGCACTTCACCACTCTGGAGCCGAATCGTCACATGATCGGCAAGACGCTGCATTCTCTGCCGCTCCCTAAGCGAAAGCGGCTTTTCCTCCTCGGCGCCCTCAGCGGGTGGACCTTCGAGCGCTTGCTTGTGTTCCTCATTCCTCTGCTGGTCGGTGCCCTTGGCAATGACAGTGGCAAAGGTCCCAGCGCTGCGGCAGAGCACGCCGCCTTGTCCCGGCCGCAGACCGACATTGAAGATCATAGTGCCTACGGGGATCATGTGCAGCGGCAGGCAGTTCCCCCGCCAAGCGGTTCGCGCCGCAAGAACACCTGGGTCGATGGTCCCGCCCATGCTCTTCAACAAGTCATCGGGAATGCCGGACATGTAGCTTTGAACCACGTCTCCGGCCCTCAACCCGTCGGCCGCGAGAATGTAGCTCAGTTGCTTGGTTTCCATGTTCCGAACGAGGGCGATGTGCGCGGTGCGATTAGGGTCGTGCTCAATCCGTTCCACGATATGAGGACCCGGGGCGCGTCTGGCGAAATCAATGATTCGAATGCGCCGCTTATGACCACCGCCACGGTGCCGAACGGTCACCCGACCGGTGTTGTTGCGGCCACCCTTCCCATGACCCTTTTTGGGGAACGTCAATTTGTAGACTGGCCGCCCTTTCCACAAGTGGTCATTAATCGGTCGTCGCAAATGTCGAACACCGGGCGTTCGCGGCTTATATTTTCGGATCAGGGCGCCGGCGTCGCTCTCGGTCGTTGGTGGTGCGAATGCGACGGTCGGTTCGGCGGCTGAGGACTTTTCTACATCGCTGGCCGCCGTGGCATAAGAACGCACCGCTGCCGACGGGATACCACGGAATGGCAGCCGCAATGCGCTCAGCAACGAACGGGGCTGCAACATGGCTGGCAACCGTCGGGCTGCAGCCGGAAGACCGTGGTGGACGCAGCAGACACCAGGACTCACGAAACGGCCGAATCGAAACCGAGCTGGCCCGGGAATTCAATGGCGGTTTCCAATCGCAGATGGTCGTCAATGAGGCCGCTGACCGTAGCTCGTTGACTTGACCCATCTCCCGACGGACAAAACTGAATGCGAAAACTGCATGTGGCTGGTGCAGCACGTGACATTATCGCACCGCCACAGTAAGTGGATGACTAAGATCAGACGACTGTCTTAGTGTGGCTGACCGGACAACGAAATGGAAGCGCTGTGATTGGTCCGCTAAGGCGCGTCGTTGCCCGGCAACGCTCTGTTTACGAGATCCACACGCGCGCTCCTCGCGGTCGCACACCCCATCTGGTCTGAAATACGCGTACAAAGAGCTCCCTCGCTTGCGGCCATCACCGGCTTTTTCCTCTCCTCGCACCCTCCGTGCTGCAGCCGATCCTCCCCTGCAGAGCCTATCGAGGCGTCAATCCTCAGTTTATTGACCGCACAGGCCTCCTTGCTGCAAAAAAAGAACCTTATCGCGCCTGGTCATCCCGTTTTTTCATCTGGTTTCGAGTGGTGGCCTGGTGGGGCGCCAGGGTAATTGTGGCCTGAGGCATCTCCCACTCTGGCAAAACAATCACCGCTGCGGCTTCACCCTTCAATTTTCATCTCGCTAACTTGAACCCATTCCACCCTGACCCCGTCAGCTCCGCGTCCTTTGTACATTCTCACAGCATCTCCTACGCTCTCATTCTCACTGTGACGACTACTATCTACCTGTCTCTGCTTTACCGAGCACGACGCGCTGGGGGCCATCGCCGATCGTGTCACGCACAATCGTGATCTCGCGTTAACGCGACCCTGATCCATCCATCAACCTCACATCTCTATGTTTTGACCATCAATCGCGTGCAGATAGAGCCTATCTCCCGCAATTGTGGCCGGTGTAAACTGTTTTCTCCGCGTGGTATGTCTATGCTCTTTGAATTTCCCGTCTCCACGTCGACCCCCCATGGCTGACTGGAATGCAGCACAGGATTTTTCAGTCATCCACCATAGCTGACTGAGCACTCTTCCACCATCCCTTTCTGACAATCGTGTGCTTCTTCTGAACTGCATCTGCTTCATCTGACGGCAGATTATCATGCCTCCTGTAAGTCTGCTGTCTTATAATCAGTTTATGTTCTATCCATCGAGACTGGGCATTGTTGCCCCTTTCAAGATCCCGGCTGACACTTCCCAGACACGAAGCCTCCGTCCACGGACGGTTACCAACGAAAATGATGAAAACGTGCCAATCGCACGTGCAACACGAGCAAAGACTGCCGCGCTCTCTTCAACCGAAGACGCGGCGGCTGCTGCAAAGAAGCCCCTGCAGAGCAAGAAGGCTACCACCACATCTGCCACTGCCGCTCAAAGGAGACGGCCTGCTTTGGGCGATGTCAGCAATGTGACCAAGGCTGAACCGGCAGAAGCCAAGGATGCCAAAAAGGCCACGACAAAAGCCAGTCTCGCTTCGAGAACCACGGCTCATGCGGGCGGCGTTCAGAAACTGACTCGCGGCAACTCCTCGCGAGCAGCTCTGGGTGTCAAGGACACTAATGCAAAGCGATCGACAGCAACCGAGCCCAAACGCCCTGGCAGCGGCTCGGGCGTCGGTGGAAGCGCGGTGAAGCGTTCGTCCAGCCAAAAGGCCTCCGTCAAGGAAGAGGAAGCTTCTCAGGCAGAGCCACCCCGCAAGAAGCTTGACATCGAGAAGAAACCTGCTCTGGAAGCAGAACCTGCACAGCCCCGACGGGAAGCCGAGCCTCAGCCCCAGCCCCATGATCCGCTCGACAAAGACACCGAGGACCTCGGTGATCCGCTGACGGCTGCGGAGTATGTCGTCGAGATCTTTGACTATCTCCGCTCGCTGGAGGCAGAGACCATGCCAAACCCTGACTACATGGAGCACCAGCCGGAGCTGGAGTGGCGGATGCGCGGCATCCTGGTGGACTGGCTCATTGAGGTCCACACGCGTTTCCGTTTGCTTCCCGAGACTCTGTTCCTCGCCGTCAACCTGATCGACCGCTTCCTCTCTACTGAGGTTGTTGCTGTCAACCGGCTGCAACTGGTGGGTGTGACGGCCATGTTCATTGCCTCCAAGTACGAAGAGGTGCTCTCTCCACACGTCGTCAACTTCAGCAACGTTTCCGACGGCACCTTCTCCGAGAGAGAGATTCTCGAGGCGGAACGGCACGTGCTGGCTGCCCTTGATTACAACATGAGCTACCCGAACCCAATGAACTTCTTGCGACGGATCTCCAAAGCTGACAACTTCGACATTGCGACCCGGACGTTGGGCAAGTATCTGATAGAGATCAGTCTGGTCGATCACCGGTTCATGCCCTACTACCCTAGCCTGGTGGCCGCGGCAGCCATGTACCTCGCTCGCCTGATCCTCCACCGGGGACCTTGGGTGAGTTCTATCGAATACACCGCTTGAGTTCAGAGCTAACCTAAGAACAGAATGAGCTTCTGACGCGTTATGCTGGGTACACGGAAGAAGAAATCCTGCCCGTCGTCCGCTTGATGATTGACTATCTTCGCCGACCCATTGTTCACGAAGCCATCTTCAAGAAATACGCCAGCAAAAAGTTCCTCAAGGGTAAGTCGCAAGTTGGTTACTTCTGAGACTATAACTAAACCCTGTCCAGCTTCGATCATCACCCGGCAATGGGCCAGGAAGTATGCCCCGGTGTACCTCGAAGGCTACGAGCCTCCTCAGTAAAGGTACAACGAAAAGCTTTCTGAGCCCCGCGACGTCCTCGAACCAGGACGTCGCTGGTGCCCCTATGCGGGGAAGTGATACGAGACGGAATTCACGGGTTTTCATGTCTGGGCGTTTCTCGTTACATGGGGTGTCGGTGAATGGGTCTCTGGTGCATGTTATGACGGGTATTCTTTGTTCGGGTTCATCGTTCTCGAGTTGAGATACATGTGGTCGGGGTTCGTCTTCCTCCTTTAGTAGGGTGTACTTTGTCGATCGAATACCGGTGGTTCCGTTCTTGATCGTCGACTTTTTTCGGGTTCGGTCGGGATGGCAGGATAATACGGGGGAATTCGCATGATTTTCGTGGTTCCTAGCAGGAGCCATGGTCTGATTGAGGGCGACGACACGGGGGTTCGCGCACAACCGTGCGAACCCTGCCGGTCCGAGCGGTATTCAGCGGGTTTGGAGTTGTGGCGTTCGGGATGTTCACTTGTTGTAAATAGTGTTCGACTCTGTCAGAGTTTAATTGGCAGGATTATCGTCGTTCGAATTCAACTGCGTTACTTCATTGTCCTGTCTAGGCCGCAAAAAGACTCGACGGGTGTCAAGATTTTGACGCTTAGATGGAGGTGTGAGAGGAGTTTACCCTACATGAGCTACGGTAAGCTATCGAGAGATATTGTTCAATCCATCGATCTTCTGTTTTCTTCCTCTCTTCTGGCGATCTAGGTCACATCTGAACTGATTCATCAAAGGCTGTATTTATTTTTTGTTAATCCATAAGAGCAGGCTTCTAGCAATCATTGCTGAGCCCATCGTTCTTCTCCCATCGCCGCCGGTGAGGGCATTTGAAAACCTCCGTCATTCATTTCCCGGCCGAGGAGTCTCTCCTCGTGGATGAGATTCAGGCCGCGGCTCTTAAATAGGAGCTAGACGAAAAGGACGGCGGGGGGGTCGCTCCTCTGTGGCATAGGACAACTTACTTTCAGTAGATTGGGGGCCAAAAAAATAGTCTGTCACTGGCTATTTCGTAACATGAGGCTCCTCTGTGTCATCCGTGACTTTCATGGACGCCATGTCGGATGTGGGAGGCTCGGGGGATGTGGATTCGGTCTGTGATGACGAGGGAGTGTTGCGGGGTTGATTACCGTACTTGGATTCCCTTGGTGCAAAGTACTGGTTTCCACGTTAGAATCATCATCAAGTACTATGTGAGCAAAGAGGACGGACCCTTCGTCGAAACTCATTCAGATCGTCTGCCGAAACACCTCCCGGGGTATCCCCTCTGCGTGGCACCTTGCTATCGGCGGAGACCTCTCCCTTGCGCAGTTTGCGGTAGGTCAAGAGACGGCGAGACCCTGTATCAAGACGGTCAAGGAAAGCCTAAAACCAGTGGATGGGTTGGAATAGTATGCTTACAATTCCCGAATTGCTGCACGCTGACGGCCACAATCTCCATCGCGGGGTGCGTAGGAATCATCAGCTCCACGTCCTGGTCGTTTGCTGTCGGCATCCACATGCACAGCCGCCCGTTTTCCACCAATGTCCGGGACGCAAATTCAAGGATGTCGTCGAGGATGGCCATGAAGCCGTAGGGTCTCTTGGGAGCGACGTAGCCTGGGAGACTGCTTGGTCTTAGCAATGTTTTCTTAGATAATCTGGAAGGGAATTCCTACCGATACGCCGGGACGCCGTCGATGTAAATCGGCACCTTGGGCTTATCGTCCCGAGATCCCAACACCTTCAATCCCTCGCGGATACCGTAGGGCGGATCGCACAAGATGGAGTCGAGAAACGGCTCCTCGCGGATCGGCGCATTGGTAAGGTCCGCCGTGAATGCATCCACGAAGCGCGACGTTGTGCCGTACTGCACAAAATTGGTGTAGATTCCCAGTTGCTTGGTCTGGTCATGATTCCGGCCACGGAAACTCCGGCCATCGATGTCAGAGCCCATGGTCATCGCTCCGAAATGCGCCGCCGCCACCAGAAAGCTCCCCGTTCCGACGAACGGGTCGTACACCAGTTTCCCCGGCCCCGCCAGCGCCATGTTCGCCGTCACCAGGGCCAGCTCGGCATCCATCGACGTTGTGGAGATGTACCGCCGCTTTTTCAGATCGTACCGGTCGATCAAGTTGCGGCTGCTCGACGTCAGCCAGCGGCCAAAATAGACGGTCTTAATCGCCTCGCGGCCCCGCGGCGGCAGTCGGTACTGCTCCCGGTCTACCTCCTCACAGTCCCATTCGTGATCCTCCAGCACGCCGAACAATTCGTCGTAGCCCTTCATGCGGATCGGCCCGCGGAAATCCAGGTACTCGAACGATTGGATGATGTCCAGTTTTTCCTCCCGGCTTCGCTTGTACGCAAAGGTGCTCACTTCGAACCGGAAGGACACGTCGCGGAACTCACTCCATTGGTGCTGCGTGCGCCGGCGCACGTCGGCGTGCAGCTCCTCGTACGACGAGCCCTGGCCCCAGAGCTCGTAGAGGTCCTGCGCGAGAACGCTACGGGACACCACCGCGCGGGCCGCGGCGTTGTCCGGGAACCGGACGACGCAGAAGGGTGACTTTTGATAGCGAACATGGCAGTTAGCTTAGTTGCGACAGCAAGGGACATAGCATTTCCTTTACCCCTCATTTCCTATTGAGACTTACATAGTCATCGTAGAAGACAATTTCAATGTCCACACCAAAGAACGTCGCCAGGGACTCAATCTCTGGCCGTCGAAAGGTCACGTGTTGTTGTGCGAATCGAATCAAGTACTCCATGGATTTTTCATTCGAACTCTGAAGATGGATGAGGCAGTTTTGCGAGATGTTCAGGGCGTCGAGTTGATCATGATAAAAATCTGGCGGGTCCTTGTGTCGCGTTCCGAGTGGGAAGAGATATCGAGGACGAATTGAATTGTGATGAGGTACAGCATTGCGATCCATTTATATACTCTATCGAAACTTGAGAAGACTACATCACTCAAACATAAGTAGAATAAAAAAACAACCCAATGGGCGATTGCCCAACCCAGGACGCCAGTCCATGTAGTAATTACATGAAGAGAAGTTCCAAAGCAAGTTCCGGTACCTAGAGAGACGAAATCCAGGCCTAAACGCCGTCCGATGATGCATCGACGCGTTCAAATGTGTACCGTGATTCATATCCTTCTTCTTTGACAACGGATACCTTCGTCTTGTCGGGTATCATTTCATGCTTCAACTCCCAGCCGGCTCGGCGGCAAAGCTCAGCAACGACAACATCGCAATCGCCAATCAGATCAATATCAAAGCCAATATGGGGGGCGGGCTGTGGGTCGTCAGACGATGGATATCTTCTGATGGCGGCTACCGTGTACTCACCGTGCGAGATATGTAAATCTGAGGCACGTTGGGCGGCATGATCGCCGGCACCTCGGCGACCGGCGCCACCTTCATGGAGGTCCCAATCACAAGGACGAGATCGGCGACCTCGCGATCCTCCTGGACGAGTCGCCGTCCAAACTCGTCGGGAAGATCTTCACCAAAAAAGATGATATCGGGCTGGGTATCGTTAGCTGGATGATTGCCACACTAAGGGAAGATAGCGCGGCAGACTGACCTTCAGAACTCCCGGCGTGGGAATCTCGTAGTCATCATCAGAATCATCGTCCGAGTTCCCCTTCTTGCGGTCTTTGTGCAGGCCATTCGAACTGCGTTTCCGCTTCATTCCTTGCGATTGCGCCTGAAGTTGTTCCTTACATGCCTTGCATTCCGGGATCTTGCCCTCCCGGACAATGTCGAAGATGCTATCTCCAGGTACCTTGATCTTGCACCTGGTACATGTCGCAGTCGCAAATGAGCCATGGCATTGAACGATTTTCTCCGGCAGAATGCCAGCATTGGCCTCAATGTTGTCGATATTCTGCGTATAGTTGGTCAAGAGCTTGCCTTTGTCCTGCAAGAGGCGGATGAAGGCATGTGTCGGCGAGAACTTCCTCTCCGTAGGAAGAATATCTTTGGCAACAGAGAAAAAGATGCTCGGGTCCTCACGGAACAACCGGATATCAAAGACCTCCTGTGGATCGGTCAGGCCGAGATGTTCAAGCCGCGAGTAAAGACCGGTGTCCTTTGATCGGAAATCCGGGATGCCGAGACTTGTCGAGATCCCGGCCCCGGTGATGACGATGATGTTCTTCGCGTTCTTCAACAGCTCCACCGCATCCTCGACTGTGTTGTACGCGTCCAGCTTCTGACGTTTGGTTAACTCCCGGGCGATCGCCAATACCAGGAGCGGATGGTATGCCTCATCCGGCGCATCGTTGAGGAAGGACGGAGGCGCGATGCCAAAGGCCGTGAGCAGTTTCCGTGCGCTGATCTTATTTTGTCCAATGGTCTCCTCAACAAAGGCCGACTTTCCGACCTCGCGAAGGCGTCTTCGATAGTAGGCAGCCTCTTCTGGGGTACAAGCATCGGGCACTATTTTCGTGCGATATCAGCAAAACCAGCCAACTTCTGACACTGAAGTCGCGCAACGTACCTGATGATAATTGGTCGTCGCTGAGGGCCTCAATCGCTTCCTCCCAAAGTGAGGCGCTCTCCGAGTCGTCTTCGGCCTCTTCGCTCCCAGCTTCCACGTCGGAATCCAACTCTTCTTGTTCCTCCTCCTCTTCCTCTACATCCTCCTCTTCCTCCCCCTCATGTTGTGAGCCCGCATCCTCTTCGCCACTTGCCTCGGCCGTTTCCGTGGCCTCGCGCTCCTCGCGCTCGCGTTCGCGCTCGACCGCGTCGACCTGCGCCGTCTGCTTCACCGGGTCCTCCATATCAGCCAGTGGCTCACAACCCATGCTCCTCAGAAGTCTAAAGACACGCCCTCACAACTGCCCTCACACTTTTGATCAAATGTCACAGGCCTAAATCGCAAGCCTCGACTGGTTTTATTGCGCTGCACGTCTCTTATCGGTATTATCGCAAATACCGGTTCAATGTTAATCCGGTACAGTTCCGGTCATAGATACTGCTTTCATAAGGAAATTGCCACAGGAAAAAGTAACCCAGTACCTGTAATTTTGGTATCATGGTGTATCGGACGAGCTCTACCGAAAACCCTAACCCTTGGTATCACGGCATTTCAGACCAAAATCAACAGCAAGCAAAGAGATCAGTCCTTCATGAATCTTTCATCTCGTGGTCATCGTCCTCATCCTCGTCAGATCCTCCCTCGATCTCGTCTTCCCACTCGTCATCATCGCCATCACCTTCACCAAACCCAAATGCATCCGACTCGTCATCGTCATCGTCCGCGTCGTTTCCTCCAAGTTTCTCCGTGAGCTCTTGCACCAGCTCAACCGCGTGTTCCTTGAGCCGCACATCTTCGTATTCTATCTTGTCGTAGAGCTTCAAGCTCTGCTTGAGCCATGCGCGGCTAGCAACCATCGACTCGTGGCGCTTGTCTTCCGGTTTTTCACCGGATTCTGCGTTCGTTGCTGAAGCGTCTGGTTCCTTCTGAGATAGAAGGTACAAACACCATCCGCCTAGATACCATGCCTCTACGCTTTGATCGTCTTCCAGAATGAGCCGCTCCAGCACCTGCAGTGCTTCGAGCTCCATCTCGACCTCCATCAGGAGTCGAGACAGACTGATGCGAGCCGGGAAATCCGGCACTTTTGGATCCTCGGGAGGCAGATCCTTCCACAGTTCCAAACTCCGTGACAGCGCCGCTCGCGCTTCATCGATGCGCAACTGTGATATCCGCACGGAAGCCAGAGTCTGCAGGCATTCGGGAGAATCGGGGGCAACGAGGAGAGCCTCGGTAACGAGCGACTCGCATCTGCGTTCGGCGTCTTCTTCCCATCTGAGAATATCAGTCAGCTGGGTGCAGGTAAGTCATGTAGCTTCAGTCCTGGCACTGACGAGAGGTCCGTCATGTAGATCTCGACCACAGCGCAGAGCGCATTGGCCAGTTTCCGCCGCTTTTCCTCGAGCGCTGCAGCATCTTCCAGCCGATTACTCTGCTCTAATGACTGAATCGCCTGCCGTAGTGTACGAACGCCCTTCTCATACCACGAGACACTGTCTATCCCTCCTTGCTCGCTCAACTGAGCGAGCCATAGGAACTTCTCCGCCCCCCCTCCTTGCGATTCCGGTATTGTACCTTCAGGGTCGATTTGCACAGCTTTTAGGAACTCATTGCGCGCGGCATCGATCTCGCCGAGCTCGATATAGATCTCTCCTATCAGATTGATCGCCGACAACGCCTCCAGCGAGTTTCCTGCCGAAACTTCGAGGGCACGCTGGGCGAGTGGAAGCGCAGCGTCTGCCTGGCCGGTCTGGAGAAGGATCGTAGCTTTTTCGAGAAGTTCGGTGCTGCTTTCGGCCATTTTGGGCTTCGAAACGACGCCGCCGACACCATTCAGGATGGATTTTTCACGCTTAGATTTCTTTTTGTTGGCAGGCTTCGGTTTTCCCATGATTCGCGTTAGGTGCTTTCTGTCAATATATTCATATTATAAGGAAAATCATAGGAAATTCGACTGTTCATATAGGAATTGGAGGGTGGTAGATCTACAATTTTGGACGGACGAACCGATATTTTTTTTGTGATGTGTTTGCCGTGTTTGCACGTGGGACCGTCCCTCCATCCATATGCTGCCCCCATTTCGAAGTTCAACATCAGGGCTTTTTCTGCGACCACTGCGACTGATTTCTCCGTTGGAGAGATTGTTATAATCATTTTCCGCGTCTTTGCTGGTTTTTAGATCGGCTTCTGCTCTTATAGTCGCTGGAAGGCACATAACATGGGTCGCGAGGAACAAGTCGAAGAGCGCGAAGTTCTTGAATCCATCTTTCCAGAAGAGATCACAGGTACATTGTTTGGCGATCCTCTAAATCATGAGCAGAATCTGACTTTCTACTTGCAGATATATCAGAGACATGCTATCGAATAAAGATCAAACTCGATGTTCAAGATGCCGACGGTCGCGAGGACCCCCAACCTCCAGTATTCTATCTTCAAGTCTCGTACCCTGAAGCATATCCAGACGTGGCCCCGGATCTCGAAATCATAGCGCCGTCCAATGCGCCCAAGCATCCGCGGTTCGATATCCAAGAAGACAGGGCACGGCTCCTGGAGGGCCTCCAACCCACCATCGAAGAGAACATGGGGATGGCCATGGTCTTCACTCTCGTCAGCGCATTGAAGGAAGCCGCCGAGAACCTAGTAGCGGAACGCGTGAAGTCCGAGCTAGAGGAGAAAGAGAGGGAGATTGCCAAAGCGGAAGAAGAGGAAAACCGCAAGTTCCAGGGCACACCCGTAACGAAAGAAACGTTTCGGGAGTGGCAAGAACGCTTTCGAAAAGAGATGGAGGAAGAAGAGAGAAGAAAACGTGAGGAGAAGGAGGCAGAAGAGAAAAAGAAGAAATCGTCTGGGCGAGAGGCACCCGGCCGTGAGGAGGTAAAGCTCACAGGGAAGCAAATCTGGGAGCGAGGCTTGGCTGGAAAGGGTGACTTTGACGATGAGGGTGACGATGAACCTCCTTCGACTGGCGTCGAGAAGTTGCAAATAGCGGCATGATGTAGGCTCATATGTGGCCGGTCCATGAGTAATGACTAGAGACCAAGGCAATGACTCGCAGCATTGCCTGATTGTTGGTCATCAGGCGCAGTACGTTTTCCATACATAGAGAGTAGATGAGACCGTCCATTCTTGGACAGTTGTCTGAGCCCAGTCATCCCAGGGCGCAGTCTTCTCAACATCGTCAGCAGTAGGAACGAAACATATACGCTGAAAACGTAATGAAAGGCATTATGGCTGTCCTTTCAATTGATCAGATTGCTTGACCTCGACTTCCGTGGAGCGCGATGCCTCAGAATCTTTCGTCTTCTGCTTCCGTTCGGCTTCTTCCTTCTGTTTCCTTTCGGCCTCTTCTTTCTCGGCGAGCGCCCTCTCCGCAAGCACAATCTTCCAGAGCTTCTTGCCTCGCTCATAGTTCTTATAATCAAATTCAGCCACCTTCTTGTAAAGTTCGTCCATGGCTTCCCTCATCGGAGCTTCCCAGGTGGCCTCCTCAGCATGACCGACATTCTGGTCCCAATTATCCTCGTCTTTTGCGAAGAGAATCGCAACCTCCAGTTCGTCTCGTCGTTCGACATATCTCCACCTTTGCGCGAGCTTGTTCCTGATCATTCTACTGAGACTTTGAGGTTGCGGCTTCTTGATCCGCAGGAACGGAACTCCCCGGGCGTTAACCAAGACAGGAATATGCCGTTTACCGGGAACAATGGGCCGTGGCCGGTTCCAAATGGGTTCCGCGTTCGGATGGCGAACCGCTGTGGCGTTCTGAAACTGCCTGTTCCAAGCGGCTCTGAGTTCACGCGGAGTGGGAGGTTTTTTCGGGCGTGCGCTGCCGCGTAATCGCGCCTCAGCTTGGGCCTTGCGCTTGCGGGCTTGGGCTTCTTCAATTATGGTAGATATTCGATTGCGGGCATTATCGTCGTGCCGCGACGCCGCATGGAGGAGATCTAGAGCCTTGGGCAAGCCTGTCAGCACAATAAACCAAGTGCCCGGAACCAAGGTGGTCCTCTTTACCTCGTATCCAGCTCTGAGCGCGTTCACAGATTTCGATGGACTCAGGTACTTATTATATCGATGAAACTTGATCTTCACGAGGTTCGGTATTGTTTCCCGGTAGGGTACATCGGGCGGTAGTCTCTTACATTGTCGCAATAGGGCTCGATAGAGAACAAGGCCTGTGGTGTCAAGTCTTTGAGTAATTGCAGAGACCAGTCCGTGTGGCCAATGACACTTACAAGAATACCGATGGATGCTTGAATGCTTCGGAACCACCTTCGGGAGCATTATGAGTAGGGTGGTTTGATCCTGGTCAAACCAATCTGTCTCGTTCTCTCGATCCAAGTTTGCTTTTGACCCTAGACAACTCTTTATCGGAGTACGGAGTAGTAGGCCAAACATTTCACACCCCAAACTCAGTATGGGCCCCATACAAAGCTCTCTACCTTACCTAAGCCACCTCATGAGCCTCTCCAGCATGAAACTCCAAAATCATGTAGTATTTATCCAGAGTTCAATAATAGTTCTCATCCAGGACAATACGAGTACTAATAGTAAGTACTTCCAAGTCCAACTAGTTATTTCAAAGTATAACTAGAAGTTACTTTTGGGGACCCTCACAATCGAAGATATCAAAATAGCTAGACCATCACCATCAAGACACCAAAAAAGGACCATCGAAGAAGACATCAACATGGTCAAAGCCGTGCCCCTAACTACTGGCCCTCAGGCCGTCAGCTTCGTTGTTCTCCAGATTCTGAACAATCGTTCTATTTTCACATCGAGCACGTTCGTGAGCTTTCTGCGCCTCAACATTTCCGTGAACCAGCTGGAAAAGGAGGAGCGACTTCAAGAGGCCATCGCCGCGATCAAGGCCGGTACGGTACCGAGTCTTCGGGAAGCAGCGAGGCTATTTGAAATGTTCTCCTGACGACCTTGTGGGATCGCATCTCCGGAAGGAGGAAGTTCAATCAGATCTCCAAGCAGCATTTGCAGCGACTGACACCGAAAGGGGAGGCTGTGGTGAAGAGTGTGTACCAGCTCGACGGTTGGGGCTGCCCAATGACAACTGCTGAAATGGAGGCGTTTGCGACTGAGATTCTGCGAGCCAAAGGAGACATGATGCCCTTGGGCAAGAACTGGGTCTACAATTTCCTGACCAGACATGAAGAGCTCGAGGTTCATCGTTCCCGGACTCTGGACCAAACGAGAAAAGATGCGCTTGACAAAGCCATTCTGGAGCAATGGTTTAGCCTGTATGAAACAACGCTCTTGAAGTACGGGATCGCCGAGGACGACATTTACAGCATGAATGACAAGGGGTGCATGAAAGGAGTCGACGATAATGCCAGAGTGATTGTCCCTCGCGAGTAGATCGAGGCATTTTGAGTACAGCCAGGCAACCGGGAATGGGTCTCGATCATCGAATGCATCTCGGCAAACCGCTACTCTCTCTCCGCCGTTCACTATTTTCAAATGAAGCCAGATCCAACAATTCTGAATCCCAGAAGACATCAATGACGATATTGTCCTCCGCGTCAGCCTCAATGGCTGGTCGAGCAGCGAGATTGCGCTAGAGTGGCTCCAACAATCTTGATAAGCACACCGCTTCCCGGACGCGAGGCAACCATCGATTGCTTATTCTTGATGGCCACGCGAGCCATTTGGCGGTGAAGTTTGTTGAATACTACACCACCACATTGTGACCCTTTGCTTACCACCGCACTCTAAGGTTTTTCTGAAGCTTGTGACGCAAAACGCGCGATGTGGAGCAATATATATCGACAATAGGCAACTCTTCGGATCTACCAGGAAGCGCGAAAGGGAACACGGCCTGCTTCGGTTCAACCCTGACAAGGTGATAGATGAATACCGGCCAAAGGCACCTCCGCTCGCTCGATGTGAGAATCGAACGATGGTTCAGAACCTTGAGGGCCGGCAGTTAGGGGCACGGCTTTGACCATGTTGGTGTCTTCTTCGATGGTCCATTTTTGGTGTCTTGATGGTGATGGTCTACTGCTATTTTGATATCTTCGACTGTGAAGATCATCAAAAGAAACTTCAATAGTTTGGAATAGTTGGACTGGAAAGTACATGCACTTACTATTACTATTGCCCTGGATGAGAACTACTCTATTGAGCTCTGGTTTCTCCGTCCATGGTTTTTTATACCCTAGGTGGCTGTTACAGACATCCTTCTATCTCCACGTGATTATTTTGATAAGCCGACGTGTGACAACGGTGCTCCTCCTACACGTACGTAGCATACAGACCTCGAAGTTCAGGAGGAAAGTGCCTTCTGATCATAACATCGTACTGGTCATTGCTAATATCACATCTATCCTACCTCTGAATATCAAGGAATTCTTATGCTTGGCCGGAATGCAGGGACGATAGTACAGATCTGAATGTCCTTTGAGGAATCATGAGAAACAAAGCAGCGCAGGTTCCGGTTACATGCATTTCGTTGCATGCCGGTCGCGTTGATGATTTCAGAAGGTCGAACCCTCTGGTGGCTGCGGCAGTTTCTTGTGCTGAGGCAAAGCCATGTATCTATGAAGGAAGGGCGTCAGATAAGGTTTCTCCCTTGGTGATAGCATGATTCGTACCGTCGGAGCTCCAGCAAAATCGTTTCCATTGTGTAATCTCGCTTCCATTGCGCTAGGCATGGAACCTTTGACGGATCGACCTTCGGCTTTCTAAGTATCCTTGTTTGGCCATAACGTCGGCGGGGATCATCATACCTTCCCGGTGCGAGGATCGACGCATGGAAGGTTGATTTTGGACACAAAATGAATCGTCGGAGGGTTATCAGGGTAATCATCGCCGCAATGGAGCTTCACACTGTATATCCGGTTCTCGTGTACGCTCTAGTCGATCGGATTCGGGGAATTAGCTCGACTAAAACAACATACGGGAGTGAAAGGCACAAACATGAGGAGGCCCCAAGATGGTGCCATTCCAGTTGGTCATCATCAAATCGTCACCATCGGCCAGACCATAGGAGCATGCTTCTATACCCGATACATCAGTTGGAGATCGGAGAGACTGCGAGCTCACTCGGCGAGAACGAACCAGCTCCTTGACCCTTCTCGCCCTTCTCAAGCTCCTCCAGGAGGCGAAAATTGCGCGGAACTTTTGCTGTCATCTTGAGCCACAAAACGAAGTCGTTTGCTGAATTACGCGCTGAGTATGACTGAGGAGGGGCACTGGGCAAACGGACTTTGCGGCAGCGGAAGAGCCCAAGACAGCCCAATGATTTTCACGTGACCGGGGCAATCATTCTCACGTGAAAAGATTACGATGGCCAATCGGATAGCCGAAACGTTTCACCCTGAACTTTCAGGCAGAGAATTTATCCAGATAGGGCTTGGCAGCTTATGATGACCAAATGCCACGCCAGTCAACTCACTCTAGACTCGCGGCCATCATAAACGCTGGTATACACCGAGCTATGTAAATTACTCGGGTTAGAGATTGGCTTTTGCGAATCGACCATTGACATATGTCTGTTGTATTCAACAAGCGCCTCTCATTGCTTCGAGCCTTTGCGCGCCAAACGCCGACCAGGGACAAACGGCATATACAACGAGCTACGTGATGATTGCTGGTAATTGGATATGATCTCGCAGTTATTGCAGGCGGACCTTGCAAGCTTGATACAAGAGTCAAAGAGGAAGCACTCCGACTTGCGGAATGTTCGGCATCCCGTTCACTTTTTGGTGCACTCCAAGCTAACCGACATCAGGCAGCCGAACAGTCCCTGAGTGATTTGAAGTCATTGCCGTCCACCTCGGAAGCTCAAGTGGCTGCTGGTATGCGCCGTCTGTTTTAGTGCGAAGGGACTGTCAGAACCTGCTGACAGATGCGTCCGTGCTCTCAGACTTGATCCGCCGGCCTCATTTTGCCAGTCCATTCATACTCGCATGTTATACCCAACATTCCAAACTCGCCGCAATTGGCGTGTCGAGTCTTCAGAGACTCACATCATCTCGAGCGCTTCCGCCTGGGCGCTTAGAAGATACGCTGTCTGGGTTGCGGGAAATTACAAGCCTCAGTGGGTAACGTCGAGAGTCGCTGGTTTTCGATGTGGTTCTGACCCGCCCACGTATAGGCCAGGATGTGCAGCTCAAGATTCTGCAAACTCTCCCAGCACTTCTACAGAACTATTCGGAAGAGCTGAGCGGTGATCTTCTTGCCAGCACCCTGCAAATATGTGCCACACTGCAGGCGAGCAAGAATGTGGCGGTTGCCAATTCCGCTGCTGCTACTCTCCAGCAGCTCGTAATTTCGTCTTTTGAGAAGGTTGCTGTTGAGGATGGTGAGCCGCCCCTTACTCTGGCCAATCCCATGGCAGAGCTGACAACGCTCTTCGCAGGCAAGCCCAAAGGTTCCTACGAAACTCACACAGTGTCTGTGGGTGAGACGCAGTTATCTGTGGGAATTGCTGCTTATGATGCTTATCGGGTGAGAGCTTGATGCCACGATCTACTGGATCGACACTTTTCTGACTGTATGTTCAGATATTGGATGACTTCTGCCGTCTGGTGGAAGGCGACAGGCTGGACTTTTTGCAAGTGAAGATGCTGTCCCCCGTGTTTGTCTTGGAGCTCGTTGAGAGTATTCTGTCGAACAATACGAAACTTCTCCGCAATCACCCGGAGCAGTTACACGTTCTGCGAGTTCGATTGATGCCGTTGGTAGTGAGACAACTATCCGAAAAGCACGGATTTCCACAGACTGTGCGTGTGGCGCGCATCCTAATGCTCTTGCTCCGCAACTACATGCCAATATTAGCGTCGGAGTCTGAGATGGCCTTGGGTCTTTTAATTCATCTCACGGAGCCTGAATCATCTGTGCCTTGGAAACGAGCTCTTTGCATGGAGATGTTCCGTGGATTGCATGCAGAGTCGGGGCTCACGAGGCTGATTTATTCTCTCTATGATGATGTGGAGGGACGGAGGGACATTATAAAGGACCATATGGCGACTTTGGTTCGGATCGTATCCGAACGACCCTCGTTGATCGGAATCAGCCACCAATCGACGGTCCCATCGACTGCCACGCACTCAAGATCGAAAACGGAAGAGCAAATCGCGTTGGAAGTTAGTAGCGTTGCCGATGTGATTGGAACTCCTGTCAGTGCCTCAGATGAGAGTGTAGCTGGCATCAGTACCAAATGGAGCACAGTCAGGACCCCATATCTTGAGCTCCTGGACAAATCTGCCGCTCCATCTCCACCAGACACATATATTTTCAGTCTCGTTCTCAACTGCATCAGCTCATTATCCGAAGGTCTTGCCAAGTTCATTCTCCCTCTCACCGTCCCCGAGTCCAAAAGCAAGCGGAAACAGAGAATTGCGAAGGCGAGACAGCGGTCATCAGGTGGAGATTCTCAGGAGCTTCAGCGTTCCGATTCAGGGTCGTCAGCTTCTGAATCTAAGCGGCAATCGGTCCCCCTGAATCCTCTTGAGCTGCGAAATCACCCCCATTCAAAGAATATCAAGGCATGCGCCGGCATCATCGACTCATGCTGGCCCGCAATCCTTGCCACCTGCTCTAATTTCTTATACGCGGCGTTGGATGACGATTACTACCATAATTTGGTACGATCGTTCCAAAAGCTTACGCACGTAGCCGGTCTCTTAAGGCAATCGACCGCTCGCGATGCGTTTCTCACCACTTTAGGGAAGGCATCTATGCCGGCGGATGGTACAGGCGCCCGGTTCGGATACACGAATGGGCAGGAGGATACCGTAGGTAGTCCAATTGAGGGGACGGAGAAAGCCACCATCTCGCCTGTCGACACCCCGAAGGTCTCTTCCGAAACCGCGCGAACATCGCTGAGTGTCAGGAATTTGCTTTGTCTCCGTGCTCTCTTGAATCTTGGGATTGCCTTGGGACCTACACTGGATCAATCTGCATGGTCGATCATCCTTCAAACACTTCAGAATGCGGAGCTCGTGATCAGGGCCGCGACGGCTGTGACACCGAGAAAACCGGCGCATGTGGGAGGAGAGGAGGCTTCTATGCAAGCAGAACCCGACGCTCCGAAATCGAACATCGCCGTCGAAATAACAGCTGTTCAAACCGCCGCCACCAAACTGTTTGACAGCACTGTGGAATATCCCGACACGTCGTTCGAGAAAATTCTGGAAGCCCTCTTGAGCCTCTCGGTTGATTTGGAGCGCGTTTCTTCCGAAGGGTCTCTGTCTCCTAGTCAGTCTCCCAAAACTCGCCGCACGGGACAAGTGCACCGAGCCAAGTGGAGCGCGATTGCCAAGCCGAAGCTTCAGGACGATGAACTGAACTTTGTCCTAGATAAGACCTATGAGCTTGCCAAAAAGAATATAGAGCGACTTTCGAACGTCGATTCCGAAAACTATGCCTGGGACATCCTGGACATCTGCTTGACATCTGTTATTGTCCGCGGTGAAGTCAATCCGACACTCCGGCTGAAAGCTAGCAGGATTTTGAACGAAATAATATCCGAAACCATGGCTTTCTCGGTTGAGGATGGTACACTGCGAAATCGACTGCAGGTCAGGAACCTGGAATCGTTGCGGTCTCAAATATCTTCCCTCCATACAACACGGTCTCCAGCGACCACGAGTGCGGCTGTCAATCTCGATGCTCACGAGCAGGCATTGAATACTCTAAAGGGCATCCTAGAGCGATACGGAGAGTCTTTCATGGATGGCTGGAGCATCGTTTTCGGTCTCATTTCGACCGTCTTCGATGAGCGACCTTCGTCAAACAGAGATGGAGTCCTGCAGGGGCCTCAACCGTTGTCTCGCAAGCTCATTGGAAGGTCGCCACGCTTGATCCGAGCTGCCTACAGCTCACTACAACTGATTGCATCCGATTTTCTTCCTCTTCTCCCCCCACCGTGTCTACTAGAACTTGTCAGATCATTCTTCAACTTTGCGTCCCAAGTTGAAGAATTCAACATATCGTTAACCACCACGGCGCTCTTCTGGAACGTTTCCGACTTTCTCCAAGGGCAGCTAGAAACGTTGGTTATCGACGAGTCAATAGACACTACTTTGAGTGAGGAATCCCTGTCCTTACTTGTCAAGGACGCGGATGGCGGTGTTTCTCGTGGGGCTCTTTGGTTGTTACTTCTGCTCCGAATCGTCGATCTTACGACGGATGACAGGGCCGATATTCGTAACAGCGCAATTCGCACATTATTGCGGGTCCTCGATGCTTATGGGCCGCGACTTTCTCCAAGGGCATGGCATCTCTGCTTGCATCGCGTGCTATTTGTCATGGTCGACGGGGTTCAGTCCAATACACTACGCGTCGTCAGTGGGGACGAAAAGTCGGATGCAGCAAAAACATGGGTTGAAACCGCCGTGGTGATGAGCAGAGGAACGTCCCAATTGATATCCAACTACTTTGACTCGGTCGTGCGAGACGAAAGTTTTGACGAGTTTTGGAAACGCCTACTAAGCAGTTTCCAATCCCTCCTCCAGGCGGAGATTTATGAAATCACGGAAGCGATCTTCTCCAGCTTGGCAGACATCCTGTCTCGCGTCTCCGCCACGGCAACTCTTACCAGAGAGGCTGTGTGCGCGGCATGGAAGCTTTGGGTCGATGGTCACCCAGCGCAGAAGGCGGAGTCGCTTGATCTGGAAAAATCGAATCAAGATGCCCTTCTGTCCTACTTCCGTGCATATCAGCAAGTGTACAGACTCTTCAAGAATGACGTTTCGGAGGACCACGTCGAGCAAATACTCCAGCACATGCGAGCAGCGATTTGGAACTCAGTATCGTCTCGATACTCGGTTGACATTGAGCACCAATCTACTCTTCAAGAGCTAGTTTCCGAGTGCCTGCGAACACTGTGTCTGGACATGGAGTCTTCGCAGCCGGCGATTCTGCTGTGCCTCGCAGATTTTGCTGATGCAGCCCTGACCCAATGGTCCCCCGACCATGACAGGACGCGCCCGTCATACGTGGCATTCTCGAAACGCTCAATCGAACTATTGAGCTGGTACATCACGGAGGTGGGGATCAAGATGGATATCTTCAGCAACGGGTCTTTAACGACGGTGCTGGAACACCTCGTTCATCCCGTTGTTGAGAAGTACAACTGGCGAGGCAGGGATCGGGAGCCCGTGTTATGGAAGAAAGCTACAACTGCATCCGTGGATATCCTCCGGGTCTCCGTGCCATACGTTGAGAGCCAGTACTCGGGAGCAGCACAGCGATCGGAGGACTTCGAGCGCTTCTGGCGGTGCGTGGTCAATATTGCGCGGGGGATCGTCTCTGCCACCAACTGCCGGGAGCTCGGCATCCCCACGACGACGATCCAAAAAGATGAAGAATTTGATATCGACGCGTTTCGCACCCTGAAGCCGCTGATCATCCCGGCTCTGGGATCGGCGCCGGTACCGGACCAACTACGTCGCGACTTCGCGTGCGCGCTCCTACGCTGGTCGCTCATCTACCCGCCGCAGCCGCGGACCGAGCTGCCCATCGAGGCGTTCGAGGAAGACCCGCTGCGGGACCTGTGGCACGTTCGCAGGGGACGCACCTTTGAGCCTGCCGCCACTGCCCGATCCGCCATGGCTTACGTGCTTATGGACACCATGTTCGACCTGTCATCCCGTGCGGGCTCGCCCAGCAGCAATGATGATCCCCGTGTGTCACTTGCGCGCTGCGTCCTGCCGTATCTTATCTTGCGCGCCGCACTGCCCCTGAAAGCCTACATCGCGGACCAGCCGCTGCGCGGGATGATGCCCCAACCGACCATTGCCCGCCGCGAGCTGCTGCACATCATCAACCGACTGATCGAGCTGGACAGCGAACCCGCCGCGGTGCCGGATCCGCCATCCCTACCGACTCGTACTGTTGTTGTTCGTTCCACTGCCGAAACCCAGCAGCAGCAGCAGCAGCAGCATCACCGGAAACACCTCGCCTGGATATACCCGCTGGCCGTCAAAGCCGTCCAGGTTGCGGGCAAGGAGCATCAACGCGATGATGGGTCGGTGCTCGATGCGTTGGTGCGCACGCTGCATGTCATGGAGGGCCGTTCTGGAGATGGGGTTTGATCGGTGGGATCAAAACATTCGGCCTTTTGTTGTTTTGTTATCCTCGGTTTGTATGTATCATCTGGTCAGAAATAGAGCTAAGTGTAACTGTGACGGCATCGAGTACTGTATGATCAAGTGAATTTGCTATCCGCATCATCGAAGGTACAGACACCGGAACTCCCCAATAATGATTTCTCGACAATGAACATGGTACCATGCGCATTAAGTCCAGGATCATGCCATCTATACAAGTACTACAAACTCTGTTGCAGTCAAACAGCCCAGAACAGGCCGAAGGAAAAAAAACATATGAGAGAACAGAAAGACTCCCCCCAAATCCTTTACCCCCAACGAAGGCTGGATGTAGACTGCTCAAGCCGGTCCCGCCGCAGCAGCTTGCTCCCTCGCGGCCTGCACCTGCGCCAGCTGCGGGTTCTTCGCGGGGCCGACGGCCTTGGCCTGCGCGTTCTGCTGCTCGATCTGCTGCTGCTGAATGGCCTGCTGCTGGGCGATCTCTGGGGTGGCAGCAATCTCGGGTGCCTGGCGGTAGAGGACGATTTCGGATTGTTTGAAGTAGCGGCGTGCATCTGTTTTTTGTGTTAGTTGTGAGGGAAGCTCTTTGAGGAAGCATGGACGTGATTTCCAAATCAATAGGGCTGGGATAGAGTTTCAATTGCCGCGTCGGCTATTGATCGTGATTTTTGAATCCCGTGTGCGGAGTGTGGGGGGAAGGGATGAGAGCAGGTCATGTGACGATGGGGTCTGGCGCTCACCTTCGTCGATCAGCACGAGACTCAGGTAGTACCGCGTCGAATACTTCTTGTTAACGTCTCGGAAGGTTGGGGTCAGGTCAAACCCGCCCAGAAATAGTCGAATGGGGATAGTTTCGCCTGGAATTGTCAGAACGGGATGTACTCGTCATACCAATAGTTCCATACCTCGAGAGGGCGATCCGTCCATGATCTGTTTCCCATCATCAGTCTGTTCCCCCAGCTAGAAGGATACAGGATACACATACCTCAAATCGTACCAATGTCTCACTCTCGTTGTACTGATTCGGCGCAGCGCCGGTCGTCTCCCGCCGGATGATGGACAACTCCATGTGTTTGATCTTCAGCCGGACGAGCAAAAAGTATATCCGTCCCACGATCACGTCCTTTAGGTGGTACTTGGATTTCGAATACTCAAACTCGATATGCAAGCAGTCCTCAATGCCGACATCCATTTTGATCGGACTGTTGGTCTCTGGCGGCATGCGGTAGGAGTAGACCCAGATCTCTTTCTCGCGGACCACGTCCGCCATGCGCCGGGAAACCGTGACTCGGATAAAGTACCGCAATCGAACATTAATGCCGTTGTAGGACTCGTACTGTTTCTCGACGTTCTTGAAGTTGAACGGGAAGGTCTGTGGGTGGTGCAGCTCGCCCGGAGCGGCGAGCTCCTGGTTGAGGGACAGGAATTCGTAATGGTTGCCTCGGTCGTAGAACATTTCTGTTGTCGCACGGCAGGGCCGCATTAGCCTGTAAAGAACCACGATGATCCCCGACATCATGACGGCTCGTACCTATCGACCCGATGAATTGCACCTTGATGCCGGTGTGCTCTAACCGTTTCCCATCCTTCGGTCGGACCGTCACGGCACCCTTGACGGACTCGCCATCCAAGTATAGAGGCGCCTTTTCCCGGCGACCCTTGTCGAGCTTGATGTCGACGTGTTCCCGCGCATCGCTGTCTTCCAACACGATATCGATATCAACCGGGGTCGAGAAGAAGAATGGCGCCATTGAGGGCAGAACGCGAGACTGTGGGCGGTAGAGAATCGAATCCCTCGGTCACAGTCCAGTCTCAGTCAATGTCCGAAATCATATCACCATGCGTCTCTTTCGCTGCTGTGGTCTTGGTCATGCTGCGTCGTCTGATTGGGTTGTTTGCCTGGATATCGGCGGAGGTGAAAGATCATGATTACGTAATCGAGACATCCAAAATGGAAGCATATCCAGCAGTTCGAGTAGTTACTCCGTCCACCGGTTGACGAAAGGAAACCCGCATGACGCAACGTCAGTTGACGGCTCTTACCCATAGCAAAGAGAGAAAAAACGCCTGTGAATAATGAAATCAAATTGCCAGATCAGCTTGGCCAAACTAAGCAATAAGTCCAATTGATAGCCGATGCAACAGCCCCAGTAATGCCAGTTGGCAAGTATGACACGCCAGTTGGCGATTGTTCATTGCATCTACATGGAGTAGACGGTTCCTGGCACAGCAAAAAAAGGCACACAGCTCTTCAACAGTTCAACTACGGAGAAGACTATCTATTTCAGCAACGAGACGGTACAACGGGATCACTGAAGCACACGGCTCCGATCTTGGACCTGTCACGTTAACTGCACCAGATGCATGGGTAGGACCCGGTAATATATAACTATATAGTATTACCTAGACATGTACAATGGCTATCAAGATTGAGTTGATCTCAGATACGAACTCCTACGCGTTGCCCTATGCTTTCTCTCTCAGCCACTGGAAGGTCTCACAGGGAGTGATGCCGTGATCCTATCGAAGAGGGAGACAGGTACCTCACCTAAATTCAGTTGATTGAGCTTCCACTTGCAGGATAGGAACTCGATCGACAGTATCCCTACTTCGACAATCACAGAGACTTTGAATCCGAGAACAATTTCAAAGAAATCCAAGATGATGAACAGCGAGTCCAGGTGAAATTCGTAGCTGGCAAACAGTGTTGAATCGCGAGTGATCAGCAGGTTGTTTGCAGCCATCTGCACTGCGGCCCGCGGTAGGCGTGCTGTCAACAACCATGAAGCCAACAACTGCGCTGAGCCGCTGGTTCCTTTTCGATTTTTATGGTGGCAATGAAGTTTTGTGCGCAGGGACAGCCCGCATCAGCGTTTGCATCGAAGTCAGAACTCTTCAGGGAACGAATTTAGAATCTCTTCTGGGCGCTGAATATAACTACTGTTCTGCCAAGCAGCTCATCTGAGGACATCGCTAATTTACCTACCTATGAACTCCGTAATACTCGTACAAGGACGCGAATCACCGCAGGAGTAAAGCTGATTTATCCGGGATTGCGGACGAACTGGGCGTTCTGAAGCTGTTGGTTGTTGCTCTCGGCGGGCTTGGCCTAACGCGAGCAAGGGAACAGAACGGGTCTTTCCTGACCAATCTCGAGCAAGAGCTGGAGGAGGGGAAACGAATCCGTGACCGTCACAATACGATACAGCTTTTTGTCATCAGTCACATGACCCGGATTCTGATGAGCTGGGAGATGGTTCGCGAGTCTCGGTTCAGCTGTTGCCTCTCAACATTTCTGAAGCATCGATAGGTATGTACTAGTTATCATTCTGACAATGCATACGAGTACGGATTAGCCTACTGCGACAGGGCCGCTGTGCGAAATAGTTCTCTGTTTTCACAACATGACCACCATGAGACGAAACAACGACAATTCCAACTAAGCCCTCGACTTCAATGACCGGAGTCATAATCAGTTCAACTTCCTCCACAAGCCCAAGTGCGGTAACTAAGTGGAGAGTGATCTGCGGGATTCAGATTCGAATGACCGTTAATCCTGGAATGGGGATAAATTGCCTAATAACCTAATCCGCAGCCGGGGGCTAGTAAGGTGCCTATGTTTTGGTAACTTAGGCAGATGAAATGCAGCTTGCCTATCATCGGAGGACGGAGGTTGTGTACAGCTCCGTACTCATTATTATGCCGATCTGCAGGGTGCTAGGTAAGCGTGATTCGAATCATTCGAGAAAAAGTATGATAAGGAGGTTGAGACGGAATTACCAATCAAGGCAATTACTCTCGAAGAAAATGATAGGCAAAGCAATCCATCGTCGAGAACCCTGTTCGGCGACAGTCGCACTCTCTCAGACAGGGGTTGATGTTTAGGGCGAGGCTACGGCGATGCAGCT
Organism: Thermomyces dupontii; assembly: GCF_041956625.1. Classification (NCBI taxonomy): domain Eukaryota; kingdom Fungi; phylum Ascomycota; class Eurotiomycetes; order Eurotiales; family Trichocomaceae; genus Thermomyces; species Thermomyces dupontii. Next base: position 595,218 of record NW_027192312.1, on the reverse strand, counting down.
GCAGATCCCGGACCATTCACGATGAAGTATGACGATGGCAAGACAGGGGGCCTCGGCATGCAGAAGATCTAGGAAGTCGCCGATGTCGACGCTATTTATGGGATGTCGTCAAAGAAATTAAATTAAATTCCAACAGCGATATACTGCACAATACATATACTGTATGTTCATCACTCAGAACTTATCAAACAGAAGATTCTTTGGTCCCGACATGATGGCCGTCTTTCTCCGGGTCAAGCCCGGTGGACTGCCCCTGTGTTTCATTGATAACTCTCTTCTTGTGGAGTCGCCAGACACCGTAGGTGAGGATGGCTGTCCAGATGGCCAGGGCGATGGACGTAGCAATCATGGCCCACATGCCGCGCTGCAGAAGATTGTTAGTTAGGAGTAGAGCAGTTCAAGGGTCAATGTAGAACTCACGTTGAACCAAGGAGCCGTGGAGGCTGGATAGAACACGATACCCCACCAAGCGTCCACCGCGTTATTGCCCAAGTTCATTCCGGCTAGGACTACGGAGCGGAAGACTGGGCTCTCGTAGCGCATGGCGTCATTGCACCAAGCAAAGAAGGTTGCCTGGCAGGCGTAGACTGATCCGGCCCAGTAGTACGCTGCGAAGGTCATCCGCGTAGACAAGGCGCTGGTCGGGTCCTTTGCGGCCGAGAGGATCATGGCGGCGGTGGCCACGCCAGTAATACCAATCCAGTAACCGACGAGATATCGCTTGCCGCCGAGGAAGTCGGTCAAAGTAGCCCAGAACAACGTCGAGACGATGCCAACGGCCGGCACACCTGTCGGGTAGTTGTTCTTCTGCGGAACTGAGTACTCAATACTTGGGTGGTTTTCCATGTACAGGTGGAGAAGGGACTTCGTGCTGAACGATTCCGTCTCGCCGGCAATCACCCACAGCATGACGAAACCCCACCAGTACCATGACGAGAGGACCTTCTTCAGGAACCCAAGCGTAATAGGCGATTTCTCGGCCGGCGGGGGAGGTACGCGGGAGCGAGCCAGCTCTCGCTCCGCTTGGCTCAAGTACGGAGCATTGGTGGTGTGCGGCGTGTCCGGGAACAGGAGAAATCCGTAGAGAGCGACGGGGAACACGAGAAGGCCGTCGATGATGAAGAGCCATCGCCAGCCGGGCATCCCGTGGCGCATGTGCATACTCTTGTAGATTCCGGTCTGAATGAAGCCGCCGATCATCGTTCCCGCCAGACCAGAGGCGGTGAAGAGGCCAGATCGCTTACCCAGCTCGCGCTCCGTATACCACGATCCCAGGATGTAGTGAGTGCCGACGAATGTGGAGGCCTCGCACAGGCCGAGGAAGAAGCGGATGGCCATGATGGACTGCGGGTTCTTGACCGCGGCCGTTACCATGGTCAAGCCGCCCCATAGGCACATCATCAGCGGGAAGAAATAGCGCGGCTTGATATAATGGAGGGAGAGATTGCATGGGATTTGGCCCAAGACATAGCTGAGGTTGTTGTTAGGTCAACACTGTTTCAACCGCGCTGGCTTTATGGGCTCGCTTACCCGATCGTGAAGCAGACAAGAATCTCATTGTATTGATTCCCTTGGAAGTTGAGGTCCTCTCGCATTCCCGAGACGTAGGCATTTGCGAGGTTGTTCCGGTCCAGCTGTTCGATTGGATGAGTACGCGAAAAGCTCCAAACCCCCAGGGCGGACTTACATAGTTGACCAGATAACTGACACAGCAAAAGGTCAGAATGAAGAAGTCGATCTTTTGGACGAGCAAGCGCTCGCCGGGACGGTAGTCCGTCCGGAAGTATTCACGGATCCGGTTCTTCAAGGACATTTGGAATAGCTTGGTTAATTTTTCTTTTTTCTTCTCTTCTCTGGTTTGATTATCAACGGAGTTAAGACTCGACTCAGATCATGTCGCAGGATGAGGACGTATGGCAAAAAATAACACCGGCGAGACACCGCTGACCGGTGTCCAACTGTTGATTGTGACAGTCAGGGATATGCTGCAATCATGCAGATGAAGGAATCAGAATTGGACCGATCCTGCGGCCAGATGGAGGAATTAAAATAATCCCTGTTCGGGGATGACGATGGGTTTGAAACTCACAGCTTTAGCTTGAAGCTTGCGGAGAAGTTCTGGCCGCGGCGCTAAACCAGAGCGATGAGGGCCGAGATAGGGAGCCTCGTGCCGCCCCCGGTTTTAAAGCCCACAAGCCCCCCAGAAAATCCACCGTCTTTTCCTACTAATCTTTCTTCCTTTCCTGATCGAGTAACCGATCTATTATCTATCTTCAAGTCTCTCCATGTACCTTCGCTCAGTCCCAGATGCCCGATCCACGGGGTGGGGAGAGGAGCAAACCTCGGGGTATGCGCCGAGATCGTGATTGTCGAAGCTGTAGAGCGCGCAACATCAAGTGCGATCTCAACCGACCGCGATGTCTACCGTGTGTGCAGGCCGGCCTGGCCTGCGGGAACTACCCTAAGCGGCTCGTTTGGGTTGGGGAAACCACCATCGAGCCCAAAACGTTGAAAGTAAAGCAGAGACGCGTCTCCTCCAGCAAACCCAAGGCGGCGGAACCTTCTACGAATACGCCAACTTTATCGACCCCAAGCGCGCCCTCAACCGCCCAGTCCAGTTCCAGTGCTGGCTCCTCTCAGAGCCCAACCACTGCGGGCGGCCAGGACGCCAATCAGCACAGCTTCTTCCGATCCCTGGCTGCACTGTGCCAGGAGATCGTATCCGGTACCGAGCGTGATGTCCGAGATGACCGTTATCTATCAGCGGAGACGCTCGAATTGGTCAAATCGCTCCATGACCTGATGCGGACGCGCTTTGAGCGCTTGCCGTCATCCAGCAGCACCAATGGAGTCGGGAGACCGCCAGAGGTTACAACTACGACAAAATGGCTGGAGGTGCTCGGCCACGTGAATGAGGCTCTGAAGACCGCCAATCCTTTCGCTATCCTGGGGATTGCAACTTTTGCAGTCTTTGACGTCTGTGATGGGCCTTTTGGCAACTGGGAGGTCCACCTGCGCGGCGCAAAGTCGCTGCTCGATAAGCACTGCCGTAACTGGGCGGAGATCCTCGAGCTGTCGCACACTATCAAGGGGCTCGTTGAGATCGTGGCCCGATTAGTGTGGTTCGACACCATCGGAGCCATCGTGCGAGGGACCACCGGCCTCATCTTCGAAGACTGGCATCTCCAAGCGATGGATGATGGCTTTTTCGGGGTCATGGGATGCCCCGCGGACACGTTTCGCGTGTTTGTCCATATCGCCAAAGCCGGCGTGGTATCGGATCCGTGGGGAAGCTGTTTCATGGCCATGGAACAGCTCTCCAAGCTCGACGCGAACCCGACAGAATGGGGCCGGTGCGCCAATGCCTACCGGTGCACTGCAGTACTTGCCATCATGAACCGATTACCGGATAAGGCGACGGCGTCTACCGAAGCCAAAACGGCCACTGTGGAGTCCACATTGGACCGATTATGCGACACCCTCGCGTCTGTCTCGCCAACGTCGCCGTACTATATCCACTTGGCGACTCCTGCATTCTTGGCTGGCAAGAACGCCACCACTGTCCGCCACTGCGCGGTTGTTCGCGCCTACTGGCAAAACTGCACCCTATCTGATGTTCCTCGATATCCCGATGGCTTATCTGCATGTGAAGAGGTATGGAGGAAAAGGGGATTGATGTAAACTGTTATGGACATGAACGGGATGGTTACGATTTTTTTTCTTCTCACGACGGATTATCGCAGTTGTTTTTTGTACTATTCTGTCCTCATATATATACCCTGTACACGATTTAATCCTGTAAACTGGATGACATGTTGGGTTTCATGATTTCATGATTCATTACTTACTCCGTACCTATGCTACAATTCAAGTCGCCTTCGGAGGGAAATCCGTTTCTTCCCCGGATTCTTGGGAGTACCTCCACTGTTCCAAAGCTCGATTTTTAACTTTCGAAAGCTGCCGAACCGAAGGAAAAATTAAGATTACCCCAGCGCCGAGATAAGCACGCGGCGTTCTGCGCCAATAACCAAGCTCTCCGCTCTTTAGGATCTCCTCTCCGCAAGCAGCCTTCAGACCGAACACTGATAAGTAAGGTAGTTAACTAAAGTAAATCCTTCTTCGGTCACGAGACCGAAGTTCCTTTCCAGATTTGGCAACCTATCTAATGTCCCGCGCACTGTCGCTCTCTCCATGTGGGTAGCAACTATGCAAGCGTCTCGATAGTAGGACCGCAGGTTCCAGGAACCACTCGCTCGGACATGGATTCATAAGCCGTACATCACACAATTCCAAGAGCTGGGGGTTCGTGAGCAAACTCGAAGTTTTTATCTTCATCCCTTCTGCGTATATGGGGAAAGTCAAGGACTTTCTTCTCAAGAGATCATACTATCAGTAGTTCTTCCTATCTACTAGATCATCCCACCATGGCGATACCGGAAACTGAGCCTCCAACCTGGGAGGTCAAGGCCGCCCAAAAGCGTGCTCAGCTGGAGGCATCAATTCCCGAAGAATGGCGTGTTCCAGCGCATTTGCTGCCGCCGGAGTCCCAGGACGATGTGACAACATGGCCCGAGACATCCGGCTGGTTTACCCCGGAGGAGCTGGCCATCACGAACCAGACGGCCGTGGAGCTCCTCCCCAAGCTCGCCTCCGGCCAGCTGCGCTCGGAGGACGTGACGAGAGCGTTCTGCAAGCGTGCTGTGGCAGCGCACCAATTGGTGAGTTGACGATCCATGTACAATGATTCCGTAGTATTTTTTTTCTCTTTCTTGGCGACTGAATAGCGACTGATGGTTGGGGAAGACGAATTGCCTGTCAGAGACATGTTTCGATCGCGCAATTGCCACGGCGAAAGCTCGCGATGAGCACCTGGCGCGTACCGGGAAGCCCGTCGGCCCGCTTCACGGTCTCCCGATCTCGCTCAAGGACAACTTCAATGTCCGGGGCCTTGATGCCACGGTGGGCTTTGCCTCGCATGTGGGCGACCCTGCCGCTCAGGACTCGACCCTCGTGGAGCTGCTGGAGGCTGCCGGTGCGGTGCCCTACGTCAAGACAAACGTGCCAACGGCCATGATGATTGCCGAAACCGTCAACAATGTGTTTGGCCGGACGCTGAATCCAAGAAACCGGAAGACCACCAGCGGGGGGAGTTCCGGTGGTGAGTCCGCGCTCCTCGTGATGAAGGGGAGTCCCCTGGGTGTTGGATCGGATATTGGTATGGTGTCTCTTCTTATCGGTTCCTTGACAACTCAATACTGAGCTGTATAGGCGGATCCTTGCGCATTCCGGCCGCATGCAGTGGCATCTTCACTCTCCGGCCGTCGTCGGGTCGATTCCCGGTCCGCAACACCCGCTCCGGCATGCCGGGACAGGAAGCCGTCATGTCCGTGAACGGACCGATGGCTGCCACACTCGACGACGTCGAGTGGTACACCAAGAGTGTTCTCGACCAGCAGCCGTGGCTGCGGGATGCCAAGTGCCTTCCGATTCCCTGGCGGCCCACGGAGCTCCCGCTGAAACTCAAGTTCGCCGTGATGTGGCACGACGATATTGTCCGCCCAACCCCGCCGGTGACACGGGCTCTGCGGGCCGTCGTTGAGAGCTTGAAATCCGCGGGCTGTGAGGTGATCGACTGGGACCCGGTCGACCAGAAACAGGGCCTGAGTCTACTGGAGCGGATGTTTGTCGCGGACGGTGGCCTGACGATCGAGCATGAGCTCAAGCGGACGGGCGAGCCATGGCGGCCGGAGATGCGCGCCTACGAGGTCGCCACCGAGATGGGCACCGCCGACATGTGGAAGCTACATCTGGAGAGGAACGCGTTCCAGAACCGCTACCTGGAACGGTGGAACGAGGCCGGGATTGATGCGATTCTGTGCCCTACGATTCCGTTCCCTACAGTGAAGAACGGGACCTTCAAACACGGTGAGTTTCTGTGATCCTTATTCCGGCCGGAAGGCGTGTGTTTCCTGACATCCTGAAGTTGGTTACACCGGGGTCTACAATATCCTCGACTACTCCTGCGTGTCGTTCCCCACCGGCTTGACCGTGGACAAGGAGGTCGACAAGCGAGATCCGAACTACGAGCCTTTGGGCCCAGTTTGCAAAGATGTGAATGAAGAATGTGAGTGCAGCCAGCTTTCCCTTTCTTTTTTCTATCAACGCCCCTAACGATGGACATAGTCGATCCCGAGTTGTTGCATGGACTTCCGATCAGTCTGCAGCTTGTCGCGCGACGATTGGAAGAGGAGAAGGCCATTGCTATGACTCGATACGTGCTGCGATGCTTGAAGGGCTCCAGTTAATATAGGTACTACCACGAACGCATAGAATCCATCTTCATGGACATTTCGGTCCGGCGATAGACCACTTGGGAATATGAACAGATGGCATGAAGTGCATAACTGCATCATGGTCACATATGCGAGCAACGAGCAATATGGCAGAATGAGATGGCCGATATGAAATGATGAAATGGAAATCGGAAATAGCCTGAATTGAATCGGACGGTTCGGCCTCTCCCCGATACCGACCATCTCGACCACACAGTCTACTGTATTGTCGTACGGCACGCTGTATCACATGATTAGGGTTCGGCTTGGACACCGAACTATCTGACCCCAAGATGTCATGTATATGTTGCACCATTCTTGACCTTTGATGATCTCCGGGGTACGGACTACCCCGAGACTTGATCCCCTGCCGTGAAAGAACGGAAATGTAGTGAACTTGGGCAGCCAGACGACTACGGACACTTGCTCAATCAGGAAGGTCCCTTACTAACCCGGAAACTTATCCGTAACGCCATTACAGTACTCCGTCCTTACTTACAATACACTTAGCGTGGGGGTCACCGCCGGCAATGACATGTGGCCCTAGTCGGAAGAAATCCGGCGGCTATTGAAATCCGTGCCCTCAATTAACTCATTATTCGACGTTGGAACTCGGGCACACAAAAGCGTCGGAATGCCATGTTGTACGAGGATGATATTTCAGGTGGTTTTTCTTTTTTTCTTTTTTTTTTTTTTCCTTAATGTGAAAATCTGGGGAAACTTGCTGCAATTTGTTGTTGTTCTTTTGTACCGTGAGGTCGGGAATTGATTTGCTCTGCTTTGCACAAGCAGTGTCGTCATTAGGCGGGCTCTGAAATGTACGTGCTCCCCTTTACCCAGACTGTCGGATCCCTTTTAGATCTCCACCAACATCGGGGTTCAAACAGTGACGCAGGCTGATGGGATTTGTTCCACACAGCGGTGGACCATTTTCCGTCGGCTTTATAGACATATAAAGGGACCTTGGAGAGGCGGGAATCAAGAAAAGGATCTGTACTAATTTGCTGCTTCGATATTTTTTGGGGTTCCTTTGCATCCTCTTGTGGTTTCATTTAGTATCAGACTGGTCAAGTCACACCAACAACCCCGACTTGTCGGTCTTATTTTAAAAACGACGGAAAAAGAGGGGAAGGCAGATCGAATCGAGTCCAAGTTCGCGACCAAACGAAACCATGTTATATACCGAGAACCAGCAGCAACCCTCCGCAGGGATCAACGGTGTCAACGGAACCGCCCGTTGTAACGGAACTTCGCAGAGCGATAAATCATCGTCGCCATCGCCCCCAAGTTCAGCTGCCACGATGTGTAGCGGCAATAACGTGAGCATATGCTGCATCCCACCCGAGCAGCGCCGGCATATCTGGATCGTCACGGGCCCGGCAGGATGCGGCAAGACCACCGTCTGCAAGGGATTAAACCGGGATCTGGGTCTGCCATTCTTGGAGGGTGATGATGTACGTTCTGACCTAGTCGTCGTGTGATGGTGATGGCATGAAATCCCCCCGAGAAGAGAAAACTAACTGGGAACCTTAGTTCCACTCCCAATCCAACAAGGAAAAGATGGGCTCGGGAACACCTCTCACCGACGCCGACCGCTGGGACTGGCTGGTGTCGCTGCGCGATGCGGCCCTCCAAACGCTCACTCCTTCCGAGGAGAACAACTTCAATCCGCCCTCCGGCGTGATCATGTCCTGCTCGGCCCTCAAGCGCAAGTACCGCGACGTTCTGCGCATTGCGGCGTACCACATGCCCTCCGCCCGCGTGCATTTCATCTACCTCCGCTCCGAGGAATCCGTGCTCGTGGGCCGCCTGACCAAGCGCAAGAGCCACTACATGAGCAGCAACATGGTGCATTCGCAGTTGGAGGCCCTTGAGGATCCGTCCCAGGAGAAGGATGTCACCACCATTGACGTCAATGTGCCGCCGGACGAGGTGCAGCAGCGGGTCATGGATGGGATTAATCGCATACTGGCGGAGGAGGGATCGAGGCAGGATCATTGATTGCTACTACTTTACTAGATATGTTTGGCGCTCTGGAGTGTTTCGGCTTTTTTGCATTGTGCATGGAACTGATGGGCTTTCTTTTTGATCGTCTTTATTTATTTTGGGCATGAGTTGTTTCTGGTTGAATGCTTCACAATGGCTGGCTATTGATACCAGTCTGTGTGCATGCCTCTCGGTTTTGGCAGTTACAGTTTGTTAGGTTAATGGCTGATCTGCATGGATCTGAGACAATGTCCTGAACATCATGGCCCTGTCTCGTTCCTGCTATGGTAAAGGGACAGGGAGTTCGTACGGAGTTAGGAGTAGACTTGCTGATGCTCGGATTCATCAGTCATGTGAGAAGTGTTTATCTGATCAGATAAGATCAACGATGTCATGTGGCGATGGCTTTGGCCAATTGCCGCTCCTCGGAGTGTCGCGTGGCTTCTGACCATGTTAGACGCAGCATGTATATAGAGTTTGAGGACTCAGTCCTACTGTAACTCCATAGGTATTAGGTTTCAAAAGCGATGACCCTATGGAGTAGATGCTGCAGTGCTCCTCGAGATGGTTAAAAGAAAACGCTTTGGTGACTGCTTTCGGAACGATTCGAGCCTTCTTGACATCGATTCCATGCCAGATGAATTGCGTTGGTTGACTCCAGCAGTGGTCACGTACGGAGTATGAAGTACAGAGTACTCCATATGTCCATTATCTACTCCGTATTTCGTCCATGATTACGGACCTCAAAGGGTCAAAAGAGTCCCGTTGTTCTTGTTTGTCCATCAGGCCACCCGTTGGCATAGCAACGCACTAAACACGATTCCAAAACAAGGTCGCGTGAGTCTGCTCGTTTTGTTCGTTCACTGCGGAGTGTTCCCCCCATCACAAAGCAGACAGCCAGCATCTGAAAAACATTTTGATATTCTTAAATAAATCTCGCGCAGTACTCCATAAATCCCACATAATTGCGGATACTCCTTGCTGGGCTTGTGGCTCTCCTTGTCACGCGAACCAGCATTTGCGCACAACCCCTGACACATTCCTGCGCTGCACGTTCTCCTTTTCCGATCTCCGTTTTACTGCGGAGTAGAAACTATGACAGACAGTGAATTGGCGACATCCTCACAGGAGTCACAGCAAGTCAGGTTAGTAACCTCTAGTGTTGTTTCTCCTGGCCATGGATGGTGTCGCGTCTCACTCACATCACATCCCACTAATACATCAAACAAGTGCTGACTCCTTACCAAACACCATCATAGTCTCACCGAGACCTCCCTACAAGTCGACTTTACACCACAAACGATCTCGAAAACAACTGTTCCGCGAGCCTGGGAACGTTTCCCCACAAAACCGTTCCGTGCGCGTCACAAATCGCAGACCATCTGGAGACGATTCCGGCAGAGTTTGGAAATGCGACCGGATGCGCGTGGTATTTACACCGCGCGCGTTCGGGGTCAGGTGAAGGAGACGGACTTTATGGAGGAGATTAATGCCATGCATGCCCTGGCCGGCTATGTGCGCGAGGTCAAGAGGCGCTGTTTGGCCCTGCCCTCTGAGGATGATGGTGACTTCGGTATCTCATTGTATGAAGTGACGAAACGCGTGTTGGAAACGGGCACGAAACGACGTGAGTATCTATGGACATGATTGTCCTTTTCTTTTTTATTGTTCTTGCGGCATTGACCAAAACAAACCTCAGGCAAATATCCCACTACCACTACTAGCGATGGGGAGCCGTCATTGGCCAGTCTTACTCCGGTACTATACGCCGATTTCCGCATGTCAGAAGACGACCTATCATCATCTGGCGCCAACACAGCAGCGGCCGAGATCGTTGAAGATGATAACCCCGCCGAGTCTACAAGTGATATCCCACCAGCCAGCGATGAGACTCCGAGGCTCTCTGAGCCTTCGATGGTGCGATCCGCTCTGCGCCTGAATTCGCTCGACGGCGAAGACGCGGCCGTTATCAGCGAATTTCTCTCCCGCGCGCAGGCCAAACGCGCGGCGGCCGCGGCGGCCATGGCACAGGGTAGCAAAGATGGGACAGACTCGCCAGGCCCAGCGACACCCAAGCGACGTGCGCTGGAAGAACTGGACAGGAACTCTCCGACACCACAGAAATCGCCGCAGAAATCCCCACAAAAATCCCCACAAAAATCCCCGGCGACGAGTCCTCTCAAGAACGTTGTAGAGCCACCTACAAGAGACGAGCCTGCCGATGAAGCTTCCCCTTCATCTCCCACCGGCCGTCGCCGAAGCAATCGACTCAAGACGTCGAGGGAAAAGATCACGCCTGCCGTGCCCAAAGAAATCCCCTTGCGTCGCGCCAGTGGCAAGGAGTTTGTGTTCCTGAAGCGTACGGAGGCGCAGGAGCTCGCCCTAACAACACGGCGCAACACGAGACGCAACATGGGCGATGCCAAAGCGCCGAAAGTGGCGTTGCAGGTGATTGCGAAAAAGGGCGACCGGATTGATGCCCCAGACGAGAACCCTGCACCGGCGCGATCGCGTACCACGACCAAACAGGTGAAATGGAAAGAAGATGACAGCCTCGTTGAATACTTTTCCTCCCACACTGAAAAAGAGAACGATGACACCACCGCCGCCGCCTCCAAGTCGAAAAGAAAGAGCACGAAAAAGCTCGCTTTGCAGGACGACTCCGACAACGAACAGAAACGGCCAGCAACCCCCATCCGCAGAATGACCCGTTTCATGTCATTTCTTGGAGCGCAGTCAATGCCACCGCTTAGCGAGCAGCTGGCGGCGGGGTCCAAGCCGCGCGCCCCGGGCACGCCGATCCCTTCCCAGTCCCAGCGCAAGAAACTCACTCCCAAGTCTCCCGGCGCGGGACTCGCAAGACCACCAGCCAAGCCTGGCGCGAAGAAGAAGACCACCGGAACGACGAGCGCGTCGTCGTCGTCGTCGTCCAAGTCCAGCAGCAGCAAGAAGACCGGAGTCTCTACAAAAGCTAAAGGTCAGGATCAGCCGGCGCCCACAAAGACGGCCTCCTCTGGGACGAAACTGGTGATGGCGACGGCGCCAGCGGGGTCAACGCCGATGGTTAAGAAGGTCCGTGCTAAACGAATTGGAAGGTGAAATTTTGACTTGCGCGTTATTGTCTATCAGGGTCTTTCTGCTTGTTGAGCGAGTCAAATTCTTTGTCTGAGTTTGATACCCCGTTTCTCTTCTTTGTAATACAAAAGAGTACAGCGTTCTGTGTGCACTTTTCCAACCGTGTTTACTGCCAAGATACGTAGGGTGCGGTCATTTTAAAATTAGATCGCCATCTATCCGTTCAATTTCGATGTCCGATAGTTCTCTCTATCCACTAAAAGTACTATATCCCCTCTGGAAAGCCAGTGCCGATGTCGAGGGCGTAGCTGCGGGTTAGAATATGAGAGCAAGCAGGGAGTAGTATCTCCCTGCTTTTGCAGGCTTCGCAAGGACGCGAATTGAGAGATGGTAAGAAGCCTGGTACCTCACTCGATATGGCTTCAGCGCCATTCTTGCAGTTGCCGTACGTGATCACTAAGGAGGCAACCCCCCTCCCCTCCTGGCAGAATTCTGCAAACATCAGATATACAGTATCACAGAACTCCATGCCACTCGGGTCGTCTGTCCCACTATTCGGAAGGCCGTGACTTTGCAGGTATTGTCTTCGAGGCTGGCCGTGAGCGGGGGTCGGAAAATGGACAAAACAGGTCCATCCAAAAAAATCTACAACGATGATTGTGTGGCATCATGATCCTTTGCTGCTATAAGGTGCAACTTGAGATCTTGATGACACTGTCATCGTCTGAAGTCGACACGTCCTTCAGGCGAGTGCCCAATGAAATCGTGTTTGCGGTAATGCTTGAAGGGCATGGAAAGGTAAACTTACACAGTATTCTGGTGGAAACTGGCTGCTAACTGAAAGGTTGGCCTGTCGACTGTGCTGAGGGCCATTGTTGATGACGAATCGACTGTAACGTATCGCCTGTTCTTTAGCCGTTGTCTTCTTTTTGCTTGCTGTCCATGTCCATGACTATCGCCTGGAATCCCTCCCCAGCGCGAAATGACAAAACTTCACCTCACGGCCCATTTGTTCTTTCACCAAGCAAAAAGCACGGCTGATAAAGAACAAACGGGCCGTGAGGTGCCACTTCACGCTGGGGAGGGATTCCAGGCGATAGTCATGGACATGGACAGCAAGCAAAAAGAAGACAACGGCTAAAGAACAGGCGATACGTTACAGTCGATTCGCCATCAACAATGGCCCTCAGCACAATCATGACTGGTCAACTTCTCAATTAGCAGCCAGTCTCAACCAGAATGTAAGCTTACCTTCCCATGCCCTTCAAGCATCTCTGCAAACACGATTTCATTGGGCACTCCCACCCAGTCCAATAGTACCGTGCCCGGACGAGTTGCAAGAGCTTGCGCTGCCCCGGATGGGCCATCGAAGGTTGGTCGTGGATCTCTTTCAGCAGCCGTGCGCGAAGAGTTTCGTCCTCATCGACGGGGACCACGAGCCGACCGTCGTGCAGTAGAAGTCCCTCCTCGACAGTCCACGGACTGTCCCCTTTATTAGCTTCGACCCGGAAAGGCTCCAAGGAAGTGGCGGTGCGGTTCAAGTTAGCAACCTCGTCCGACACGGAGGTCACGGGCTCGGCGGACGCTAGTTCCGCGCGGATCCGGGGGTCGAGGTTCTCGGGCTTCAGCAGCGCCTGCATTCGTTCTTTCCCTTTTGTCTTCACTTCAGGGCGGCTGAGAGCGTCCGCGAGGGTGTTCTGTTTACCTGGCCGATAGCGAATGACAAAACGGAAGCGAGAGAGAAATTCGGCCCAACGCGCCTGTCGAGCGTTCAACTTCTTTGTCGTCATGAAGTATTCCAGCGCCCGATGGTCGGTAAGGACTTCGAAGGGTTCATCGCGTTGTAGGCCTTCTAGTTCCGCTCTCCACTCGGCAAGAGCCCTTATGACGGCCAGCATTTCCTTGTCGTGGATGTCGTAGTTCTTTTCCGGAGCCGACATAGAAGAAGAGTAGAAGGCGACTGGATGCCAACAACCATCCTCCAATTTCTGCGACAGCACTCCGGCAATCACTTCATCCGAGGCATCCGTTTCTACGCGCGTTTCGCGGGAGGGGTCGTATCTGCAGAGGACAGGGGCACTGGTGAGTAGGGACTTCAACTTCTCAAATGCCTCCTGGCACTGCGGCGTCCACACGAACGGAGTATCCCTCTTCGTGAGTCGGTACAGGGGCTCTGCAACCCGGCTATACGCCCTAATGAATCGCCGGTAGAAGTTGCAGAAACCTAGGAAGGAGAGAACACCCTGCACCGTAGTAGGCTCCGTCCATTTGGTGATTGTGGCGACCTTTTCTGGGTCCACTTCGATGCCTTCGGTAGTGATGATGAAACCCAGATACTTGGTGCGCTGCACGTGAAACTCGCACTTCCGGATGCTAGCTTGGAGTCCAGCGTCCCTAAGCCGCTGCAGCACGAGCTTAACGTGTTCCTTGTGCTCCCTAAGGTACGGCTGTAGATGAGTATGTCGTCGACGTACGCGGTCATGAAGCGGTCCAGGTAGTCAAAGAAGGTGGTGTTCACGAATCGTTGGAACACACTTGGTCCGTTGGTTAATCCGAATGGCATGACGCGATATTTGAAAGATCCGTAGCGTGTGCGGAAGGTTGTCAAATCTTCGGACTCGGCGCTCATGCGAATTCGATGGAAGCCTTGTCTCACATCCAGCTTCGTAAAGTATCGAGCGCCATGCAACCGATCCATGAGTTCGTCGATCAAAGGGAGGGGATAGCGGTCCTTCTTCGACAGCGCGTTCAGTTTCCGGTAGTCGACGCAGAATCTCAGTTTACCGGCGGATCGGGCCACCAGGACAGGCGATGCAAACGGAGCGGCGGAGGGAACAATGAACCCCTTGCTGAGGTTCGCTTCCAAGTACTTCTTCACTGCTTCTAGCTCCTCGAGGCTCATCTTGTATAGCGGTGCATGCCCAATGTCCTTGACGGGATCCGCCCCGGGCTCGAGCTCGATGCGATAGTCCACGTCCCTCCGGTGCGGGGGAAGTTGATCAGAGGCCTTCTTGGAGAACACATCGCGGTATTCCCTATAGCACGCCGGGAGTTTCTCATCGATAAGTTGCTCTTCGTCTTCCGGGTCAGCGCCCGTGACCCGCATCCTTGCTTTGTCCTCAATGGCCCGGTCGAGCTCGCTGAGGGTGAAGCTGAAGCATTCGGACTTAAGGCTGCGGATGTGTCTCTTGTATGCCTCGGCACCAATGAAAGCGACGTCAATTGTCGTGAGAGCCTTGGGGTTAAAGCGCACTTTCTTCCGTGGCGGCGACGGTGGCTGGACAGGGGACTTCCCGGCAAGGGCTCGTTCCATCTTCGCCAGGTTATCTCGGTAGTCCATGCGTTCAGTCCGCCGGACACTGAGACCGGTAAACTTGCCTTCAGGGGGTCCTGGCCGCTGCTTGCTGCTAGGCTCCTTCTCGCGAGCGATCTTCTCGTCCAGGGTCTTGTCTCGTCGATCCGCGTCTTGCTGGTGGAGCGGATTAGGTGCCGGCCTCCGCAGGACATATCGGGGGACAAGCTTTGTAGTCGGCAGTGCTTTTTCCAAGTCGGAGGGCTCGGTTGGCCACAGGAGAGTGCGGTTCTTGACGTCCAGCCAAATATCTCTTTCCGCTAGCCACTTTCGTCCGATGATCATTTGATGCTGCCCAAGCTCCGCAAGAAGCATAGGGGTATTCAGGAACCTTCGTCCGTCCAGCCACAAATGAAGGAGGATTACGTGGGTGAGCCGAGGTCCCGCCTTCCCGTCGAAAGTCCGGGTCCCGCAAGTGAAGGGCAGCTTGTACAATTTTCGGCCGAAGGCTTTAGCGAGGTCAATAGCGAGGTTGGTGTCGATGAACACCTGTCCATTTGCTCCAGTGTCGACGAGAGTTGGTACCGAAACTGCAAATCCATTATAGGAAAGGGCGCTAGGTACAATAAAAGGGTTACCTCCCAGCAGCTTTTCTAGGTCCAATTCCTCCCGGCACACTTTCCGGCCTAGGATGGAGACTTCTCCTAGGCCAACTCTTTTCCCGCCTCCGCAGGATCGGCCTCTAGCCTGACCGCCGCGTCTTTGTCCCGCGCATCGTTCTTGCACCATTTGGCGATGTGGCCGATTTTTCCACACTTGTAGCACGCTCTAGCGTCAAGGCCCTTGGCGGAAGAGTCGTCGGAAGGCTTCTTTCCGGGCGCGGCGTCGGGGGTTCGATCTCGGTTCCGGGCTCCGCCTCGGAAGCGGCGGCGCGCCTCTGACTCCGATATGCTCTTCAACTGGTGGGCAGTCGTCGCACACGCGTTCACGAACTCGGCGAAGGTCCCTTCCTTGGCGTATTCTCGAATAACAAGCTCTCGAAGACGAGGATACAGCTTCTCGTTCAGGTAGTATTTGTGTTCGTCTTCTTGGATTTTCGCCTCGTACGCGAGTTGGTGCCTGAAGGACGTGTCGGCTTCAGACGATGACAGTGTCATCAAGATCTCAATTGCACCTTATAGCAACAAAGAATCATGATGCCACACAATCATCGTTGTAGTATTTTTTTTTTTTTTTTTTTTGGTTTATGTACCTATTTTGTCCATTTTCCGACCCCCGCTCGCGGTCAGCCTCGAAGACAATACCTGCAAAATCACGGCCTTCCGAATATTGGGAGAGACGTTCCTTTCGGATATCGTGGACAGACGATCCGAGTGGCATGGAGCTCTGTGACACTGTATATCTAATGCTGTCTGCAGAATTCTGCCAGGGGGGGGGGGGGGGTGGCCGCCGCGGCTCCTTTGAAAGGGGACTGTTGCATGTTAGAATTTAGAGATCGAATGTTAGTTAACTACTCCGTACCGTAGGTAAGTAATGGATATTAGAACCCCTGTACGGAGTAGACTCGGCTAGGCCCTCGTTGAGTCGTTGGTCTAGAGCGCACGTGATGTAGGGTTAGCCCTAGGCCCACAGAGGCAGGTTCATGTTCAGATGCTCTTCTTTCCTCTCTCTGGCGGTTCCTTCATGCACATAAGGTAGGTAAGTAGGCAGGTAGCCTCTCAGGTCTAGCCTGATGCCACACCTTCACATCGAATCTCTTCTCTAAGGCCATTATCCTCAACCCCTGTGGGTGTAATCGTCTTCCCTAAAGTAATGAACACGTGACTACTCGTGTTGTCCCCGAAAAGGGTTGTGGGTGTAGGCGCGTCGTGGGAGGGTAGACAGAAGGTGAGTAGGCGGCGAAGCCATTGAATCTCGAGTATCGCCTCTGCCAGAGAGACGTACTCGGCGTCGTGTGTGCACTTCGTCACAAATGTCTGTTTGTGTCTGTTGCTTTGATTTCCGAGCGATCGGACCATTATTCATCATGAACAAAAAGCTGGAGCTTCAGCGGTTGTCCGGATCAGCTGCATGGTCCGAATCGCTGAAACCGTACGTAGCCGAGTACAGTATCTGCATTGTACCTCTTCCTGATAAACCAAGACACCGAGTGGAGTGACACAAATAAACCAATGTTGTAAGTTTTTCCTTAGCTACTTCTACATAGAAGTCCGCCCATTAAATCCAAGACAGAACCGGCCATCTCACGCAGACGCAGAAATAGCGGCCTTGGCCTCTTCCGGCCATAAATCGTATCCAAATGTGTCCTTCATGTTGACGAATCGAAAATGGCGGCCATCGGCCACAGCATTGACCGCGTCAAAGTCCTCATCGGGCAGATCGACGACTTGGAAGTTGGACTCGATGCGCGACGGCGTGGAGCTCTTGGGGAGCACGACGTAGCCGCGGCGCAGGCCCCATGCGATCAGCACCTGGGCGATGGTGAAGCCCCGGCGTTGCGCAATGTCCTGCAAGGTCTTGTTTTCCGACACCTTCTCGCCCGTTGTGGGCACCTGATTCTGCGAGCCCAACGGCGAGTATGCCTCGGGAAGAATGCCTTTCTCGAAGCAGTACAAGACCAAATCGTTGTTGGGCATGAACGGATGAATCTCAATCTGGTTCACGTGTGGCTTCACTTTGGCATAGGACAGCAGTTCCTCCAGGCCCTTGATGGTCCAGTTGGACACACCGATCGCTCGGGCCTTGCCTTCCTCATAGACCTTTTCCATTGCTCGCCATGTTGGCTCGTGGTTCTCGGTGAGGTCTTTGAGGATCACGTACTGCATTCTTGTCAGCATTACTATTTAATGGATGGGTTTGTACCCTGTTGAGGATTTTGAGTACCTTTCCGTCCGGCCCGAGTTTAGGCTTCTCCTGCGTTTCCTTCTCTGCGGCAATTGGCCAATGGATGAGATACAGATCCACGTAGCTTAGTTTGAGCTTTTTGAGCGAATCCTCCAGCGACCAGAGCACGTCCTCGTAGCGATGCAGGTGGTTCCACACCTTGGTGGTAATGAACAGGTCTTCCCGCTTGACGGACGGGTTCTCCCGGAGAAAGTCGGCGATGGCATCGCCAACCTCGTCCTCGTTCTCGTAGTACCAGGCGCTATCGAAGTGCCGGTAGCCGGTGCGCAGGGCGTGCAAGACGGCCTTGTAGGTGTCGCCTTTGGATCCCTCATTAGAGAAGGTGCCAAACCCCAGGCAGGGGATTTTGACGCCATTGCTCAGAGTGAAGCACTCTCCTTTGGACATTGTATCCGAGAATAAGAATACTGCGTAATAAACCTGATCGAGCAAAGGGTCCTATGTACAATAATGAATGGAATTCGATAAGTAATGTCCCGAGGTCAAACCACAGAGTTTTCGACAATCCGTCATCAATCCGCGTTATTATTACTTTGCAGATCCCCTGTATCAGATTTTTTTTTTCTCCTCTCATTCATTTCTTCCTCGGCTCTTTGATGGAGTCCGCTGTTGTATTGATTTCGTCATTGCTGGATCCTTCAGGCCCTGTTCGCTGCAGATCATTCCTGGTCCCTGCGCCTATGATGTGATCCGGAGCCACCCGAGAAGAAAACTCTGATTCGCAAAGAAAATTTCTGATTTTCAAAGAAAACTCTGATTTTCAGACCGGACCCCTTTTGCTGCTTCCAAGGCCTTCCCCGTCAAGGAAACTGCAATGAACATCGCACTTTCCCTTTACCTAACAGGCAGTACAGAATGCCAAGGCCGATGACATCACACGGCTCCACTGAACCCGCTCAAAGGCTCGGCCTGCCCCAGTCAAACCACACTTGGCCAGTTGCCGATCTGAGCTTGGCCACAGCATTTCTGGGCCATGGGACTGGACCGAGCCTCTGATTGGACGAAGGACCTGATCAAGCCATGGGGTGTGCAGATATGCGAAACGTGGTTCATGCAGGGTCTGGCTGGGATAATCTCCCGCGCGTCTCCGTCTTGGTCGCTGAGCAGCAATCAGAGCGCAGAAGGCCGCCATGGCCCGGCAAACAACTTGCCGAAGGTATACGCTCCGGGAAGGAGGCCTCGTCCTTGTGGACCTTCCGTTCCAGTCTGACTCTTTTAGTTCGCAAGGGAAATCGGGAAAGAAGGCACCTGCCATGGCTGACCTGGACGACTACTTTAAAAGCGCAGCACGGGGACATTTTCATTCTGACCTCATCACTTCCTCTGACCAGCTCGTGCGACTGATTTCCTCGATCCTCAGTCGTGCTGGAGCTCAGAGACCTCTTTTATTACTACGCCTGGCTATCTGCAATTGATTTACCCAATCATATCTTTTGTTTCATTATCGATTCCACCATGTCAGGCTTCGACGACAGCTCGCATCGCGACCGCTCTCCCCATGACAAGCGTCCCAGCGTGGCCGGGGGTGCGATCCCCATTCCCGGCGATCCCTCGCGCGAGCGTCGAGAGAGTGAGGTGGTCGAGGTGCCGGCTACCCGGAGTCAAGTCAGTGATGCCTCTCAGTTCATGCACAACTTGAGTTTGTCACCATCTATGAAGGAGAGGCGTCCCTCGCGGAATTCCTTCGGCACCTCGTTGCCCATCCCGCGCTCGCCGCGCAAGTCCCGGCTGTCGTCCGTCTACACCGCGGAAGATGGACGGACGGTTTCCGCCTCGGTGACCCGCGACATCCTAGCCTCCCAGGTGCAGGACATGGCCAAGGAGAAGGTCCAGGCGGCAAAGAACATGGCCTTTGCCTTTGACATTGACGGTGTCCTTGTTCACGGCAATGAACTCATTCCGGAGGCTGCCGAGGCCCTCAAAATGCTCAATGGCGACAACGAGTTGGGGATCAAGATCCCGTACATCCTGCTCACCAATGGCGGTGGCAAGACCGAGGAGGAGCGCTGTGCGCAACTGTCCAACATCCTGGGTGTTCCTATCTCGACGAACCAGTTTGTGCAGTCGCACACCCCGATGCAAGCTCTGGCCGAGTACTATGAAACCGTCCTTGTCCTTGGTGGAGAGGGCTTCAAGGTCCGTGACTGTGCCGAGAACTACGGCTTCAAGAACGTCATCCACCCGAAGGACATTCTGGCTTGGGATCCCTCGATCTCGCCCTGGAGAAGTTTCACCCCCGAGGAGCGTGCTCAGGCACGTCCCCGGGATTTTTCCAAAGTCAAGTTTGACGCAATCCTCGTCTTTGCCGACTCGCGTGATTACGCCACGGACATGCAGCTCATCATCGATTTATTGCTGTCCGAAAATGGCCGACTGCTGACCCGGGCCAAAGATCCCGTTTCCAGCCGCATCCCCATCTACTTCTCTCAAGGTGACCTTCACTTCCCGACGGACCACAAGGGTCCACCTCGTCTGACCCAGGGAGCTTTTCGAATTGCCATTGAAGCGCAGTACAAGGCCCTGACGGGTGTCGACCTTGAACGGGTGGTCTACGGCAAGCCCGAATTGGCCACGTACAAATACGCAGACGAGGTGCTCAAGGCGTGGATGGAAGAGATTCACAATGAAAACAAGATCCCACAGAACATCTACATGATTGGCGACAATCCAGCTTCGGACATCATTGGCGGCAACATGTACGGCTGGAACACGTGCCTGGTGCGGACCGGTGTATTCCAGGGGGGAGAGAACGATCCGCACAACCCGGCAAACTTTGGCGTCTTCAACAATGTCCTGGAAGCGGTCAAGGCGGCCGTCCGCAAGGAGCTGGGCAAGGAATTCAAATTCAAATGGAGTGACAGGATCAACCCAGTTCTTCACGGCGACGGTAGCGCTGCTGTGGAATGAGCGTTTTGCGGGCGGTTTGTTTGCTTTGCATTGGTAGATATTGAATACTGGGCTTTGGTTGCATGATATCCTGTTTGACTGATTTTATTAGTGTTGATTGAGTACTATTCTTACTGGTTCTGTTGGGCATTGAAGTCAGAAGTGATATTGTATCGTTAATGAAAAGATTGAGACGGCATTTTGCCGTAGAAGCAAAGCACATGTTCAGATCGATTTGTATTCTCCAGAAACGGCCTATTTATATAAGTTCAGTTCTTTCGGGAAGATGCACTGACGAGGAACACTCGAATCAAATCCGCGCGCGCAGAAAGCATGTAAAAAGCTCGGTGATCTGAGCGACCCGAAACAAACAACAACCATGCTCCCCATCTTTTCTCGCTTGCTAATTAGCAAAAGATGCGGATCAAAACGACATCGACAAACAGAGATCCTTGCTCTGCACCGTGTTGAAAACAGTCAAAAACAAATCACTCCTCGAACGAAAATAAAACTCGGGAGGATATCAGCAAGAACAAACAACTGAGAAAGAAAGAAAAAAAACCAAATATGTCTCAAGATTAGTTTCCCTGGAATGCATTAAATGCCTTGTAGGTGTACCCGATGAAGGGCAGGCTCATCTCAGCCTCCTGCTCCTCGGGCATGGCGCGGGCCTGGGCGCGATGGTGCGCGCTGGTGTCCTCCTGCGGGATCTCGTCAACGGGGAAGTACGAGACGTCGACGTTGGAGGTGAGGCGGGGCTCGAAGGGCGCGCGGATCTTCCGCAGCTGGTCCCAGACCACGCCGCGGAAGAAGGGATGGTTCTTGATCTGCTGCGCGCCGCCGTGTTGCCCGCCTTCGTTGCCGATGCGGTGTTCGGCGTCGCAGAGGAAGCTATCCACCATGGTCAGATCCGGATATTGCCAGGGAAGGAAGTGGGAAGAGGGGAAGTACCTTCGGATCAAATTCTCTGCTTCGCGAGACAAGACCACCTCCTCTGGGAAGTATAAGCATTCCCGCCAGTTGATGATCTTGCGGTAGGTGTCGGTGGTTTCCTCGGCGCAGAACGGCGGCCAACCGACGAGGCATTCGAACATGATGGCGCCGACGGACCACCAGTCGCAGAGGTAGGTGTACCCTTGCCCGTTGAAGATCTCGGGCGCGATGTAGTCCGGCGTGCCCACAGTCGAGTACGCCATTGCCCGCCGCGACTTGCGCCACGTGTTGATCTGGCTGCGGTTCGACACCGTCAGGTTGATCGTGTCGGAGAAGAAACCGGACATGCGGTTCTTGTCCTTGGATGCCGAGTTCTTGAGCAGGTTCTGGTAGTATGCGTTGTCGTGCTGCTTCTTGCCGCCCGTCGACAGGCCAAAGTCCGTCAGTTTGACGTGCCCGCCTCGGTCGAGCAGGATGTTGTCGGGTTTGATGTCCCTTGACAGAGTCAGCAATTATTCCCCGTGTCTGGTCTCGGAATGTTTCATACCGATGAAGGAATCCCAGCTTGTGGACCGCCTCGATCGCCATGACCAGCTCCGCCATGTAGAACCGTGTAATGTCCTCGGAGAAGATCTCGTACTTGATGAGCATGGTCATCAGATCTCCACCCGGCAAGAACTCCATCAGCAGGTACAGATATGCACTGTCCTGGAACGATGCGTGCAGCTTCACCAGCCATGGGTTGTCCTTGTGGTCCGCCAGAATGTCCCGCTCCGCACGCACGTGGGCCAGCTGGTCCCTCTTGAACATCTCCGACTTGATCAGCGACTTTAGAGCGTAGATCTTGCCGTCGCTCTTGCGCTGCACCAGTCGAACCTCGCCAAAGGCACCCTTGCCAATAACTTTGATCGTCTGGAAGTTGGCTGGGGTCTCTTTCGTCCGCAGGAAGCGCAAGAAGTTGGATTCCTTCTTGGCCAGGGACTCCGCCTCCTGACGTTTCTTCTCGAGTGGCATGCTGTTGCTCTGCAACAACTTATCCAAGTTGGCCGAGCTAGGATGTTCGTCAGCACGCTGCCTTCCTTTTGGGCAGGGACCTACCACACATACCGCATGTTGCGCTCCCGAGCACGCTCGATGTTCTCCTGGAAAAACACATTGACCAGCTCCTTGGCCACTTTGCCGCGCGTGCGCACGTTATCCGAGTATTTCTCCGGGCATCGCGGCAGCTCTTCCTCGTCACCCGGCTTGGGACGCAAAGGCATCGCGGGGTGTCCCTGTTGTTGATGCTGCTGTTGCTGATTGTTGGATCCCGCCGTGCGCGGCCGCTGCGCCGGGGATGCTGTCCGAGGCGACAGCACGGGTGATGCGCTCAGATCTTGGTTGGAGAATTGCTGGATGAGGCCATTGGTGGCCTCGTGGTGATTGTAGGGAACACGGTTCCCGTACGCCGACTGCGGTATCTGGTGATGCTGTGCATACTGCTGCTGTTGTGCGGCATAATGAGCCTGTTGCTGTTGTTGCAAGTAGTAATAGTTCTGTCCGTAGGCCTGATTCTGCGCGGCGTGGGCGTCCATGTAGTCCTGACCCTGGTAGAGGGGCTGCGGGAAGGCCGAGGGGGTGGTGGGAAATACGTGGTTGTTGCTAGCCGGGTTGTAGTTTCGGTCGTTGTACCCGAAATTCAAGTGCAGCCGGTTATTATTGTTGTGATTATTGGGATTCATGGTGCCTTCTTCCTGGGTGGTGGTTGCGGTTGGCGAAGGGGAGTTGATTGCGGAGTGTCTTCAGGGGAAGCCCCAGGACAAGAGGCCAATATATGGTGAAACACGGAGGGATTTGGGGGCCTGACGAAGGCCAAGCCGCACGAAGAACGATCACCGGCGTTCAGGCGGCGGAGAATCAGGCCGGAAGATGCGAGTTAAGCACAGGAATTGGGGAGTAAGACGGATTGACAGCTCATCGATCCCAATGCGTTTTGGGCGTGGGGAGGGAATTCCGATGGGACAAGTCGTTCCGGCGGAAAGATTGGCACCGACAGGCCTCGCAACACCAGCCCTACAGCTCCTCGGCAAACAGCTAGAGCGTAGCAGGAGCTGAATCAACCGCGAAAAACTCGGACTGCTCACGCTGCTCGACGCTGGTCGGTTCAACATGGCCAGCAAATTGGGGGCCAGAACAATGGGCGAACAACTGGCTTGCTTATGTAAGCATAGCCACTCGGAGACAATTTTTCGCGGACTCCAGACGAAGCGGTTGATAGCTTGACGGCCACGGCTGGACGAGTGTTCCAGTCCATGACTGCAGAATTGGCAGCCATTGATCATGTCGGAACAAACGGGCGCCTCGGGCGGCGCCGCCCAGGGTCCGGCAACAGAGGCGAAGGCGCCGCCACGGCCGCCAAATCCAGTGTTTAAGATGCTAGGTACGTGCGACGGAGAACAACAACAAACAACGCCGCTGCTGCAGTTGCTGACAGGGGAACCAGGTCTGCCAAATGTCCGGTTCCGACTACCGTCTCGCAACTGGATGATCTTCTGGACCGTCGTGGGTTCGTTCACCGCCGCTGTGATCTACGACCGTCGACAGAAGCGGCATGTACAGCAGAAATGGTCGGACCTGGTGGCCCATATCTCCAAGGAGGCGCTGCCGGTCAATCAGTCGCGGAGGACGCTGACGGTTTTTCTGGCTGCGCCTCCGGGTGACGGGCTGCGGGCGGCCCGAGAGTACTTCATTGACTATGTCAAGCCCATCCTTGTCTCGGCGGCTCTGGACTACGAAGTTATTGAAGGGCGGAAGGAAGGAGATATCCGCGCCGGGTTGGCAGAGAAGATCCGCAAACAGAGGCGACTGGCGGGAGAGCCAAGCACGGTAAAGGAGGAGGACAGCAAGGACACCGTCATCGCCGACCTCAGACGACAAAAGGGAATCCAGGAGGAACCGGGACCACGGGGGGATATCGTGATTGGCCGGCACACTTGGAAAGAATACATTCGCGGTCTTCACGAAGGTTGGCTAGGACCATTGGATCCGCCGTCGCCGCCTCCTACTACTACAAGTGAAGCTCAAGATACCGCAACTTCGTCATCTGAATCTCCAGCTGAGAAGAAGCCGGAGGGAAATGAGGGACAAAACAAGGACCAAGACGAGAAGAAGGAGGAAACTAAAGAAGAGAAGAAACAGGAAGACGAGAAACCGAAAGGGCCAACGCCGGCCTACATCACTCCGGCCGAATATGCGTCGAGGGATCTCCCTCGGAGCATTCCTGACGTCTTTGAGAGCTCCGCGCCCATTCCTTTCCCGCACCTACTCGGATTCCTCAACACGCCGATCCGGATCTACCGCTTCCTCAACAGGCGATACCTCGCCGACGACGTGGGGCGAGAAGTCGCCGCCGTAGTCCTGGCGTCGGCTTCGAGACCCTACCATGAAAGCACCACCGAGGCAGCCGTTTCCGATGCAGACTCGGCAACAAGCACTGCGACCCATTATCGATACGAGCAGGAGGGAGTCCTCGCGCACGAGGAGCAAGACTGGCACAAATCCGTTCGCAAAGCTCTGCAGGCGCGAAAGGAGCAACGCGCCGCCGCGGCCGAAGCGTCGCCGACCGCAACCACCGACGGTGACAGCTCACAACAAGATCAGCAGCAGCAGCAGGAACCACGACGGAGACCCGGCACTCTCGAGAACGAAGAACGGGAGTGGATCGATGACATCGTTCTGGATCCACGCATCGCGCAGCGCATGCGCCGCTACGTGCTGGCGCCGGAGGAAGAAGAGCGCGCGCAGCGGATTGCGGAGGGAAAGGAATGGATTCTCGGCCAAGGGGAACGGCCAAAACAAGTGTCATTCTGGAAGAGATTGTGGATTGATTACGGGTATGGGGTTGACGAGGAGGCGTTGAAGAGGAAGCCAATCATCGGCAACTTGGATGATGAGTGACTGTATGAGTAATTCTCAGATTCTCATTCTGTGTACATTACTAGCAATTGCCTTCCGAGGAGTGGCGCATTTATAGACTTGATAGAATAAGGGCGTTCTTCCACTCTACAGCAAGTGACACATTCAGTACCATAGTTTTCTCATTTGGATCTCTTCATGCACAAAGAACTCTCTATTTGGACATTTAAGAGGAGACATTGCTTCGATCATAACAATGCTAGTCATATCAGGGAATGATAGGGGAGCGAGCGTCTCTACGCCGCCACAGCAAACGCCGACGCCTCCGGCCATTTACTTCTCGCTTTCTCAGCATACGTTTCTTTCACCGACTGCCCACTGCGCCACTCGTCCAAAGTCTCCAGGCCGGCTACAGCCTGCTCGAGCCGCACGCCCGGAAGGTCCAGTGCGGCGACAAACTCCCGCTCACTCTGCTCCTTGGCGTCCGCGTCGAGTAGGAAGCGAGTCTCGAGGGCGGCGCGGACGTGCTCGAAGCTCTGGCTGTGGGAGGAGAGGTAGGCTTCGTTCCACTCGCGCAGGTCCGTGTCCTTGGGGAGGATTTTCTCGAGTTCGCTGGTGATGATTTCGCTTGTTTGCTCGGGTAGAGGGTCTGCGAGGCAGTCCAGGGCTTGCCGGAAGCGCACGAGCTGGACGTGCAGAGTGGGGTGTGATGGGTCGATAGCGTGCGCGGCCAGGAGGCATTTCAGCGCCAGAAGGTATTTCTCTGGATTAACATTAGTCTCGTACAAAGACAAGGGATATTAAGATAAGGAAGGGTTGACTCACTTCTCCGCAGATACACCTCGAACCCTGCCGCTTGCGCCTCGATCTTCTTTGGGTGAAACTCGAGAAGAGGAGTGAGGAACTTCATCGCGTCCTTCAGCGGCTCCTGCGTCTGGACGAGCTTGTTCCCGAGCGGGTCCGGGTCCTCCTTCTTGACCTCCCCGTCAGCGCTCTTGGCCGAGCTCGCCTTCTTTTGGGCTTCCCGCTTCTCCGCCTCGAGCTTCTCGAGTCGCTGCTGCTCCTTCTTGGCCTTCTTCAGGGCCTTGCGCCGCTCGGCGCTGTCCTCGCCATCCGTGCTGCTCAGTTGAGCGAACATGGGGCCATGCGCAAGGTCTGGGTTGTCGTGCAGCAGAATATACGCCTTGACGGCTGACAGGGCCATGCGCGCGTAGAAGGGATGGTCTCGCAGGTGGTCCTCCCACCGAATCATGTCGATATACGCCCGGATCATGCCCTTGCGCAGCGAGAAGTTGTGGAAATCGAACTGGTCCTCCTGCCACGTGTCGAAGATGTTGAAGACTGCGTGAAAACGCTTCAGCGCCAGACCAAGCTTCCGCTGTCGTAGATACGCCTCGCCGTCCTCGGTCAGATACCAGACGCATTGCATCTCGAGGAGGTCGCCGAGGGCTCCGCCAACATTGTCGTTCCGCGTGAACTTGCTCATGGTGTTCAGAGCCTTATCGTTCTCATTGTTCCGCAGCTGGTACTTGGCCGCTTTGGAGTTGATGTACCGATCCTTCTCGTCCAACGCCCGCGCCTGATCCATGATCTCCGCAGCTTTTGGCAGATTGCCATAATGCTTGTATATCCGCGCCTTGGTCATGTGGTATTCCACAGACTTCGGGTTAAGTGCAATGGCCTTGTCGACGTATTCCAATGCCTTGGCCAAGTCCCGGCTCAGGTGATAGTTGTAGTGCTGCGCGAGGAAATAATACGTTGATGCTTCAAAATCCGAGCTCGACTTGTCCGTCGAACCGTTCGTCTGGGACTGGACTTTGCCCGATGCATATCCCTCCACAAGTCTCTGCACGATGTCCCGCTTGGTCGGATTGTCGTAGAGGGTCTTGATGTTCGCAAACAATGACGGAACTCCCCTGCGCAGCATGCGCTGGAGATAGGCATCCGCCGCTGCCTCAAACTCGTCTCCCTCCAAAAAGTCCAGAGGCACTCGCCTGGGGGCGTCACCCTTGGGGAACTTCTCCGCCCATTCATCGTACACCGCTTTCAGGGCCTTGTGGTCCGAAGAGTCTATCCCTTTGGCCGCAATCAAGCCTTCGTAGTAGTTGGAGTTCTCCGGATTCCGCTCAAGCAGAGCAGCGTACGCCGCCTCCGCCTCAGCCTTGCGGTCGAGGCGCAGGAGGTAGTCCGCCCTCATCTCCATCACCGCCAGAATATCCGAACAGCGTTTCCCAGCCGAATCCAGGTGTTCCAATGCCCGCGCGATGTCCCCCGATTCCGCGATGATCGAGTTCTTATACAGGACCGCCTCGGAGTGCTCCATGTCGGACCGCGGCGGCGGCGTCTTCAGCGTTTCCTCGTACGTGGTGAGCACGTTTTCGGCCTCGGCCAGGTTGCCGGCCAGATGGTGGGCAATGGCGAGCGCGGTCCAATTCTGGCGAAGCGCAGGCCGCGACTGGAGCATGTTGCTGCGGCTCTGGATGTAGCCCTGGTAATCCCGCATCTGCATCTGCAGCAGGGCCAGGTCCCGCTGGATCGGCTGCGACTCGGGCTCCAGCTTCAGCGCGAATTTGTACGCCTTGATGGCCTCTTCATAGTTCTTCTCTGCGCGGTACAGCAGCCCAAAGACGTGCCAGCAGATGTGCGATTTCATGTCGTTCTTGAGCGCGGTTTTGGCGAGTGCGAATGCCTCCTCGAGCTGGCCGAGGTTGCTCATGATGAGCGCCCTCATCGCCTGCGTGTCGCCATGGTTCGGGTTCTTGCGAAGGATCTGGTCCGCCGTTTTCAGACCTGGTGGTGTTGAGCGAGCCAGCCGTTAGCGAGTCTTCTGAATAGTGGTCAGGTCTGCACAGGACGCACCCTTCTTGTACTGCTTGTTTTCATAGTGGCGGACCAGCTGGCGGAACAAGGACGTGTCCTTGGAGCCCAATGGCTGTGGCATGGCGGGCAGGCAGCCTCGTGGAAGGTGGAGCGAGGACGACTCGTGAAGCCAGCTGAGTTGGTAGTTTTTTTTTTTTTTTTTTTTTTTTCGTAATGTGGGCTGTCCGGATCTTCTCCGCTGAGGAGGCTAAGGAATCGGAGAATGGACAGCGTTGTAATCTTTTCAACCGCGGGGAGATGCTCTATTACTACAGGTTTAAAACTCAGACGGTTTGCATTTATTGTGCGTTATTCTCTTAGCTCTGCAGAAATTACTATTGACGTGCTTCGAGTCATTCCATTGTTTGCTTCCCACTACTGTGCAGCGTCGACTTTGAATCAGACCATAAGGGAGTCGTCAGCTTCGTTAAGGAACAAATATGCCAAGCGCCATCCAATGCTCTTATATACATCTATGCAAGTCATGTAGTGTACAGTGTTGTATATGCAGAGATGTCATGGTTCTTCGTGTCCGTCGAAACGGGGACAAGCTCATGACTTCCCAGATGCGTTCTGCTCCCGCCAGCGATCAAAAGCATCCTCCCATCGCTCCGAGATGTCACATTTCTCTGTAACTGCCCCCCATGTCCGCGACCGGACGATCTGCTCCACGGTCCTCTCGTTCCGAACCAAAATCGCCAGCGACTCCGTGCGTGCCTCGCGCGGAAAATATCGTCCCGAGTACGGATCCAGCCGCTCATCAACCACTCGATCGCGTTCTCTTGCCGATTCTACCTGGCGTGAGATAGCGTCCGGGTCATCAGGATCCGGACTTGTCGCCACGCTGGCACAGTAGTTGAGCACTTCGGACCGCGTTTGCCATGACGGGAACAGGACGTTTTCTCGGAAGGACTTGCACGTTTCGCTGTCAATACGGCGCTGACTAGCTGGACTAGCTTGCCTGTTTGCCGTTGATGAGGGATCGAATCCTCGCTGGGCGGGCGTCAACAAAGCGTTCAGATTCTGCGTGATGGAATCATCAATGGCTCCTCTCGATAAGCGTAGGAAATCTGCCGACACGGCAATGTCAGCCATCCCTCTCGCTCAAGAAATTCGTCCAGAGTTCTTTATATGGTGAGCATACCTCGCAACGCTCTCTCGTTGAAGCAGAACTGCGGACTTAGCGTCGGCGCAGTAGTCGAAGTTGGCCGCGACATGCCTCGGCTAGTCCGCTGTTCTGACTTTTCGTCTGTTGAAGAGGAATCTGAAGCCCAGAACCAAGCCACTTTAGACCGAATCCAGTTCATAAGGTCACTCTATCTTGTACGGGCAGGACTACATCGAATGCGCCTCTCAATCACCTCACAGCAGGGAAGGCCATGGGTCACATGATTCTGACCTCATTATGAAATCACGTGATAGTATCGCGGATTATCTAAAATCCGGGAAGACCTACTCCGCTGTGGGCGTAATGGTCTTCACTAAATTTATGAAAAGTCACGTGACATGTCCTTACTAATCATGGTGCTTATGTAATTAAAGTTTGTTTACGAAGGGCTCTCTCGCCTCTCCCCTGTTTTCTCCTCGCGTTCCTGTCGCGTCAACCTGTCTGTTGTACCCTTGCTTCGCCATGCCACGTTCGTCCGCAACCCTGCCTTTTCTTTATCGACTGTGCTGCTATACTAGAAGCATTGACGATGTCTACTGAACGAGAAACTGGATTCTATTGCTCCATGTGCAAGAGAAGTCGACCGGCCGAAGACTTTGAATTCAATAAACAGGGCAAAAGGAAACAGACCTGCCAGCGCCATGCTAAGAAACGGATCTGGACTTGAATGAATGGGGGGATTTTACTCGGCGCCTTCGCAAATGGAACAGACCTGTGGGCTGCTCTTGAAGACCAAAATTCTTACTCGTGGTGGATGGCTATCTACACTAAATATCTCTCTTACAGGGCCAGCGCGAAGTTCTTGATGCCTCATACACGTTCAATCTCGATGCTTTTCCTGTTAAATTCGGCATTTACGGCCCCAAGCAAATGCATCCAGTTTTGACGGCAACCCCGACTCGGAATTATCTCATGGCTACCTTGAACGCGCCGTTACGCGTTCTCACAGAGATACGTAATCTGGAAAGAGGGAGGTTTCCGCTTCAAGCACAAGGGAACGAACTACCTTCGTCACAAACGAACCATGCCGGGAAATTCGGGGTATAAATACCCACTCACGAAGTACCTCAAATAATCTGGCAAGGCAAGGCTACAAGGTTTTCTGGAAGTGGGCTACAGGCCACTCTTTTCTCGCTTGTTGGTCTTGGAAATGCACATGATTGTCGCACTACGCGATGACCATAACTCAGTCATATTACGTACGAGTTAGTTAACCTGGGTACGAGATCCCTCTAAAACTATCTCAAGGACGTCAGAACGGCTAGAAGGACACTATTCTCTATCTGGTAAACCTAGCCACCTAAGTCATGTGACTCGTCACGTGCTCATAAATTTAGTGAAGACCATTAAGCACACATCCTACTCCGTATATGGTCACATGATCACGCGCTTCTCGTCACGCGCCAAGAAACGCGCCTTGACTGCTAGGCTGAAGCAGACTCGACTCGACTATATGCTTGCTCGCTTTCAATTCACAATCGCCTTTTGTCCCAATTACCGCGTATCCTTTTACTAAAGATTCTTGAATCATCATGCCAGAGTTAGCTGAAGTCGCACGGATCGTGCATTTCATCCGCAAGCACCTTGTTGACCGCTCAATCACCCGTGTACAAGCCCAACACGATGACATTGTCTACGGCAAAGCGGGAACCAGCGCCGCTGATTTTGAAAAAGCGATGCAGGGCAATAAGATTATTGGTGCCGGTCAGCAGGGCAAGTACTTTTGGATGACCATGTCCAAGCCGCCGCACGTGGTCATGCATTTTGGGATGACCGGGTGGCTGAAGATCAAGGATGCGGATACGTATTATTATCGCAAGACAAATGCAGAGGATAAGGAATGGCCGCCGAAGTATTGGAAATTCCTCCTGGAAACGGATGGCGAACCCAAAG
This sequence comes from Thermomyces dupontii, assembly GCF_041956625.1. Classification (NCBI taxonomy): domain Eukaryota; kingdom Fungi; phylum Ascomycota; class Eurotiomycetes; order Eurotiales; family Trichocomaceae; genus Thermomyces; species Thermomyces dupontii. The sequence goes on along the minus strand of NW_027192312.1, from coordinate 563,996 downwards.
TGGAGGCCGCGTTTGTCGACTTTCGAAGATTGGCGAGAATTCGCTTGGTTGACTGTCCGGCTGATGAGATCCGGCAACACTCGCCGCTCAAGGAGAATGGGCCCGATCCTTTGCAAGACCCGGATGTTTTTACTCCAGGATGGCTGGAGGAAAAGATTCTCAGCAGAAAAGTGCCCATCAAGGCATTGCTACTTGATCAGGCAACCATCAGTGGGATCGGAAATTGGATGAGGTATGTGTTTCCTCAAGTCTGTAATTGCACAAACTAACATTTTCAAGCGATGAAATTTTGTACCATGCAAAGATTCATCCGGAACAATACAGCAATACATTGAAGAGCGACCAGATCAAACAATTGCACGACTCCATCAATTACGTGTGCAAAACATCAGTGGATGTGTTGGCTGACTCGGACCAATTCCCAAAGCATTGGCTATTTAAACATCGATGGAACAAAGGGAAGAAGAACCAATCATCTGTATTGCCGGACGGAAATAAAATCGTGTTCTTGACCGTCGGCGGCAGAACCAGCGCCGTGGTGTCGGCCGTCCAGAAGAAGACTGGTCCGGTTGCCAAGGATATACCTGAGGACGTGTCCGGTGATGAAGCATCCAACAACAAAACGAACGGCAACAAGCGAAAGCGGGGTGCCAAAGCAGAAGAGCAAGACACTGAACAAGAGGATGATGCGAAGGAAACCAAAAAAGTAGCAGCCAAAAAGAGCAACAACAAGGCGACCAAGGAGGATGCTGCACCATCAGATAATGTTCCAAGGAGACGGTCCGCTCGTATTGCCAAATGAACCAACCAAGGGAAGCCTGGCAGGATTTGTGCTTTGATAAACGGTTTCGAAAACAACTCCCGGTTCATCCTTTCCCCTGTGCTTCCGCTAACCGCCCCTGCATTGCAACTTCCCTATATTCTCTGTGCAACGGTCAGCATCGTTTTAGGGAGGTTTCCTCAAACTGTTTCTTCATAGTGGCCCCAGCGCCTGCCGACGAAGGGACACAACGGACAGCCCGGTTTCCACATTTTGATTGGTTGGCCCCTGACCTCTGGGAAAAGTAGTGAGCCTCCCGCAGGGCTTGTACATGGTCACGACGCAAGAATGTATATATTGCCTGCATTTTGTCTAATCGATAGAAAAAGTACTACGTACCGTACTAGTATGTAGTTTATTTTTTCCAGTTCACAGATGTCGCTCAATGCGTAGTTCGGAGACACTGTAAAACCTGGAACTGATGATCGGTATTATTCCTCTTTTTTATAGCGACACTGCTACCTCAAACCACTCTATTACATGTACTGTCCGACACGGCATGGAGCATGTCGGATCCTCATGGAGGGCTGATTTTGATCCGGCAGAATTTGTGATAAGCCAAGGCGGTAAGCTTATCAAGTCAGGCGGTGTGCTTATCGCCGCTGATTACCAATACTTTTTTGCTTTTATCGCCACCAGACCCGACTGACAAATGCCGCTGTCGGGATTGGTCCGAGTCGATTCTCACCTGAATATATGTATGCAGATCCAGAGGCAGCTTCGGAATGTTTGGCGTTGAAACTATCATAAACGCTCAAACCGGTTCGCGCAAAGATTTCGTCTCGGCAAGCACGATTCCTCAGCGGGGATAGGACTCTTCGCCATGAGCGCCATTCTCTCAGCCGATGACCTGAACGACTTCATCTCGCCGGGTGTCGCATGTATCAAGCCGGTGGAGAAACTGCCAGAGAAGAAACAAGACGAGGTATGTTGTCACTCTCCATCATGGGGCTTGTGGTCGTTGCAATGCTAACTTTGCAACTTCGCAGAACCCTTACGAAGTGACGACGGAGGACAAAGTACATCCAGAGAATCAAGCGCCAGCTCAGATCTCTTTGACAGACTGTTTAGCCTGCTCCGGATGTGTTACCTCGGCGGAGGCCGTGCTGATTTCGCTTCAGTCGCACGCAGAGGTCTTGTCGATATTGGACTCACATCCCGCTGTACCACTAGGGGTCGATGAGCAAGGGAATGTCAGTATAGAGCGGCCACTGCGAGATGATGAGAGATTGTTCGTCGTGAGCGTCAGTTCGCAAGTACGGGCCAGCTTGGCTGCGACTTATGGGTTGTCTTCTCGGCAGGCTGGGCACATGATTGATCAGTTTCTCCGAGGGTCCCAGGGACTACGGTCTGGTGGGAAGCATGGAAATGGCTTTACATATGTGATTGACACGGATGTGGTCCGTGAGCTTGTCTTGGCCCTTACAGCAGAGGAGGTCCGAGAAACGTTGGACAGCACAAGCACGACCACAGTTGGAGACTCGAAATCTACGCCACCGAAGAAACCAATCTTGTCGTCTGCATGTCCCGGCTGGATATGCTACGTTGAGAAAACTCATCCTCATGTTCTCCCGCACCTATCCCGTCTCAAGTCGCCGCAGGCCCTGTCGGGGACGCTGCTGAAGACGGTGCTGAGCTCCAAGCTTGGCATTCGGCCGTCGCAGATCTGGCACTTGGCCATCATGCCCTGTTTCGATAAGAAGCTCGAGGCTAGTCGCGAGGAATTGACCGACCAGGCCTGGCAACCGGAGGGCAGTCAAGATACCGCGGTGCGGGATGTTGACTGTGTGATCACGTCTCGGGAACTCTTGATGCTGGCATCATCCCGGAGCGTGTCCCTCCCTTCATTGCCGCTGAAGCCAGTCACAGCAGAATACGCACCTCGCTTTCCGGATCCTACTATAGAATCGTTTCTGTTCTCTCGAGATCGCTCGTCGAAGCATACCAGCGCTTTTGGAACGTCGGGTGGGTACCTTTACTACGTCATGTCCAGTTACCAAGCCCAGCATCCCGGCAGCAAGCTCCACGTCCAACGCGGAAGAAACGCCGACGTCGTAGATTACACGCTGGTGTCGCAATCCGGAGCGACTATCCTCAAAGCCGGACGCTACTACGGCTTCCGCAACATTCAGAACCTGGTCCGCAAGCTGAAGCCGGCACAAACGTCTCGATTGCCGGGGGCGGTAGCGAATCGACGAGCAGCCGCTAGCGCGAGCGGCGTGAGTGCTGGCTTGGATTATGCCTATGTCGAGGTCATGGCATGTCCCGGCGGGTGTACCAATGGCGGCGGGCAGATCCGCCTGGACGACGCACGGCAAGCCAATGTCAGTCTTGCGCAGCAGCAAGAACAACAGCAGCCATCGGCAGTAGAAGGACAGCCACCGCAGAAGGCAACTCCGCACGAACAGCGGGCATGGCTTGCTCGTGTGGACGAAGCATACTTCTCCGCCGGCTCCGACTCAGACTCCGACTCGGAAACGGCCGGTTCTGCGAAATCGTTCACTGATATGGAAGCGTGTGTGCGCGGTTTGCTACGTCATTGGAGCGAACTCACGGGGATAGACATGGATAAACTTGTGTATACAACATACCGCAAGGTGGAGAGCGACGTTGGAAAGAATAAAAGTGCGGGTGATACGGCGCGGGTTGCGGAGCTTGCGGGTAAGATCGGGGGTGGGTGGTGATTGTGATATTATGATCTTCCGTTGTTGCATACCTACTACTATGTAGTTGGCGCATAGCCCTGATACCCAGCATAGACTGCGTTCGAAATGATGATATATTGATGGCCAGAAAAGCCTGCCATCGTAACCATTAGTTACTGTCCTTGGGTCTCCAGTGTCTCTGCTCATGCAAAGGGAATTCCCAACGACAACGAAATCAATAGGCTAGGTAGTATTTTAGAGCAGCTCCAGAGCACGTAAACTCAGACCTCCGATTGATGACTTGTCACGTGTTTATAGTCACATAGTTTTGGAATTTTTTTCCTATTTAAGATGTCATCAATCTACGGCCTGAGGGCTCGAGCCATTTCTTCTTTACTATGCGAGTTACAAACGCGACAGACCAACTTCGTCAAAACCGCAGGAAATCAATTCTCGTTGGTAATTTAAATTCTTTGCATCTTCTCAATCACAAGGTCATCGTTGATTGTGCTGCCCGCAATGACGCGCCGAAGACCACCACCGACTCAGCGCCGAGACAACGCGTTACTGAACTCGAATCACTTCTCAGACTCAACCCTCAGACTCAACCCAGACGACTATGTGGCAGATATGGATGACTAGGACCGGGTGGATTCGATATTGAAGCTCATGTTTAATAAGCACCGACGGGGTCTCAAACACTGCATCACTTGGTCACTGGAACCCCAAAGAGGATGTATTCCCGGAGCATCAAGACTCGCGTCAAGAAGCTGTCCAAGGCTATTGATCAGAAGGTGATTGTCGACCAGCTCATGACACATTCGGGCCACTTACGGGAGATTGGTGTTTCTGGCTTGGTGGGTCGCTTGCGAGCTGAAATTGATGGGCTTGTCTCCCCCGACGTTGGCTTGGGGACATGTGACCCGAAAGCGGAGACTTATAAACTCGATATTCCTGATCTTCACAATCGGATTCAGAAAGCAGCACCTGAGTGGTGTGAGCTGCTTCAAGCTTTGCTTCGGCCCAAGCACGCGGATGCCACCAGCCAACACCAAAGGACGGCCAGCTCGGGCGTGATCATCAACATCATTTCATCTACCGTGTATGCCTACGCGCCCAGGACCCATGATAATTTCCCTGTTCTTTTGGGCGTGCATCTTCACTCTTCTCGTCCTGATAGCAGGTACCGGGTTTGGCAAAAGTATGATGTTCCAGGCTGTTTCCATGCTTCTCCGGAATCTGTTCCCATTGTTCTCTTACCGCTTAACCAGATGGCAAAGAACAGTCAGACTACATACGGCGAATAGGCGGCAACCCCTGTTTTCTGAATAGTGACACGATCGCCCCTTTTCGCATGTTCTGATTAGTCCGGAGCTTGCCATTGGCAACGAAGATTTTCGCCGTGTGGTTTCGGGCCGTCATTTAAATCAGAAAGTGGTCTTGGTTGTTGTAGACGAGGCGCACCTGGTTCACAATTGGGGTGAACATTTTCGACCTGCATATTTCTCGTCTGAATGTGCTGCGGGATTGATTGGGTAGCCAGATACCCTGGCTTGCGTGTTCGGCAACAGTGGGTTCCAAGACCGTCAATTCGTTCAGGACCGGTATCAATTTCGAACCTGACGTCGAAGTACAACGGATGTCCATTGATCACTTTCTGATTAAATGACGGCTCCGAAACCACACAGCGAAAATCTTCGTTGCCAATGGCAAGCTCCGGACTAATCAGAACATGCGAAAAGGGGCGATCGTGTCACTATTCAGAAAACAGGGGTTGCCGCCTATTCGCCGTATGTAGTCTGACTGTTCTTTGCCATCTGGTTAAGCGGTAAGAGAACAATGGGAACAGATTCCGGAGAAGCATGGAAACAGCCTGGAACATCACACTTCTGCCATACCCGGTACCTGCTATCAGGACGAGAATCCTTACGCAGGTAGATCAGGTGATGCAGCGCTTCACGCTGACCTGGTTTCGGACTATAACCATACAGGGTTGAAATGGCCTCGTCAATTGCCACCATCTGAGCATGCTGATCTCTTCGCATTGAAGAGTTGATGGTCTCTTGGGCTTGCTTTATTTTGATGGCCGGAACGCAGCGAACTTTGGAGGACACGCGCCCATTCGCATGTACAACCTCTGGATTCAAAGAAATAGGGGCCATTGAATTATTCTTCTTCCCTGCCCCTTTGGCCAGCCGCAGGACTGTTATTGTTCATGTTCTTCGATTGTGTTGTTGAGGTGGCAGCAAGTATGCTGACTTGACGTTCTGGGGGGGTTCTTCCGCGATGGCCCTAGGAGTACTCGTACTCCGTAACGGAGTACTTAAAGGAACAATTTGCCCTCGGACGAAAAAGCTGAGTCAATTTCCTAAATTGGCTTAGCGTGTCATGTCACATGACTCGTGAGACGACTGAGCTTTGACAAGTTCCCTGCTGTTGATTGGCAGACAACACACGTAACCTAATAATTCGATCCAAGAATCGGCCTAACCAAAAACAGCTAGCGAGATCCCTACAAACAAAAACAGAAGGCGGTGAATGAACAGGACCTGAGAAGTTTCTAGTTTTGGCCTCAGAGTTCGGAAAATCTCCCAAGCCAGTTCAAGCTCATCCGTCGTCTTCCATCCATCCATCTAGCCAGAACTGAACCTCAAGAAACCGAAAAGGAGTACCTCCCTCGAGCAGCGTGATCCAAGGACAGACGGCAGAAATGTCCCGCGAAGCGTACCAGGTTCCTTCCCTCGGTGCCGGCGGCCAAAGCGTCTTCAACACCGCCGCCGGTGGTTCTGGATCCCTCGACGCGGGCGCCCCCGCAACGACCTATATCTGCGGCGACTGCAACTCGCATGTCACGCTGAAGCGCGGCGATCAGATCCGGTGCAAGGAGTGTGGGCATCGGGTGTTGTACAAGGAGAGGACGAAGAGGTTTGTCTTTTTTCTTCCCTTGATCGTGGTCCGAACGAATGGGAGGAATGGAGGCTGACTGGGTTGTTCAGGATGGTTCAGTTTGAGGCGCGATGATTGGATGATGTGATGGATGGATACTACAAATGTGATTTGCATGACTGGTTAGATCGGCGCTGTTGGAGTTCTTTTGGGGTTTTTTTTTTTTTGTTTTTTTTTGTTTCAATGTTCCTGGTGCGAGCCTGTTTCGTTTGTCATTTACAGTACACTACGGCACATCGTTGAGATGATGGGAATATAAAAAAAAATCTGGCCCGAAATTGTTTCCCCGCTCGATGGCTTTGGATGTTTGTTTTTTGGCGTCACAGCTCATTCGTCACTTCGATAAACTGCTCAAACTGTTTCAGCGCCGCGCCGCTCTCAATCGCCCAACGAGCCCGTCGGACACCCTCCTTCCAGCGGCCCCCGCCCGGGCCACGCTCCGTGATGACGTTCCCATCATCGCCAGGCCCCATGTTGCTCGTGTCCGCGTCGCAGACGCCCGAGATAACCAAGAGGGCGGCGACGTTCATCAGGACGAAGTGTAGGATCGGATGATCGCGCGGGAGCTCGTTGCGGAGGATGCTCAGAAGCATCTTGGCGTTGTCCTCGGGCAGTTTCTTGCTAAAGACGTCCGAGAGCGGGTGCGTCGGGAACCCGAAGTCTGAAGGGTGCAGTCGGAAGGTGTCGATTCTGACCAGGGTGCGCGGGTTGCCTTCTTCATCTCCATCGTCCTCATCCTCGTCCTCCTCGTCCCCGTCATGGGTAGTTGCGGAGTCATTGACGGGCCCTTTGTAAGCCGGGTTCGGATACTCGATCAACCGCCAGCAGTTCGTTTCCCCCGCGCAGCTAATCTCGTCCATGTCCTCCTCTCCGCAGACTACCAGCGCCTTCTTCGCGCCACCCATGCGCAGCGCGTCCGCAAAGACGGGCCCCAGCTGCTGGTACGCAACGCCCACCACCCGTGCCTCGATCGCCCAGTCGATCGGGTTCGACAATGGGCCCATCAGGTTGAAGATGGTGCGCAGACCGAGAGAGCGGCGCACGGGGTTGGCATACCGCATGCCCGGGTGGAAGGTTGGCGCAAAGAGAAACGCGTAGTTTGTCCGCTCGTAGACCCGGATGATGTTGTCGGCCGTGATGGCGCCAATCTTGGGCGCGACCGGCGTCATGGCCGTCAGCACGTCCGCGGAGCCGCTGAACGACGTCTGCGAGCGGTTGCCGTGCTTGGCGGTCATCAGCATCGGCGACGCAATGATCGAGGCTGTTGTCGAGACATTGAAGGTCGAATGGCCGTCACCGCCGGTGCCAACAATGTCGCACTGGAACCTCAATCAGATCGCGATTCTCGTAACAGGCAGAATCAACTCACCAGTCCTCCATTGTAGCCACCCTCCTTTATCCCGCGCGCATTGAGTACCGCTCGCAATGGTGCCTTTGGAACTGCGGTCGCCGCCTCTCGCATTCGGCGCGAGCAGACTGCAATGACCGCGGCATCCCGATCCAGTCCCGTCGAATGCAGCAGCGTCAAGAGCGCCGCCGTCTGCACCATCGACAGCCGGTCCTCAAAAATCAATGCGAATGCGGCCCCGATTTCCTCTGCAGAGACTTTAATCTCCCCCGCCGAGGGGTATGCCAGGCGCTGGAGGAGCGGGGTGATCGAGATGGGCTCGGGTTTCTTGTTGGTGTCCGTCATGGTGGCAGCCGGCCGTCGAATGCGCGCTCAGGGGAGTTTGGAAAGAGAGCGTCAGCCGTGCTCAGACCAGCCAATGAGTCACACAAGGCGTGCATTGTCTCTCGAAGTATTCTAACTGGTATGTTGGTCGAGTCATACTGCACACCGGGGACTCATCGGGCAGAATCTTGACCGCCTGCCGAATTGGCCAATCAGCGACCAGCGTTCCTGGCAAAATTTCCAGCTTCCAATCCGCACTTCGGAGTTCAGTAAAGAACTCGGAAGGGAAGAATCAGAATCAAGCCATTGCCATCGATTCCCAGCTGACTCGACCGGCTCGAGTTCAGCAGATTAACCATGACTCCGCGAATCCGGATACCGTGGCACATCTCGCGGCCTCTGTGCCGAGGCTCGCTCGTTCCGCGGTATGAGGCCGCCATCCGTACCGCCAGCACAAGCACAGCAGCAGCGGCAACTGCGACGCCATCAATCGATCCGATTACTGTTGCATCATATTCGCAACTCGCTTCACACCATCCAACCCAGCCGCCGTCGTTCCGGAGCCCCGAAGCGCGGCGCTCGCAGCTCCTGCGACAGTACACTTCCATTGTCCGGACATCGCCATTGATGGTCTTCTTCCAGCACAACAACCTTCTCTCGACGGAATGGGTCGCGATCCGACGGGAAATCGTCACAGCACTGCGGAAGCTCGATGAAAAGCTCATTAGTGAGGGCCGCACGGGCGTGCCCCCGCTGGCGGACCTGGTCAAGCTGCAGATCGTCCAGACGCGCATATTTGACGCGGCGCTGCGCATTGTCGATTACTTCGACCCAAAGACAGCCGGCGTGGCGGACGGCGAGCCGACACACGATCTCTCCCGCGCTGCCCACGACGCCGTCTTCCGCAAAAAGGGAAAACATGACCTCTCCCCCATCTTGGCCGGTCCGATCGCGGTGCTTTCGTTTCCCGTTGTCTCCCCCGAACATCTCAAGGCCGCGCTGACGGTGCTGGCGCCGAGAGAGACGGGGTTCCCCGCTCCAACACGCAAGGCAAATCCGGGCTGGCATGAGCCGTCGGTCCAGGACGGATTGCGGAAGCTGATGCTCCTTGCGACGAGAGTGGATGGACGTGTGTTTGACGCCGAGGAGACCAAGTGGGTAGGCAGCATCGAGGGTGGTCTGGATGGCTTGCGGGCCCAGCTTGTGTTTGCTTTGCAGAGTGTGGGAGCAGGCCTCACGTCGACGCTGGAGGGCGCCTCGAAGAGCTTGTGGCTTACGATGGAGTCGCGGAGGAGCGTCTTGGAGGAGGAGCAGAAGGGTGGAGAGAAGAAAGAAGAATGAACTCTATCCCCCCGAAATTGTATAGTATATACCTTATTGACACCTTTACGTTCTTCAATGCATTTGTATGATAGATCAATCCGACGTCGAGGGTATTAGCGCAGAACACTAGCATAAGGCTATTTCTTCTCGCTGCTTCGCAACTTCAACCGTGCATTCATGCCGACAATCGCCCGGAACAGGTCCCAATCTCCATCCAAGCCGACCCAATCCGTGACCAAGATGCCCGTCGACCAGTCGCTCTCCTTGTCACCGCCGTGCTTGCTGCACAGGTACGCGACAGTGGCCGGATTGACCTTGGCTGCAATCCTCTCGGGCCAGGTCTGGGCCTTCCAGAAGTTGCTGGCGCTGAGGAAGTTGATGAAGAACGGGTACTTCTTCTTTCCGTCCCCGCGACCGAACGGGTACCGCACTTTCGCCGCGCGGGCAAGGGCCTCGCTGACGTACTGGATCTTCTTGTCGATGTTCTCCGTCTCCAGTACCTCGTAAAAGTCCTGGATGCAGATGTCGCCGCTGGGGCAGACGGCGTGGGGGGTGTTGTCGGCCCAGCCGGCGGCGTCAATGCCCCAACCGCGGCCGTTGTGCGCCTTCTTAAGCCGGTCCTCGAGATTGAACCGGCGGATCAGCACGATCCTGCCGCGAACTTCGCCCAGGGTTGGCACGCGAGGCTCTGTGTACCAGTTGCTGCCGGGCTTTGCGTAGTGATCCCGCAGGATGCGGGACAGCTGCTCGTCCGTGGCCTTGCCTGTGCCCTCGCGCTTGAGCGACAAGATTAGTGTCTCGGACGGGTTGCGCCGCAGGAAGTCCTCGATGTCGCGCAGCAACTCGCGGAAGTACTTGTTACCGGTCAGCGCAATAGGGAAGGCGCTGTGCACGAGGACCAGCTCGTCTTTGTTCGGGTCGTCAGGATACTGCGGCTGCACGCGCACGTCGAAGAAGCGCACGCCGTTCTCGAGCTGCTCGCGTGGGCTGACAGCCTGGCAGCGGACCGACGGCGCCGCCACATGGCACGTCGGCGTGTTGTGCGTGCCGGGGATGGACAGCGACGACAGCAGGAGGTCATCGCGCAGTTCCTCCATCCACGCGTTGAGCCGCGCCGACGAGAAGATGGCCAGATGTGAGTCCAGCGTCACGAAGATCCCCGTGAAACGGAAGCGCGGCTTGTCCTTGAGCGCCTTCATTTCCGCCGACTCCACCGTCGGCACGGGAACCGTGATCTGGTGTCGCTCCCCCTCGACCTCGAACGTCAGCCGGAGCCGCTCCTTGTCATTGTTGACAAACGTCTTGATGTCCGTCTTGACGGTCCCAAACGGCTCGACGCGCACCCGGACGCCCTTCGTTTCGAATGGGCGCGCATTGGCGGGTAATGGCTCCGCGTCCTTGTCCGCGCGAGTCACATTGGTCGCGAGGCTGGCCACCGTACGCGTCAGGTTTTTGGCCAACGACTGCAGGCCATGCGCGCCTCCTTTCTTCTCGGGCGGCGGAAATCGCTCGACATGCCGGAGCTCGATCGGCGTCGATGTCAGGTTCCGGATGGTTACAGGTTTGGCAGCCATGTTGGCCTTTCGACTCAATGGATGGAGAGAGGAAGAGTCTCTCTCTCTCACACAGAGCAATTGCGGTCAACCCCTGACTAGAAGTTCAATATCAGCGCACGATCCGCCCCGCTCTGCGAACGCAGATCCAAGCCACAGCCGGCGTTCGAATCGTCCGATCGGAGATAGCGGCGGGGCCTGCGCGTCCAGGATCCATCGAGCTCGACGAGCTGACGACGCCGTGATCGGCGGCTTCAAAGATGATTGGCGATAACCACGCAATTTTCTCTGCTTTGGATCCTCGAAAAGGACCAAGGCTCAGCTACATAACTGAGCTAAGGTCAGGCTAACAACGAACTGATGTTGGGGGCTAATGTTCTCCTGGAACAACAAAGGCACTTTTACGCGACTGGAGGACCAAAGACCCATTCTGTTCATTCCCATGCATGCTGAGAAAAGATAATTGAAACTGATGCTCTATTATATGCCAGGTCCTGGACGGTACTCTTACCGAGTACTCCGTACCTACATTGAGGTTCTGCTCCAGCAATCGAACGTTGAATCTGTCTGTTTACGAGTTGAATGTTGATTGATTACCCCGCTCGTTCAACCTCGGGACTAGGGCCTAGGGCTAGGGCTTATCAATCACGTGGACCGCTTTTTATCGGCTATCATCGGTCCAATGATAACAACCCCAGACTCTGGGTCCCTAGGACATCATATCACCTTCAAAATACCGTCTCTCCGCATGACTGTTAATCAATAAATTTCATCCTTTTCGTAAGGCCGCTGGACCGTTCTCGATCGCGGTTTAATTCAGTATGTTGTTGTTACGCTGCTCCCGGCAGCTCCTAGTGCCTACAACACGCTCGGCCGTCCCGCGGATAACATCGCTGGGCTCCGCCGCGTACAGCCGCCGACGGGCATTCCATGCTTCAGCAGCACTGTGCGGGATCCGATCACAGATTCTGAAGGATGTAGGAGAGGGTTCGTTTTGAAACCGCTTGGAGGAGGTCAGGTCGTCGGCCAATTGACTGATATGTTGTTTCAGGAATCACTGAAGTCCAAATCATCCAGTGGTACGTCGAAGAGGGCGCACATGTTGAGGAATGGAGCCCGCTATGCCAGTATCAATCGGACAAGGCGGTCGACGACGTACGTGGTTTTCCAGCCAATGTCGCTACAGTGTGCTGATGGGCATAGATCACGTCAAGGTATGAGGGTGTGATCAAGAAGCTACATTTCCAAGCAGACGATACAGTGCCAACTGGAAAGGTGCGTGGAGCAGTTCGGCAGGACTATGAGTACTAGTATAGGCTGATGCCGAAATAGGCGCTGTGTGACATCGAGGTTGACGATGCAAAATACCCCGATGAGAACGCACCAGCTGCCACTGCCGACACCACTCCACAACCACCGCAGGCTTCCCAGCCATCACCCGAGACGCGCGAGGTCCAACCCGCTGCGCCCCGAGAAGTGGAACCAGAGCATAAGCCCAAGGGCAAACACGCCTCGCTAGCAACACCGGCGGTCCGCGGCCTCCTCAAGGAGCTCAATGTGAACATCCTCGACGTCAACGGGACAGGCAAGGACGGACGGGTGCTCAAAGAGGATGTCTTGCGCTACGTCGCGCAACGTGACAAGGCAAAAACCGAGACGCAGCCGACGCGCACGGAAGCCGCCCGCCCAGTTGCATCCGTCGACACTACGCAAACCGAAACAGTGCAGCCACTCACACACATCCAGTCGCAAATGTTCAAGACCATGACCAAGTCCCTCACGATCCCCCATTTCCTCTTCGCCGACGAGATCAATATTGGAGCTTTGTCGGATCTCCGGCGCAAGCTCGCGCGTGACCCAGCGCAGCCGCAAAAGATCACCGCGCTGCCGTTCATCATCAAAGCGGTTTCTCTCGCTCTGGAGGAGTTCCCGATCCTCAACGCCAAGCTGGACACAAGTGACCCCAATCAGCCGAAGCTGATCATGCGGTCCAAGCACAACATCGGCGTCGCGATGGACACGCCACAGGGGCTTATCGTGCCGAACGTTAAGAACGTCGCCGCGCGGTCCGTCGCGGACATTGCCGAGGAGATTGCGCGGCTGACCGCGCTCGGCCGGGAAGGGAAACTCACTCCGGCGGACCTCAGCGGTGGCACCATCACTGTATCCAACATCGGGAACATCGGTGGCACGTACGTGGGGCCCGTGATTGTGCCCACGGAAGTTGCCATCCTCGGCGTGGGCCGATCTCGAACGGTGCCCGTTTTCGACGAAACGGGCCAGGTGACCAAGGCCGAGGTGGTCAACTTCAGTTGGAGTGCGGACCACCGCGTGATTGACGGGGCGACCATGGCGCGCATGGCAAACAAGGTGCGCGAATACATTGAGTCGCCGGATCGGATGTTGGTGAGATTGCGGTAGTAGAGTAGACATCGTATAGAAACTGTTATTTATCCACTGTGATAATGCATGACATTGGAACTGATCCTCCAAATCAAGCAATCCTTACCAACTCCGCCGAAAAAAACAGAATAAACATAAACGCCCGAGCCCGACATGTAACTTTGGTAAACACCTATTACTCCAACTCCCTCTCGTCATACAGATCCCCGAAACATCCTACGAGACCAAAGGTCAGCCCGCTGATGTCGCTACCACCGAGGGAAAAAGAAAAAAAAAAAAGACCACTCACTTAGATTAAAATCCTGATCCACAACATGCTCCAACGCCCGATTATATTCCTCCTGCGCCCGGGGATTCATCCAGGATGCACCGGGCTGTTGTTGTTGTTGTTCCCTGGTCTGCTGCTGTTGTGACTGTGACTGCCCCGCCGCAGCAGCAGCAGAAGCCGACTCAACCGCGCCGGGGAGAGAATAAGCCGAAGGAGCGGTTCCAGCAGGCCTCCGTGATTGGGATGCCGGCGGAGACAGGTCTCGGTGGGTGGTAACGTTGTGTTGAGGGGTGGGCGAGTCAGGGCTGGAGAGCATCTCCGAGTCGTTGTCGAAGTCTAGTTTTTTTTCGTTAGTTGTTTGGTGTTTGTGTGATTGTTCGAGGAAGAGGTTGATCGTACCAGCCATGGTGGGCGATTTGGGTATTTATTCCTAATTTCTTGAGATTTTTTATATTTATAATGTTTATTGACCTGTTCGTAAAGGAGCTGGAGTTGAAATGGAGAGTCAATATCAGACGAGGCCCGGCTGAGCAGGTGGAAAGAAGTCCAAGCGCGTCGCACCACCCCAAACTCTTTTTTCTTTTTCTTCCTTCTCCGCCAGACCTTCGCTCTGGACGGCATTCTGCTCGTTCAAACCATACTACAAATTATCAGTAGTATTTCTTCGCCCATTGATCGACACAAAATTTTATTTTCACAAACCAGGCACCATGAGCGGAGCATCCATCCCAGACGCATGGGATGACGACTGGGAGAAAATCGCCGACGTATCTCTCTCTCCTCCATCGCGAATCACAAGAACGATCTCCTCTAACAGATAGCACAGAAAGCAGACGCCTCTCCCCCTCCCGAACCCGAAAAAAAAATCCCCCCGAAAGTCGCCAAAGCACAGCGCCGCGCCGCACAAGCGGAATTCAACAGACAACTATGGGCTGAAGCGTACTATATATATCACCCCCAACCTCGAGACACCAGGAGACCCTTCGCTAACAAGGACACCAACAGAGAATCCCCCCAAACCTTTCACTTCCTCGAATCCACCAAATCCGACATCCCCCTGAAATCCGAGTTCAAGCCCGCCGTCAAAGTTCTCAGCCGCCGGCCGCAAGTCATCGCGCGACAGGCCTCCTCGGTCGTGGCTGCCGGCAGTGAGACGACCTCCGCCACAACGGCGGGTCTCGCGCGCCTTGCGCTCGCGGACGACGGTTTGTCCGACGACGATCATGATGATGCGTCGGAAGCAAGTAACAAGCCGCCCGAGATGACCCCCGAGGAGCGCCAGGCGAAGGCGCTGCGTGACCGCGAGGAGAAGCAGCGCAAGTACGAGGAGGTGCGCGAGCGGCTGTTTGGGACGAGCTCCTCGAATCCCGGGTCGGGGACGTCGTCGCCGGCGCGAAGTGGGAGTGCCACGCCACCAAGGCAGGGGAATAATGGTAATCCTAACTCCAATAATGGCAATGACGGAGGACACCGTGGGAGAGGTCGCAGCCGTGGTGCCGGCCGCGGCGATCGATCCCGCTATCAGGGCCAACTCTACGATCCAAATTACTCGCAAAAGCCGAATTCCGTCTTCCTGCAGCGCCGTGACCGCCAGGGTTCGTCTGCGTCTGCGGAGCGGGCAGCGGCCGACCACCGGTCGCAAAGCCCCCGCCAACAGCAACCGATCCGGACACCTCGGAATCCCGAGAATAGCGCACGCGGCGGATTCGGCTTTCACCATCGAGGACGCGGAACGGGAAGCCAGGGCTACAATCAGCAACATTCCGACGGCTAGTCTATTTACAGGGACATGGCCCACAAGGTGGTGCACGATTTTCATGGAAGATTCCGTCCCGCGTTGATCGCATCCGCCAATTGCGACGTATTCGGCCGATTTTCTGCCTCGTCAGCAAACAGAACATCGCAGCAAAGGAAAGGGAAAATCACTCACCAGCATACCGCGCATAACTATCCAAATAAAGCTCATCGGTGCTTGTGGTCGCCTTCACGTGTTCATTCTCTTCGATGGCCCGTACCCATTCCGCCCATCGCTTGCCAATCGCTTCGGGGTCCGGCCATCCACGGTACGGCTTGAGGACGCGGCGCAGCCGGATGACCCACGGCGCGATCTGCACGTCGACAAACGACAGGTTCGGGCCCAGGAAGAACGAACCCTGCTCGTGCGCCGCATTGACCAGTTTCGTGATCTCGACGCGCAGCTCCTCGGCGTGCGCGACTTGTTTCTGCGGGTCTTGTTCCTGCAGGACGCGGTAGAAACTCGGGATTATGGAGCGATTCGCCTAAAGCGGCGTCAGCTCAAAACGGGGATCAAACAAGCAAGGCACGATTGTGGCGTGCATACATGATCCGCCCAAACCCGGCAATGTGCGCGCAATCTCGCATCGCCTTTGGGGAGCAGAGGAGTGCCTTGATCGAGATCTTCCAGCTATTCAACATGTCAGCAGCGCCAATTACTGGTATTGGTTGGGCACGAACGTATTCCAAGAGGACATTGCTTTCATAGCACCCCCAATCGCCATGTCTCAACGCAGGAACAAGGCCCCGTGGATTCACCTCGAGAAGGACATCAGGCTTCTTATACGGATCGACCTCGATGTATTGATACGGAATTCCCTTTGCCTCGAGGGCTATCCAAACTCGCTGGGCAAAGGGGCTTGATTCATCTCAGTGTTAGCTATGTGAACTTGTGATGATCAAGAAAGACACATACCAGAAGCAGGCGGAGAAGAGCTTCAGGTCGCATTCCTTGGAGTGTTCCTTGACGGTCACGAGAGCATCTCCCGTGGGCTTTGTATGGTACTTCTTTTGCTCTTGGGATTGCTGTGAAGGCTGCGCGTTAGCCATTTTGTATGTGTTTCGTGCAGCGGAGGAACGATTTGGAGTACAGTTCGGGATGACATCTGGGGGTTCCCCGGGGACATGAGGGGCCAATCAGGAACATGACGTAAGCGACGCTTAGTGGGAGCGAGCGAGAAAATAATGACACACCTACCTTGGCTTTTCTCCTCTCCCTGGCCTCCCTGAGCAGCATCCGCTGTACGCTGTTCTTCTTGATCCGATCACTTTCCTCCAGTGAATGGCGATGGTCTCCGCCATTCCCATTGACCCGCTGAATGGTATAATACCGCTGTCCCCGAGCGCCCGGATGGCCGGCTGGGAGCGCGAGGTTCGGAGCAAGAACTCCAAATGGCTGGGTAGCTGGTGGCTGCGATGTCCCATTTGAAGCGAGAAAAGCAATAGCATTCCCCGCGGAGGGCACAGCGACATTCGAACCCTCGGTTACCGGGAAGTACTCCGTGATCTTGATCTTGACATCGCAGAGATCCCGCTGCCGCGCGATTCGCTTCCTCTTCTTCTTGTTCGGATCATCGGACTTGGGGGTCCCGGGTGGACGGCCCTTGAGGCGGCAGTCCCAGTAGTGAGAGACAAACGGCTTGCGCTTGTATCGCTGGGTGGAGCGGTGCGAGTAGACATTGTCGACGTGCGGGAAGTATGTCTGGAACCTACGGGATAGAATTAGCTCCATTTTCCTGCTCTGTGGTTTCACGTCCACGTACTGCTCCTCGGTCAGGGTGATGGTCTCGTTGACATTGAATAGCCTCTCTCTCCAAGCGTCTAGGTCCGGTGGGTTGGGAACCAGCTTCATACCTCCGCCGAAATGGCTGCTCCCCTGCTTGTCGGGAGTTGTACCATGGTTGGACGACGGTCCGGTGAAGAAGTCGCTCTCACCCTGGAGATTGGCCGGCGATAACATGTCCAAATCCACCTGCTCCGGAACGACATTCTTGTTCGTCCGCGACTGAGGTCTCTGCGGAACTGTCCTCATGATACGCATCTGGGAAGTCAAGTACTGCGCATTCGTTCCGCTCCTTGAACTGAATTGCTCCGTGCCGGAGGAAAACTGGTGACCGGGGCGCGACACAGCGGCATTGCCCTGGATAGCCAGCATCCAAGTCAGATTGATCCGCTCAAACCCACATGCCTATTCTCTGACAAAATGGGAGGATGTCACTGACAAACCCGGGGGCCACCCCGGAATCCATCTCGCCAATGGACGCGAACCCTGAGAATGTGTGGTTGCTGGGATCGAAGCCATGAGGCAACTGGGTGGACCCCAGGGGAAGGTTCACTGGCAGGTGCTCGAAGTCTGTGGTGTCCATGATATCACACTCTGAGCTTGTTCATTGAGTGAGTCAAAAAGAATAGGTGTTTGGCGCTTCGTAGAATTGAAGCTGAGTGAAGGTGAAGCGTCGAGTTGAAGAAGCAGCAATCGATCTTTACCTCTGACGGTAATGCCGGGCCGGATGATTTATGATCCGGGCTGATAAGATAAGCAAAATGGTCCTCTTCGGCGTTGCGAAGTCGGAGACGTTGCAAGAGCAAGTGAACGACTCTCACATCTTTATCTTTGAGAAGCCTGATCTAGAGTCGATAATCAATGGCATTGTTCTTATTCTTCCGATATACTATACATTGCTACATTTTGATGGAGCTCAAAGTCCATCTAAATCTCATGGGTCAGACGGATTTAAAAGCGGCACTAGGCTACCTAACTGCGGGCTCTCCAACTCGACCACTTCAAATCAACTACTAGGCCTACTGCCCCTTCTTCTCCGCAAACCTCTTATCCGCTTCAACATTCTTAAACGGGAACCCGGACGTCCTCTTATCCGCTCCGGTCTTCGCATCCAGTTTCCCGCGAGTCGTCGCAAATAGCAAGCACCACAGCCCTACGGACGCGATGATACCGGACCCCACCGTGCCGATCCCCAGCGCGACCTGCCCGCTGAGCGTGTAGCAGGTGTAATCGTAGAACGCCAACGCAGCGTGGAGCAACGTGGTGACGAACAGCACTGGCACGGCATACGGGGCACGCGGGTCTGTTTCATCCGTGGAGACCCCGTCTGCGGATTCGGCGGTCAGCGGGATGGATCCCGTCAGGATAATTGTCAAGAGGGCGATGGCAAGCAACGCGAGGCCGAAGCTGCGGGAGAAGAAGATCTCGACGTCTGAGGGAGCCGAGTGTTAGTTCCGGAGTTCAAACAGCGGGGTGGGGGGGAGAGGCCTAGGGTCAGCCGATTGGCTCATTGCGTTTCGGACAAGAGACACGCAGCGGTTGCCTTGGGCGAGACTGAAATCAGAGACCTGCAGGATGAACGAAGCATACCGGAGGGCGTGAGCCGAGATTCATCCAGCAGCAGCGTAACGATCAGCCTTGGACCGCTTACTAGCACCAGTCCTTGAAGCCCGAACCATGCCGCTGTGCCGTAGGTGTAGGCGTAAAAGATCTGAGGACCGAGATTGATCAGCGCAAACGAGAGATTTCTGCCAACGAGAGGGCATTTGACATGCAGTTCACATACGTCCATTGTTATCGGTTTGTGGGGTTTCGAGACAGCTCAGGCGTATTCGTAGTACAGTTAGGCCCCCTATTCAAAGGCGACAGGTCGTTGACAATGCAGACGAAACCTCAACTTTGTGAATTCTTTCCAAAAGTTTAATTGAAATCTATCGTTTTGGGAGTTGTATACTTTTGTAGCCGTAAAGGCGTAAACTCTCTATCCAGCGTTGGTCGCAGTCCATTGTTGTCATCAACTGTCAGTGCAATGATGACATCATCGCCGCGACTGCCGCTTGAAGTTTGTCTTGTTTGCATCAACGATAATTTCTTGGCATTCCTGACTGAGGCACAAACCCTAAACAACATGCACCAAAAAACGAAACATTATTCATGACACCCAAACCGATACCAGGTCTATCTATTTAAACGCCAAATGATACCCAGACAAGCACTCTGTACTCAATCTTACTCCGTCACTTCTTGCCCCGCATCTGGGTCATCCACCTTATAGACGACCCGCGCGGGATCCCCCCACGCAACACTGAACGGGGGAATGTCCCTGGTCACCACTGAGCCCGCTCCAATGGTGCAACCGTTTCCGATCGTGACGCCGGGAAGAATCGTCGTGTTCACGCAGATCCAGCAGTCATCGCCGATGGTGACCGGCTTCGCGTAAACGATGCCGTCGCGCCGCGACTGGATATTATCGGTGTCGTGCCGCTCGGTCACGATGGTGACGTTAGGGCCAATGAGGACGCGGTCGCCGATGGTGACTCGCGCGCTGTCTAGGATGCGGAGGCTGCAAACAAAGAGAGAGAGAAAAAAAGAATCAGATCGTCAGATCATACAGTAAAGAAATAACCTGGCGAGACAGGAAGACACACTTGACGTTGGCATAAAAATGATCCCCGAGGCTGATGTTGCACCCATACTGGAAATTGAACGGCGGCTCGATGACGACGCTGTCCGACACTTTGCCGAGGATGGTACGTAGCAGACGAGCTCGTTCGCTGCGCAGCGCCCGGAAGAGATCCGCAGGAGGCATCGAGTCGTCCGCGAGGACGAGGTCGTCCGAGTTGTATCGCGCGCAGAAACGTCGCGCGGTGATCTTCATGGTTAGCAGGCATTCGGAGGTGAGGGCTCGGAAGCTGTTGGGGGTTTGACGCGTTAGCTTGAGAGCAGGGTTGGAAACAGAGGCTACAACTCACGGTAACCCATTAACCATTTTCAGGTACTCTGGACAGTTTGTCAGCTCGTGACGAGCAACAGCTTGACAGGCTTGCGGCATCTTTTCCAGTTGGTAATCCATGTCGTGAGGATTCAGCGAGTGGTCGATGGCCGTCTCGCACGATTCTCGAGACGAACAAGGACGAGGATCAATTGTTTTCGACCGTCGAGGATGAACGCGTGTTCGGAGCCAAGTGTTGCACTTGCTCACCGACTGCCCCATTGTACTCCGCATATATATTATTAGTTACTTCGATCGTGACTATGTATTAATCAAAGATCGGCAGGTCAAAGTCACGGAATGGACGATGAAGCGTGACATGACTTACATACTGGATCCCCAGCGAGTCACGACTCCGACTGGATTTGGGTTGATAGGCACACTAACTGCCTTTCTACATGTACCTAGTACCTAGGTAGGTACCTAACTCCCTCTACAGGTACAATTTTCCAGCTTCGGCGCTTTTCCCTTTCTGCAGTTAAAGTACGAGAACACCTTTAGCCTTGCTTTTGTCTCCTATAAAGACGCTCTAATCAAGGTCATCTGTCTTCCGCCATAGTGACGATTTCCCATCATGGCAGGCAGTCGGGAACTCGGAACTTCCTGCTCATCACTCGCTTTCTTGGTTTTTTTTTTTTCTTTTTTTTTTTTGACGTGCGCGCGCGCAACCTACAGGTAACTTCAGACGACAAGGTTTCCGGACGCCGAGGCCCCAGTAGGGGAACTTGGGTCCCTAACTTTTTTGACTTGTTTCATGCACAGCGGACCGAAAAGATGACACATCTGAGCGCGTGCGCGCAATCAATGAGCAGAAAACCGACATTTAAAGTTGGACATTTCGATTTAGTTTCGATCGCTCGACTTGAACATATTGAGCTCCGATCGATCAGCTAACCTATCCACGAATCGGAGCCGTTGATTTCTCCTGCCTTCAGATTGTCACTCACTTCTTTTCTTTTTTCTTCTCCCCCTTTGTGATGACTGTGAACAGGCTCATGGGTTCGAGTGAAATCCTCCTGGCGGACCGGCGGACCCGCCGCGACTCCCGCAGCCGGGACTACAAGAGCCCTAAACCCTAATCGGAAGTGATCAGATCAACCGGCCTCAAGCCCTAAACCCCTTTTGAGGATCGCAAAAATGATTGCAAAACATGCTCAGAATCACATTTTTCCTCAAGTTTCATTGGCTGACTCTTGGGCTCACGTGCAAAGCTCGCGGTTTGGCTCAGGCGACGGTCTGGAACTTTTTTCCCAAGATTCTCCCTGCCTGCGAGTTTGCCCATCCAGCATCCATCCAATCCAGGATTCCAGATGTGTCAAGTTTGATAATTCGCAACTTCGCACTTCGCAATATCCGGCCCATTAACCTAACTTACTCCGTACGGACTACGAGTATGGAGAAGGGACATCTCGTCGGATGACTTCGTCACTCGTCAAGTCAAATTGATTGCAGGATTGCAGGCAGGAGAACAGACAACCAAGTGAACCGTGAGCAACGCCCTTGCTGGCATGGCAGGCTGGCAGCTGGCCCTGCATGGTTATGAATCCTCCTTTCCGATTGACTGGATCTCCAGACACAATGGAACGCCCGTCCGAGTTTATCTCAGCCACCCTGCGATTTCTGCCACTCAGCAACCTCGGCTTCTCCGGGGAACCGGGAAACCAGGATCCCCAAAATTAGCTTCATGTACGGAGTACGGAGGGAGGTCTCCGAACCTGCTAAGATTACGGAGTACTTACATACGGGCAAACATCCCTCGGAGATTCTGGATTAAGGTAACTCAGTATGGAAATCACTCCTGGCATTCAACTTGTCTCGTTTATTATTTCCCCCCTCTCCGAGAACAGCTGAATGGCTAGGGGGCTTGGTGCGGCGAAAGCCAAGGAGCTAACGCCCTTGACAGTTGACACGGAGTTTGTGCGTCGATCGCACGTTTGGGCTACGGATCGATCGATGCAGGGCCCTGGTTAACCAAACTAAAAAGTTGATCATCCGGAATGATGACATTTGACGAGGATGTCGTGGGATGATTCGTTCTGTCGTAACAGTATGGAGTACATACCTACTCCGTAGTCCCTACCCTTGCACATATCACGGATAGTTACTCGGACAGAGTTCGAGTGAGTGAATGAGTGGCTGAGGATGGAGGGAGTCATTTGCCCAAATGATGAAGAAGATTTGCAAGCTAATTGTAGCCCTACGAGTCATGGCACAGCCGACTTTTCAATTTCCACCCAGGACACGATACATTCCACTTGGCGTTAACTAGGGTACCTACCTAGGTACCTACCTAGTAGGTATGTACTTAGGTAAGTACCTAAGGTACTGTACTTACGGAGTATGTCGGCAACATGTACCCTGGCAATACCTACTAGGGGTACTCCGTATATCCTCCAGTTCACCAATTCAAAGTCAACAATTCCAACACCTCCTTTGATTGGGATTTGGGGCTCGATCCGCGGAAATACGTCATGCTAATACTGTAGAGGCTTCAGTCAAAAATGTTCGAGTAGTTAACTATCTTCAGTCTCATCATAATTTCATAGCTTGGTGATGCTAATACTGTAAAGGCTTTCGTCAACGATTCCCAACCATCAGGCACCCGATTGCACTAGGTGAGTCTGACATCCAACCCTGGAATGAAAGCTGCGGGTAGCGGTTGATGGGATGTGCCCCGATGCAGCCTGGCAGCACGGAACAGTATACTATCGACCGTAGTTCGTGTGCGCAGTTCGGCCGAGTTGCATATGCCAGACAAAGAGAGCCATGACAGACAGGAACAGCGCACCCGCCGAGCCAACAGCGACTAGCGCTGCGGCGCTGATTGTAAACTCCATCATCAAGCCCGGTGAATCAGTGGCAGACTGTCCCCGACTTCCCTCATGACTGGCCGCTCGAGCGCAGGTACCTCATGAAGCTCAGTTCCTCGTGCGTCGGAACAGGATCCCGCCCGGAGGAATCCGCCAGGGCTTCCTTGTATCTCTGCGTCAGCCCACCATCGTCGTTGGAAGGAGGGACGTCGTCCGCGGAAGAGTCGTCGTCATCATCCTCAGCGTCAATTGGCTGCCCAATCTCCGGTTCCTTTTCCTCTTCAGCGTCGCTAACCGTCTCCGGTTCGTCCCGCTTTTTCTTCGTCGTTGACGGGGACATCGACATGTCCTTCATCAGCTTGCCCAGCTCGACCTCACGCCGCTTCGCCGCCTGCTCCTCGCGTTCCTGGCGCTTGCGCTCCAGCTCCGGTTTGTAATCCCGCTCAAATTCCTGCCGCTTCTCCTCGACGGCCTGGAAGAATTCCTCCACGCCATCGCCGGTCATCGCGCTGACGCCCACAACGCTGAGGTGACGGTAGAACTCCTCCAGCATCAGGCTCATGCTGTTCAGCAGCGACCCCATGTACCCGCTGCCGGCCCCAAAACCGGCCGTGCTTCCGTCGGCGCCAAACACGCCGGCATCCTCATCCTGCCGTAGAGCCGTCTGGAAGGCATCAAAGTCGGTCATCCACTTCTTGGCAAACTCGGCGTCCTTGACATCCGTCTTATTGAACACAAGGATCATGGGTAGCTTCGTCTTGTACAGAATACTACAGGCGTAAAGCATGTTACTCATGAACGTGCTCGTCGAGCTCGTACGCGGCGTGTCGATAATGTAGGCAATCACTGTCGGGAAAGACGATGCCAATGTCTCCAGCAGGATGCTGCCCGACGCACTCCACACAAACACCTCGATCTGGCCCGGGGTGTCGACGAGGATGTGCTGGATCGGCCGTGCGCCGGGGTTCTTGGTCGGATCCGGCGACGCCCGCTTCTCCAGTAGCGCGATGATCTGATCGACTTTGGTCGCGAAGAGGTTCAGCGAGGTCAGGATGCCGCCGTTGGGTCCCAGATTGTACTGCTTCATCACTTCCTTGTAGTTGATCGAATCGCGGATGTCGATGTTGCTCTCAAAGGGCACCGAATGCACCGCGGGATCGAGGTTCAGGACGTAAGGAATCTTGCGCTGCGAGTAGAGGTACGAGTTGATGCGTTGCATAAAGGTTGTTTTGCCGGAGCCTGCTCTTCAAGGTCAGGATGCTGATTTGGATTCTATCATGGAGGGGGGACAGGAACGTACCGGCCATGCCGATGCAGACCACGGCGACCGGCGACGGCGCTGCTGTGGTCGTCATGATGAATCGCAGAGATTATGACAGCGGTCAGGTCAGTGGTCTACTTTTTTTTTTTTTTTTTTTTTTTTTCTATTTTTCGTGAAGCTCGTCGAAAAGTGAAAAATGTTGAATTTTGAAGGCGAAAAGAAACCCCAAGTGGAGCCGTGGTTCAGTCGAGACGTCATTCCGTTCAGTGCGTCGCGGAGGTCCTGGAGGGTTTTTTCTTACTCCAACACAACCATCCACACCATGACTCTCGAGGACTTTGAACGATCGCTTGCAGAAAGCCGCGAGGCGCGAGAACGACGATCAGAAAGAAGGGAAAAAAGCAGAGACCGAGACCGAGACCGCGACCGCGACCGCGATCGAGATCGAGAACGCAGACATCATCGCCATCACCATCATCACCACCGCCGGTCATCACGGTCCCGCGAACGCGCCCGTCACGACGACGACCGCCATCATCAACATAAGCGATCACGCCGCGACGACAATGGCGACTCCGACGAGCACGGGAGCCATAAACGCCGACATCGGCACCGCGACCATAGTCATAGCCGCGAGCGGTCGCCGGAGAAGAAGCACATTGTTGTGACTGAGGAGTCTACTCCTCGGCTGAAACGCGATGCCTGGATGGAGGCTCCGTCGGCCCTGGATGTCGACTACGTCTCGCGTTCGCGCCGTGAGCAAGAGCAGCCCGAGCGCAAGATGTTACAAGCGGATTTTGAGATGAAGATCCACGAGAGAGAACTGAACACCCATTTACGCGATCTGAGAGATAGTAAGGCGCTGGAGGAGATCCAGACGGAGCCGGCCGCGCATGAGGTGGACTACACTTTTGGCGATGCAGGGTCGCAGTGGCGGATGACCAAGCTGCGGGCGGTCTACAGGGAGGCCAAAGAGACTGGCCGGCCGGTTGAGGAGATTGCCATCGAGCGGTTCGGAGATTTGCGCTCATTTGATGACGCGCGAGAGGAAGAAATCGAGCTCGACCGCCGGGAAAGATACGGCGAGGGCTACGTTGGCAAAACAAAGCCCACCGGCGAGCTTTTCCAAGAGCGTAAGCTGAAGGAGGGTGTACACCGCAGCCCGAGGGAGAAGGAGGCCGTCCCCGAGCCGGCCACGCAGGAGCAAGGGAAGCCGATGGAGACGGACGCCCCGGCGCGGACGACGCAGTACATGGATGCCACGGCGCTGAATCGGCTTCGAGCAAAAATGATGAAGGCTAAGCTCAAGGGATCGCCCGAGGCGGCTGAGCTGGAAAAGGAGTACACCGCCGCAGCGGCGATGATGGCCAACAACAAGCAGGCGGACACGGTCGTCCTCGGCGTCATGGACAACCGGATGCTGGCGGGCGGGTCCCGCGGTGAAGTCAAGTCCGTGACTTCTCGACGAGGGCGCGAGCGCGGCAAGGTCGAGGAGAATGAGGACATGACGATCGAAGATATGATTCGGGAGGAGCGGCGGACACGAGGGCAGCCGGGCGGCGAGGGATACCGGCTGGCCGAGCGGATAGCAAGGGATGCCAACTTTACGGTAAGATTTCAACTAGAACCTCATTCTCTACGTAAAGGCTAACGAAGCAAGAATGATCTCGAATACATGGATGACAATGCGGCCAAGCTGGCAAAACGGGTACAAAAGTCCGAGTTGGACCTGAAAAACATGGCCATCAATCAGTTCCATCGCATGAATCGGATCTTGGACAATTGCCCGCTGTGTTTCCGTGAAGACACGGACACGCCGCCGGTTGCGCCGGTGGTGTCGCTGGCGACGAGGGTATACCTGACGTTGCCCACGGAGCCGGAGCTCAGCGAAGGCAGCGCAACGATAGTCCCGATCCAGCACCACACGAACCTGCTCGAATGCGACGACGACGAGTGGGAGGAAATCCGCAACTTCATGAAGAGCCTGACGCGGATGTACCACGACCAGGGTCGGGATGTGATCTTCTACGAGAACGCGGCGCACCCGGAGCGCAAGCGGCACGCAGCGCTGGAGGCGGTGCCGCTGCCGTACTCGCTCGGCGAGACGTCGCCGGCGTTCTTCCGCGAGGCCATCCTGGCGGCGGACTCGGAGTGGACGCAGCACCGCAAGCTGATCGACACGCTGGCCAAGGCAAAGCAAGGGCTGGGCCGAATGGCCTTCCGCAAGACCCTGGTCAAGGAGATGCCCTACTTCCACGTCTGGTTCGAGTTGGACGGCGGGCTGGGCCATGTCGTGGAGGATCCGCAGCGGTGGCCCCGTGGGGATCTCTTTGCGCGGGAGACCATTGGCGGCATGCTCGATCTGCCGCCGGACGTCATCAAGCGGCAGGGGAAATGGAGTCGCAGCGGAGACCGCCGGGTTGAGCCGTTCCGCAAGCGATGGAGGAAGTTTGATTGGACGCGGATATTGACGGAGGGGAACCCAGTTTGAGCATTCTTATAGCATTCTCATTCAGTCATGTGTGCATGTGTTTGATACTACTACTAGAGGTAATATCCGAATCAGACCGAGACGGCCATGATCTTCCTGACTCGCCTCTAATATCTGTGGATCGAGTTGTATATGACCATTCGTTCCTCAAGCCCATTTGTACCAAGCACTTTGGTTGCAAGGTGCGTTTGGAAGTAGAGTCGTGTCTGATTCTGTCTGCTGGATGAATATGACCTCGATCCCGCTTCTAAACAAGCAAGCTCGTTTCCTAAATTCGTTCTTGTCACTTTGACGAGAACATACTACTCCGTACAAAACCCCATGCAATCGTTACTCCGTACCCAACCGGAAAACTCCCCGCTCGGAGGAAAGCCGAAGGCTTGAGGAACCCCTCATTCTGATTCGCCCCGATTGATAAAAAAACATCGGAATAATTATCAACATCGATTGACATCCCATTCGTGGTCGAGAGACTTTTAGCAAAAGATCAGTCCGAGAAAATCGTGCTGAGTGAGGTAAGAATCCAAATCCCCGAGTACTCCGTATATATCACGAATTGATCTTAACTCGGAGTCTCGGATATCCAGCCCTGAAGTATATAAATTATATAGTAGCTGTCACCATGACCCGCCCCAAAGCCCTCTGCATCGGAAAGATCTGGCAGTACGCTTCCAATTATACCATTATCTCAAGGAAGAAGGAGGAAAAAGAGGCTGATGATCACAGCGCTACTGATGCCTGGAACTCCCTCTCCTCCATCGCGGACCTTGTCACCACCAATGCAACCAACCGCGCCGAATTTCTCGCCGAATGCCGCAGCGGACGCTTCGACGGCGTTGTCGCCATCTACCGGACGTTGAGCTCCGTGCAGATCACGGGGCGGATTGACGCGGAGCTGCTTGATGCGTTGCCGAGCAGTGTGCGGTTTATTGCCAACTGCGGTACCTATGATCAACCTTCACTTACCCGACCCCCCCCCCTTCTCGCAGGAGTGAGTTACTGATAGAAGGAACTTAAGGGGCCGGATATGATCAAATCGACGTCGACGCCTGCACCGCACACAATCCACGCATTCTCGTCTCCAACGTCCCCACCGCCGTCGACGACGCAACCGCCGACGTCAACATGTTCTTGATCCTGGGAGCCCTGCGCAACTTCAACGCCGGCATGATGGCCCTCCGCGAGGGCAAGTGGCGCGGAAACCCACCCCCATCGCTGGGCCATGATCCCGAGGGGAAAACTCTCGGTATCCTGGGCATGGGTGGAATAGGCCGCAACCTCGCGCGCAAGGCCCGCGCGTTTGGCATGAAGATTATCTACCATAATCGGCGACCGCTGCCCGCGGAGCTTGCCGAGCCCATTGAGGCCGAGTATGTGTCGTTCGATGAGCTGCTCGCCCGTAGCGATGTGCTGAGTTTGAATCTCCCGCTGAACCCGCATACGCGGCATATCATCGGGAGGAAGGAATTTGCCAAGATGAAGGATGGGGTGGTGGTTGTGAATACCGCGCGCGGCGCCGTCATGGATGAGGCGGCGCTCGTGGAGGCGTTGGATTCCGGGAAGGTGTTTTCCGCGGGGTTGGATGTGTTTGAGGAGGAGCCGACGGTACATCCGGGGCTGTTGAGGAATCCGAACGTGGTCCTGGTACCGCATATGGGCACTTACACGTTGGAGGTATGTTCTTTTTTTTTTTTTTTCGTATTATTGTTCTGACAAAGGGGAATGGCGGCTGATGGGTTCAGACGAGCACGGCCATGGAGGAATGGGCCATTGATAATGTTCGCCTGGCGCTGGAGACGGGAAAGCTCAAGAGCATTGTCCCGGAGCAGGCAAATCTACAATAGACACCTGTGTATACTCGGGAAAAAAAAAAGAACATAGACATTTAGATCGTACAGTACTTATACAGTACTCATTCAAGGTATCATACTCTACATATATATACTCGTACAATGACTCGTGCCACCAATTCCAACACCAAACGCCTTGCTAACCCATTACGACTCTCGAGAAAGAAGCCCCTTCAACTCCCATAGCCGACACACCATCCCACACAGCCGCTGCACAATCTGGTTCGTCCCGTTGGATGACTGCTGTTGGATAAACCGCTGCGCTACGTACAGCTTGGTGTATGGATCCCGCTCGTCCTCGCAGGTTCCTTCTGGCGGCTTGTTCTGCTGATAGTCTGTCAGGCGCTGCCCGAGGTGCCGGCCGATTGCAAAGGAGTAGATCACATCCCGGTTCTCCATCTCGTCCAGCACGTCGCGCGCCCGGGCCAGTGTCTCGTCGATCTCCACCGCCGACGAGGCCTCATTGTCGTAGAGTGTCAGGAAATGGCCGATGCTGTTCCAGAAATTGAGCGACCGCAGCCGCAGCTGATCGTCGAGCGACTTCTCGTTGACGGGGAGCGCCCGGGCGAGGTCGTCCCGCAGGGGGTTCTCCCGCAGGTGGTCATCCGTAATGAGCGCCTCCAGCACGTCGAACCGGTTGGCCGCCGTCATCAACTCTTGGTCCGGGTTGGGAGGAGAAGGGTTGCCGTTGAGCACCATCTGTCGTGCCGTCCGGATGATGCACATGGTTTCCCATACCACAAGGGCTTCACAGCTCTCGGCGCGCCACATCACCGGCGGCTCTAGTTTGATTTTGGGGTCATCAAACAAGTCAAGCAGTGCGGAATACTGCGCCATCAACTGCGCATTGGTCAGCAGCAGGGACAGGCCTTGTTCCCGGAACCACCGTGTTTCCAGAAATTTGTCAATCGCCGGCGCATAATACTGGTGGTAGACGGCTTGGATCGTGTTGAGTCGGACTTGTGGAATGGGAGCAATCGGATAGTGCGGTGGAGGCGGGACGCCCCTTAAAGCGAACAGGTCTTGAATTTTGACTTTTTCTGCCTGATGTGAGCAATGCCCTGGCATACCATCTTCAATCTACTCACCTGTTTTCTCGATCTTCTCAATCTGCCCCGCGGGCGGCATGGCAGGCGTCGTCGTGGTCGACGGAGTCCCCGCAGGCAGCGACAGCGTCCCGTCGAGGGTGTCCTGCACACTTGCCATGGCGGACATGGTCTCGCTTGCTTCTGCAGAGGGCTCCGCGGTACTGCGAGCCTGTGTGTTCGGCGTCGCGGGTTTGGGCGACGGCGCGGACGAGTCCGACTGGACCGAGGGAGCGAACGGCTGTGCCGACGCGGGAACGTAACCGGGGGGAGCAGGAGGATACGACGGGGTCTGAGAATCCTGGGATTGCCGCGGGTTCTGCGGATTCACAACGAGCGAGGGTTGTGCCGTCGAAGCCGGCGGCGCACCAGAGGGATTGGATTGTTGCCGAAACACGGGATCGTACCCCAAGCAGTCACGCTTGCTCTTTATACAATTTCGGCAGATTGGACGCGCCTCGTCACACTAGCCAATTGCAATCGCATGTCAGCGTCACTGGAAATTCACTGTAATAATTCCCCAGAAAGTGCGACAATTGCGCGTTGGCGTGTGTCGTGGGCGGACACGGCGTATCAAAGTGGGATGGAGCTAAGGGCGTGGCTAAGCGATAAACTATGCTGCACCCGCACCGCGTCGAACTTCCACAACCATCACGTGTTACTACAAGGAAGGAAAAACAAACTTACCTTTATTCGTCGTTTTCGACATGTCAGGCAGCCTGTTTTTGTTCTCCGCTTGATTTCCCGATGCTGCTGCTGTTGTTTGGTCCGCGGAGTGCTCTGCAGCTGGTAGCTCATCTGACTCCCGACACTCATTTGCGACACGCTCGGCGAGTACCCAGGCGCGTATTGACCCATGGACATGGGCGGCATTGTCGACGGCATCGAAGAGCTCATCGGCGCTTGTGGCTGCGGCGGTACATTGTTGCTCGGGACATCCGGAGCAGCAGGGTATGTGGGGACCTGCGGCGGAGGCACTGCCGCTTGAAGCGGAGGATGCGAAACGGGCACCGACGCGGGGACAGCGGACGGGGCTGCAGAGGGCATTGACGGCGCAGGGTTCGGAGTTCCGGGGGTTGCAGGGGTCGCCGGGGTGGCCGGGGCAGCGGCCGGAGAGGGCTGCGGGACGGGTGCCGGCGCCGGCGCCGGCGCCGCTACAGGATTTGGCGCCGCGCCTGTCACACCGGTGCTGGCGGGAACAGAAGCGGGTGTAGCAGCGAAAGTTGTAGCAGGAGGCGCCGTGGTAGCCGGGGCCGGAGCCTCCGGAGCCGGCGCGGGGGGAGTAGAAGTCGCTGGCGCCGGCTCCGAGGTCGCCGGGACAGGAGGCGGATGTTGTTCGGAGGGAGGTTCTGAAGGCGGCTCGGACATGATTCTGATCTCAGGCCCGTTCCAGCCTGTTGCGATGCGAGGCTCGACAGAAATCCTATGATAGGTGAGTGTTAGCACATAAAACCAGCCCAAGAATGTACAATAAGGTAGACTGTCAAAATAGAGATTGAGATGCATGTGCAGAAATCAAGCAATTGCATCCTTCCAAATGCTGTGCGCATTCCGGCCTGCAAAGAAAGCCCAAGAGAGCTTGGACATGCTCGCCGCTGCGGGCAGCACTGGCATGGCTGCTTGATCTGCACCGCTGAATCTCAACGACGACATTATCGCCTAAATCTCACAACCAATAACCCAATCACGCAGAGGCACTCACAGAGAGATCAGTCCGCCGAGCCTGACACCGCGGTAAAGGCGGGCCTAAGTGAGACGAGGCGGAGACTTTGAAGCTCGGAATCGGTGCGGAGAAAACGAACAAATTTGGAGACAGAAGGAAAGCGCAGGATCGCAGATCAAAAAAAAGCACAACACACAGCAACGCACAAAAACACAGAAACAAACAATTGTGGATTGGAAAAGAGAAAGTGTTCACAGAACTGAAGAATTATGAAGAGCTCTCGTGGGAGTCCAATCAGATCGTACGCTAGTCCCAATCAGGAAGTTGAGCTGGAATCTCTCAAGCCTGGGATTGCTGGAGCTGTTGGTCGGTCTACTGTAGTGTACATGTCCTCTGCCTCAAGGAATCACTGGGAGCATGCTCAGAAACATGCAGACCATGCCCTGCATTGTCCTGCATCCGTCCTGGCAGTCCGGGGCTCCAGCAGGGGGTTGATCCAAGCTGTGCTTGGTTGCCTTTCACCTCTCTAGAGGCCAAGAGGGACACTGAGAGCAGCTCAGTACCATCCCAAGTGGGATCTAAAGTCGGAGATGAACCATATCTCCATGCCCGCGAGCAAGTCACTTCTTTGCAGCTTTGTTCTTGCGCTTCTTGAACACGACAGCCGGCACAGCCTCTGCAGGTGCAGCATCATCTGAAAGTTTCTCCTCCTCTGGCTCCTCTTTCTTGACCGCCGCAGCAGGATCAGCGGCCGGGGTATCGGTCGTTGAAGGCTCGGTAGTGGCCGCGTCCTTCTCTTCAGCTTTAACCTCCGAATCCAACGCAGTCCCCGCACCGGCCGGGTCTTTTTCTTTCCGTTTCAGATTCGACGTCTTTGCCAGCAAAGCATCGAGATCATCATCATCCCCAGCCGCACCGGGGTAGCCCCGGGACCCCGACCCCCATGCTTTCCGAGGCTGCTTCGCATCCAGCATCTTGGCTTCTTCTTCCGCATCCTCCTCATCATCGCCCTCATGCTTGCGCTTCCGGACCCCGATATTCAACGCTGACGATTCCGCAGGCTTATTATCCTCCTGCTCCTCATCTTTTTTTGGCGTGATCACTCGCTCAGAAACCGTCTGCCACTCTCCCGCCAGCGCCAAGTCCCTGCGGAACTCATCCGGCACGGCGATTCCCATCTCCGCCAACTGCGCAATCTGCTTCTTCCGCTCCTCCACCGTGGCCTGCCGCGGCGGAGGAGCTGCTGACACCGTCGGTCGACTCTGCTGTGATGATGTCGACGCAGCCCTCGCCGCCGATGATCCCGAAGCGAGTCCCTTTAACCGCTCGACCTCGCTCTTGGCGCGCTCTTTCTCACGCTCCTGCCGCTCATTGTTCCGATGGATTTCCCGCAGAAAGCGTTTGAGATTGCCCTGGTGGCGCGCGGTGGCTTCGTGCTGGTTCCGCTCGAATGGAGTGTCGCGAACATAGACTTGGCACTGCTTGCACCAGTACCGTGGCTGGTTTCATCAGCAGAATTCGGAAAAACTCTGAATGGAATTTCCCTACCGTAGATTTCCAGTATTCAGCCATTTTGAGCAAGATCAGACTTCGTGTGTTGTCGTTGAACCGAGCAGCAGCGACCTCAAGAACGGACGGCGGACCTAGGGTACGAGTACACTTAACCTTACTAAGAAGTTACAAGTAATTAGGTAATATACGTAATTTCGGCAACTAATTGCCGGAGTTGGCAGGAGAGGGTTGTTGACATCAAAAAACTGGTCGTCTGCCTTTTGTGACCTTGACTGCAGGGAGAATAAATGGTATGAAGCCAGCTAGAGCCAAGATGTTCTTGCCTCGATGAGAGTCGTCGGGCCCTTCATGGGGCTGTGTGTTGACTGTGTTCTAGTAGCACCTCAATGAGACCCGACAGATCTGGTCAACGAGTAGCTCGTTCATCATTAAAGAGAACCGAGTATGTAGAATCATTGCATTCGTACATCTAACTCATGCCGTAGACAAGCCAATCATTCATGATCCATCAATCATCTCCACCCGCACCCTCGCCTCTCGCAGGGCATCATCGAACCAAAACCCTACAGGCCGCACCGAGTCCATCAACTCCACTTCCCTCTTGATGAACCGCGTGCCATCCGCGTTGACCACAACGCGCCCATCAGAGCCGGAGTTTGCTGCTTGATCGCCGTCGTCATGTTCAGCATCGCTGTCCCACTCTTCACCACCCACGTGGACTTCCTCGACGGGATCCCACTCATCGGTCTCCCAGATGAGCCGGAACCGGAAAAGCGGGAGGGAGAAGAGCCGGGATACAATGGCGCGGACACGATAGCCATCAAAAGTGCGGGGGATGTCACAAGACTGAGCCGCTTTTCCTGCGGCGAAGTCCTTTCCGGATGAAGTGCCAGCCACATGAAAGTGGAACTTGACGAGCCGGGCCGCCACCGAGTGCGGGCTGACCTGAGGCCCTAGCGAGCCGTCCCCGGCGCGCTTGATGGTCGGCTCGCCGTATGTCTCACAGAGTTCGGTGTACCGAGGATGGGCGGCGAGGATGGCTGGCTCATCCGCCGGGGCAGACGCTGAGAGTTCCTTGCCAATCAGTGAGAGGTAGTACAGCTCGCCATTTGACCGGTCCTGCGGGGAGATCTTGCTGTAGTTCAGGACGCGGACATTCTTGAGTCGTGCCAGGGTCAGCATAAATGCCTCGTCCACGGTCATGGGCCGCTCCGGTAGATTCGTCACCCGCGAGGGACCCACGGGCTGGTCGAAAAGCGGGTTGTTTGAGATGCGGAGAGACTCAAGACCGGGGAAGAGCAACGGCAATGCATTGACGAAGGACCACGAGTCGATACTATTGTGTGACACGTCCAGGAACTTGACTGTAGGGGAGAACTGGAGGTCATCATCATCAATGTTTGCGACGGTGATGTTGTTGCCACGGAGGCTAAGATGCTCCAGGTTCGACAACTCCGAGAGCACCCTAATGGAAGACAATGAAGTGATCTCATTGTATTCCAAGGTCAGGCTGCGGATGGTCGCCGTTGGCGCCGTGGTGATGGAGGAGATCTGGTTGAAGGACGCATTCAACCGCGAAAGCGAAGGAAATTGATGCGTCAAAGCAGCTATCTGTTGCACCATGTTAGGTATTCGGATCTTTGACCTAGCCTGATATGCCGCACCTGATCCCACGACATGAAGGTTTGATCGAGATGCAACTCGGCAATCCGCTCAAACACTAGGCCAGGCTGAACGGCCTCGAACCGATTGCCACTACCAGAATATTAGATCAACGTAGAGTACACATCGAAAAGGAATCCGTACTTGAGCTTCAAACTCCTCAGATTCTCAAACTGGGCGCAAATGTCCCGGACATCCCGCCATCGCTCCAGCAGATTCCTGCTGAGATCCAGCTCAGCAATCTTGGGCGCGGTCTGCCGGATCTTCTCCAGCTCCGCCTCACGCTGCTCTTCGGACTGAACGTCGTCATTGCCAAACACACCCCCTACGCGCAGCCCATCTAACAACACGATCCGCAGCTCCTCCAGCTCGGCCAACCGCCGACGGATCTTGTCGAAGCCGACTTCCTCGGCCACTTTGCCGTTGAAAACGATGGGCGCATGCAGCGGGCCATCACCATCATTTCTCTCGTTCTGCTGCTGCTTCCGCAGCGCTTCCTCGAACTCCGATGCATATTTCTGGTGTAGCGCCTCGAGGAAGCCCCGCGGCGGCTCTGAGGGCCGGGTTGGTCGAACAAACGACCCGGCTGTCGGTTGTCTGCTGAGACCTAAGCCAGAGCTCAGCACAAGTCGGTCGAAAAAAAGAAAGAAAAAAAAATTCTACAATGCTCCTTACATTCAAAGTACTGCTTCCCCTTGTGCTGCCCAGAGTGTTTGCCTCGAATTGGATCGTCCCATTCGACGCCGAGCCAGTCGCCCTTTTGGCCTTCGACTTGCCCGATGTAGCGGACGGTGCACAACGCACCGTCAAACGACAGCCGCTGGCCGATGTGGTACTTTTCCGTCATCTATACTAGCTCATGATACCGCACATAGCAGCGTCGCTCAGTAGATGGATGTAGTCGTCTATATACAGTTACGGTAACGTTACGATTGGGGTAAATAATTGACCAATCATGACTTGGAGATTCTGCCAGCTCTGTCCGCCTTTGGATGGATTTCTCCCAGTTGCCGCTCATTTGAGAACAAGCCGAGCAAAGCCGCAGCCATGGATTACCAGGTAGGTCACCCTGATGCGTTCATACTCGATAGGAAGATCTCTGACGGAAGTATAGAATCGTGCCGGCTCCAAGTTCGGCGGCGGTGGCGTCGCCTCCGCGTCGTTAACCAACGCTGACCGCCGCGAGCGACTGCGCAAGCTCGCTCTGGAGACGATCGACCTCGACAAGGACCCGTACTTCTTCAAGAACCACGTCGGCAGCTTCGAGTGTCGTCTTTGCCTGACGGTTCATCAGAACGATGGCTCCTACCTCGCCCACACACAGGGGCGCAAGCATCAAACCAACCTCGCCCGGCGCGCCGCGCGCGAGCAGCGCGAAGGGAAAAACCAAGATGCCGCCAACGCCGCCCTCCTACCCGGCGCCATGGGCGGCGTGCAGGTTAAGAAGAACGTCGTCAAGATCGGTCGCCCCGGTTACAAGATCACCAAGGTGCGGGACCCGTTGACAAGGCAACTGGGTCTGTTGTTCCAGCTGCAGTATCAGGAGATCACTCCTGGGGTGAAACCCCGCGTGCGCGTCATGTCTGCATTTGAGCAGAAGGTCGATGAACCTCCGGATAAGAATTTCCAGTACCTGCTGGTCGCGGCGGAGCCGTATCAGACTTGTGGGTTCAAGCTGCAGGCCAGGGAGATTGATCGCCGTGAGGGCCGGTATTGGGAGTGGTGGGATGAGGATAGCAAGGAGTTTTGGATCCAGGTCATGTTTAAGACGGAGCGGGAGGAGAGGTACAGTGGAGTTCCTGGGTTGGCGCCGCGATCATGAATTCGAGGTTGTTGGGCGTTTGGGCGTTGAAGGCTTGTTTGGGCATGTATCATGGAATTCATTGTTATACATGGATGATGGGAATCTATTCCAATCTATTGTTCTAAAAAGTTCCTCTAAATCGATCCAACAGCGGCACTCTCCTCTGCTGCCCCCGTTCCGTCGCGGCAGCATCCACCGCACTACTTGTACTGCCCGCCGCCGCAGACGCTTCATCCAGCCGCCTTCGTAGCGTCTCATACCGCTCACTATCCTCACTGGTAGCAGCAGTCCGCCGGAAAACCTCCTTCTCCCCCACCATCCAAGCCGGGACGCGCCACCCACGCGACGCAGACGCCGCGGCGGCAGGCACCAGCAGATCATCCCGCCACGCCACGCCGACCGCCCAGCCAACGGCGGCGGGGAGAAGCGAGAAAGGGAACTGCGAGAGGGCCAGCTGTGCGGCAACGAGGTACGTCGTAGACTTGTCCGACAGGAGCAGTGTGAGCGATGGCTTCGAGTCCCGACTAGAAACCGACGCCGTTGTGGCCGAGGCAACCGGGCGCGGGGAGCCCTGTGTCGTCGTCGCGATACGGTACTTGAACGTATGCGGAATCGTCGCATGGTACTGTGCCAACAGGGCAAAAAGCGTCGCCGTCAGGCCCGAGGGGAGATAATTCCAGGAATTCAACGAGAGCGGCCGCACGACACAGGCCAGGAGCAGCGGCGTTAGAATCGTTGTATATGCCAGCGCAATGAGCAAAAACGTCTAGGACACCCTCAGCCTCAACATCAAGCAGTCGGAGTATTGTGGGAAAGGGTAGTTACAGCCGTCTTTCTCGAGCCCCATAACCGCTCAACCACTCGCATATGATACGCCAGGATGGCGGCAAACAGCGTCTCGGTCGAGTTGGCGTATCCGGCAACCTGCCAGAGCAGGACGCGCGAGAATTGGCCGTATTGCCAGAGGTGCGGCTGGACCTGGATGTGTACGCGGTGCTTTGCGTCGAAGATGGAGAGCGCCACGGAGCATGAGACGATAGCGATGAGGAGGCGTTTGGTGATGGGCGCGTTGGTGAAGCCGGAGGATAGCATTGTTTTCTTTTTCGAAAGCTCGAGGTTATGCAATCATTCACTCGCTTCTTGTTTCTCTAGTAGAAATACTTGAAGAGTGGAAACGTGGTGTGTTGGAGGATGGGTTGACGTTGAAAACTGTCCGCCTGAGTTGTCGTTGTCCGAACAGAGCGAGATACAGTACATTCATTGTAATCTGCAGACTTCCAAGTACAGTATACAACAACAGGGTAGAATATATAGCCAGAGCTACTATTCTAACTAAGGCTCTATATTACAATCTAAGCTGCCTCTTCTCGCGCTGCCGTCGCTTCAGCCAGCGCTGTCTGATACCGAGAGATCGCCGACTCCAAAGCCTTCATGGTCGGCCCCAACAACTGATTGACCACCTTCTCCCCGCCTCCGACGGCCGCCAGGTTAACTCGCACCTTCTTGCCCGTCGCCGCCAGCACGTCGCGCGCATGCTGCTTCAGCCGCTTAATCTCCGCCTGGCGCTCCGCCTCGGCATCGGCGGCCACGGCCTTCACGCGCTCCATCGCGCGGTTCAGCGACTCCACCAGCGATGCCAGCTCGCCCGCGCGATCCGGGTTGCCCGACAGAAACGCCTGCCAGAACTGGTGCAAGAACTCCGTCGTCGTCGCATGGGTCAGCGTGAGGCGGTCGAAAAGCGGCGGCGACAGGCCCATTGTCCCCGGATCGGCAGCGGACCCTTCGGTCTGAGTCCTCCGCTCGCGGATGGCCTTGAAGATTTGCGTTGACGCACGCTGCAAGTTCACCTGGGATCCGACCACGGTGCGCGCCTGCGCTTCGTCGTCAATGTCGTCCTCATCTGGTTCGACGAGGCGCCACAGAGGCGGAGACTCGTCGGAGCAGAAGGTCTGCTCGACGTCCGTTCGGAGGGAGCCCAGGATCTGCGTGGGGTCCCGCTTCCCGAGCAGCTCTTCCATCGATTCATCCTTGTCTTTTCCCTGGGAGAAGAATCGGCTCTGATCGCGGATGTTGAGGAGGATGCGGTTCTGCTTCTCGTCTCCACGCAGATCCCGGAGTTGCAGCTCATTGGTGGTCAAGTCGTCAATGTCGGAGGCATCCGGACTTCGGTCGGCCGGTGCGACGTTGGACAGGATCTTCTCGCTGAGTGAGTTTAGCGTCCGGATGATCGGCACCTTGTCCAGCGAGCTCGGCCGCATGTCCACGTCTGGCCGATTCCCCTGTCGTTGGCTGTGGTTGACCTCATTGCCTGCCAGGTCGATAAAGCGCGGCACATGGGCCACTGCGTCTCGCTGCGGTGCCTCATCCTCTTTCAGGTACTTGTCCAGCACCGCATCGGTGGCGTCCGCCTCGGTGATGCGCTCCCCGCGTAGCTTTTTGAATAACCGGCTCTGAAAGAATCGCGACCAAAACTGCTGTTCACTGAGCTTGGGTACGTTCTCATCATACACCCGTTTCACGATCGGATGCTGCTGGAAGAGCAGTTGGATCTGCTCTTTGCTGATGTTCAGCTTTGTGACTTGACCCTCGGTCCGCGGCTTCAACGTTGAGAGTACGTTGTAGGAGCCGCGCGTCTGTGATCGCTCAATGACATGCGCCCGCAGCAAATGCACACGCGTGGACCAGAACTGCGAGACAAACTGCGCGCCCGAAATCGTGTCGGGCTTGGTACGCAGCGATTCCATGAACATCTTCTGCAGCGTCGGATCCGACTTGAGCAGGGACTGCTGCAACTCGGCGTCCGCCTTGAGCTTCTCGTCGTCGTCCCAGGCTTGCTGGCCGCTTTTCCCCGAAATCGCCTGGGCCATCGCAAGAGCGGGCGACACTCCTTCTCGCGGAGCTGCAGCAGCCACGGGGGTCTGTCCTGCCTTTGCCGCCTGGATGGCAGCACTGAGCGCATCCTTGATCGCGTCGGCTTCGGCGCGGGCATTTGTGCTGGACGTAAAATTAAACACATACTGCTCTTGCGGGCCATCATTCTGCTGGGCGAATATTCGAAGCATCACCTTGGGATTCGAAGCCGGGGTCTGTTGGAGATCTACGCAATTTAGTCCTGGCCTTTACAAAGAGAGACTCCCAAGGTAGAATCATACTGGTGATGTTCTTGACATTGATATGAATCGCGCCCCCGGCACCCCCCGCGGCTGGAATCCATGATATCGTCTGGCGGTCTTTCGACAACGTCAGCGTGCCATCTTTTTTCTTGTAGGCCGCAGAGCCGCTTGGCGGAGGCGCCATGCTGCCCTTGGTCGAGATCGAGACGCAGTCTCACGGTCCTGAGGTAGGCCGGACAGACGTGTGATGCGGTCCTCCTCCTTCCATCGGGATCAACGGATAACCATGAATCGAATCGCGCTGACGAGGGCCGTGAGGTGCTGGAGCCACTCGCAGACTGATCGGTGATCGCCGATCCAAAGAAGCGAGATGATCGTCACGTGCTAGAAATTAACTTACCTATCAGTAACATAGACTAGCCTAATAGGGAGCCCGTTCTGACCGCCTACCCGTTTTGGTAGATAGAAGAAGCGTTTCCTGCTGGAGTTCGTCGTCAGTTGAGGTCTCTCCCAGTTCCCCTCTCCCTGATACCAGAGTTGGGGTATTTCGAATGCGGTTGTGCTTTTCCCGGTCTCTACGTTCTTGCTTCTGAATGATTCGACAGCTGCTGGACCTTTTCTTCCTCATCCCCACCGCTGTCGAATGGCTCCGAGTGCCTCTCGCGCCTCGGTGACGACGACCGCTGCTGTGCACGACCGCCGCAACGACGACGCCAT
Source organism: Thermomyces dupontii (assembly GCF_041956625.1). Taxonomy (NCBI): domain Eukaryota; kingdom Fungi; phylum Ascomycota; class Eurotiomycetes; order Eurotiales; family Trichocomaceae; genus Thermomyces; species Thermomyces dupontii. Next base: position 523,829 of record NW_027192312.1, on the reverse strand, counting down.
GAATAATTCCACGCGCCAGACTCGCACGAACCCTTCACGGGTGTCCAAGACAGCGGCCCGCTCGTTGTCGCTCTATGGACAGCCCAGCACTGCTACCGAGGATCAGCCGCTGGCGCCCGTCCCGCACGGCTTTTACCCGGCGCTGACCCATTTCACGGACGCCATCACGGCACTTCCCAGGGAGTTTCGGCGCCATAACTCACTGCTGAAAGAGGTCGATGCCAAGGCATGGGCGCTGGAGGAGAATTTGAACAAGCTGCTGCAGGCCGCGCTGGATTCCGAGCCGGTGCCGTGTCCACCGAACCCGGCCCCGATCATTGACGGGGTGATTAGAGATTATCCAGGGTGTCAGGTGAGTAAGGCTTTGATTCTGCTTGTACGTCTACCTGTCAATTGTATGATTTCTCACAATGCTCGTACAGGAATCCGAGCAAAGCAAAGCTCGCCGGCTTTTGTTCGACCGTATCCGGCGCACGCTCTCCGATTTGATGCTTACAGCGGACGAGAAGAACCATGTCATTAGCAATGCCAATGATGAGCTCAGCCATCAACTCTTCCGACTCGATTCGATCTTCCCGCACATTGCCGGGGAAATCAGCGAGGAAGCGCGGCTGGGGAGCCTCACGCATTGGGCGTATAGCAACCGGACGACCACAAAGACGACAGGTCATGAACGGCCTCGTCGAGAGGCTGCGTCGCATTTCGCGCACAATCTGGAGGCTGAACACGCATCTCGTAGTGAGGCGCGGCGCGAGGCGGTCCTGGCTCGCAAGCAGCGGCGCAACGCCGACGCGGATTTCGACGACGCGCGTGGCCGCAAAGGTGCTGGGCCTCGCGGCCGTGCCGCTGCTGGTGACGCGGACTCGGTCACCGGTGCAGGTGGCGCGAAACGAAGAAGGGTCGAAAAGCCAGCTACTGTGCAGACAGGCGGCACGGCAATGGAACGATCGGCGAGCGGCGTTACCAGTACGGGGCGTACGGCTTCGAAAGATGGGGTTGAGGTGAAGAAGAGATCACGAACATCCAATGCCCCAACTACTACCCGTAAAAGGTACTTGTCTCGGCTTTTACCTACGTCTACGATGGCCCGGTATTCTAATTTGTGTACAGGAACAATACGACCGCCTCCAATACGAACTCACCCGTGTCCTCGCCCATGGTCGGAACCTTCAACCCGCCGAGATCTGCCCCCAGTCCTGGTCCGAGCAACCGACCACAATCGTCTCGAGCCGGTCAAGCGCCGGCGTCTTCTCGCCAACGCCCGCCTTCGTCCACCTGGAATCGCACCAGTAACAGTAAGTCTCTTGGCCTTGAAGCTTCCCGGACAGGTTCTTATCTAATGCAGCGCCTTTGGCAGACCAACCAGGGGATTCCAAGTCGGTGCCGAACGCGCCTTCCAAGAAAACCACACCGACCGTGGACGCCGGCCGTCAGACCGAGACCGAAGAGGAAAGCAACGGCGGGGGACACCTGGAGGCGGCTCACGATGATGCCCGTGCAGACGACGACGCCAGGGTCCCCAACAGCCGGGGACGTTCCTCCAAAACGAGCACGCCGGTCCTATCGACTTTGTCCGAGGTGCAGTCGCGCAGCCGACCGACGCGGAACCAGAACGATGATGCGCCCGGCAGCAAGCGCAGCCACCGCAAGACGGGTAGCATTTCGACGGGGACACGACCACGGGCGACAGCCGCTGAGGACGAAGAATCATCACGGGAAGGCGATGATGAGTACGACGAGGCAGAGCAGCGGTACTGCTACTGCAATGAGGTCAGCTTCGGGGAGATGGTGGCGTGTGACAACGACGCATGTCCGCGGGAATGGTTCCATTTGTCGTGTGTGGGCCTGAGCAAGCCACCGCCGAAGAACGGTAAGCTCTGGCTGTATGCCGTGTGACCGGATTTATTGGCTGACTGGGAATCTAGTTAAATGGTATTGCAACGAATGCAAGGAGAGCATGAAACGGGGTCGTGCAGGACGGTGAGCGAGTTGCACGGAATCTTCGGAGCACGAAAGCAGGTCAGAATATTTGACGGATACGGCGTGCGATGGAAATTGACCATTCTTTATTTTATTGTGTTTTTGGGAATCATCCACGTATGATTTGTTAATTGGTCGACACCAGGTACACAGGGTAGAACACTGGATGTAGGTTGAACAACGATGACTTGATTATATCAATTGGTCGCAAAAGTTTTCAGAACAAGGGTGGAATTGTCTTACAGACCTGGGCACTGTAAGACGCCCGTAGGACTGCAGAGTGCACTCACCAAGGGGCCTGACTCCTGAGGAAACGTCGGGATTTGGATGGAGTTCTCGAACCGCGAAGGGGGGAACCGTTCGAACGTCATCCTCCAACGCTAACCCAATCAAGCTAGCGTCATAGCCGCTTGCATGACAGAGAAGGTCACGGGACCTCGGCTAGGACTCCGCTGAGTCGAATTTTCGGTAATCCGGTCGATCCACGGGTTTTTGTTATGTAATAAAGGGGCACCGCTAAGCCTTTTTGGGAGTAATATCGGGCTTGGCGTGCCTAAGGCACAGCTTCATTGAAACTGGGCCATCGGAGGGGAAAGCAATTGGAAAGCAATTCCATTTCCAGCAGCGTTCACAGAGTTCAGGATACCTCACAAACACCGGCAGCTTGGAGCGAGGGAAGGAGAGTGGCGCTTTGATTGGGGCACGGACTTGGGCGGAATCCTTGTGCGCAAAGGGTCAATCGGGTCTTCGATTTTTTTTTTCCTGAATGAAATTGGAGCTCGCTAGGCTGGGCCGAGACGGCGCTTGTGGTTTTGATTATGTCATGGGAATCCTCCCAGTGGCTCTTGTTCGCTTCCTGGCCAAGATGATTCGGAATGCTCGTCATGTATAGGGAAAAGAGGAGGAGATTGAGAAATCGAAGATCTCAGAGCTGAAAAGAGGAAATATGAAGAAAAGATGAAAGAAAAGAACTGCAGGAAGGAGCAAGGATCCATCATCGTAGATGGCAGGTGCAGGATGAAGTAAGCCAAGCAAACAAAGCAAACATTCCCAGAACGTCCAAACAAGAATAACCAGAACAAATTGCCTGATGGGGACATCGAGCACACCTCACCAGTCACCACCATGGTACATGATGACTCCATCGCCGCCATGGAGTCGCTGGTTGCCACTCCGCTCCTTTTTCTTTTTTTTTGTTCCCCTCCAGTCCCATTCCGGTTGGATCCAACAGCGTCATCGTGCTGTGCTGGACATTCGTTGAAAACCCCATGGTCCCTCGTTTGCTGTTCCAGCCAAATCAGTACCCAACCTCCACCTAGGTCAATACTTTTCTAGGTTACTTGGAGCTGGAAGAATCGAAATATTCATCCCCTCCTTCGCCGATGCTTTCAGAGCAACCATAGCTCATCCCTCCCTGTCCCACTCATCTGTCGCGGAATCCGGGGAAAGCTTCATCCCAGTGCCCTGTGCTTGCGCCAACCGTTGCAGTTCCACCAACCCCCATCTCTTAGCCTCGCCGCGCCGGGTCCCGGTCCTGGTTACCACATCGGGAATCTGCAAAAAAAAACGTCCGTGTGATTTGTTTCTCGGCTGGAAAATTACACGAAAAAAAAAAAAAAAAAAGAAGAAAAACAAAAAGACAAAGGCCGGCGTCAAGATGGATCCATCTGCGACACCGCCGCTCCGTGTCAAGAACCTGAGGGGCGATCAGCACTCTCGGGATCCCTCCCCCATCTCACACGCCTCGGGCAGTACACATTCGCGCTCGTCTAGTTTCTCCCGCAGAGACTCGTTTGGCTCCGTCAAGGAGGACGTCGACGGTATGTCCTTGCCTACGACTGATGCCATGCGCAGGCGCACGTTGACGGTATTCCAGGCATCGCTCAGACCTTCGTGGATAGCAAACAGTCCAAGACGGGCATTGAAAAGCCCTCGTCCTCCCTGACGATGACGCTTGACCCGATGCGGACGCCGGAGTTCTGCTGCCCCTGCGGAGGCTTCCGCGGCTGGAAGCAGATCCGTTTGGGCGGCCGGCGCATGAGCAGGAGCTTCAGTGATCTGCGATTCCTGGGTCGAAGCTCGTCTCGCGGCTGGGCATGGGATGACGATGAAGACGAACGGCCGGTGGAGAAGAAGAAGCAGCCCAAAGAGCCAGAGAAGCAACGTGTGACGATAGAGAGTCTACCTGTAGAAGTACTCAGTACGTATTTTTCCCAAGGCTTTCCTGCTACAGAAACTTGATGAGCTAACTGAACAAGCCCAAATCATTTCCTACTTGGCCCTGGACGTCCCGCCGAATGGCTACACACCGCGAAACATGGACCTGGTGTCGTGCCTGCTCACGTCGCGCACTCTGCACTCGGCAACGCTGAGCGTGCTGTACCGCAACATTACCATTCCGCACTCTGTAATCTTCTCCAAGCTGCTGCGGCATCTGCGCCAGTACCCGGCCCTGGGCACGATTGTGCGGCGGCTGGATTTCTCGCACTTTACGTCAGTCGGACTGGGCCGGACGCGACAGATGAACGCAGAGATCCAAAACCTAACGTCGCGAACGCTACTGGACTGCTTGGAGCTGCTACCGAATCTGATGGAGCTTCTGTTCCAGGAGCACGTGGAGGAGGATATCGACACAGCAGTGATCCGCAAGGTGTTTACCGACTTGCCGAACCTGCGGGCGATTGACTTCTGCGCCTGCGCGTCCAAGGGCTTCTCGGGTCGGTTCCTGGACGCCATCAGCACAGACCTACCGGCGGTGTTGCCGCAGCTGCAGCGGGTGAGCTTGCACGAATGCAACAGCCTGTCACCGGCGGCGTTTGAGACGCTGCTGCCGCGGCTGGTCCACCTGACGCATCTGGACGTTGCGCACACGCAGATCACGGAGTCGGCGCTGTTCTCCATCCCGGAGTCGGCGCGCATCACGCACTTGAACCTGGCCAGGTGCACGCGGCTGACGGGGCCGCAGGTGGTGCGTTTCTTGACCACCCACCCGGCGGTGACGGAGTCACTGGTATACCTGAACCTCATGGCAGACCCGTCACGATACCGGCTGCTGGAGGCCGAAGACGTGACGGAGCTGCTGCCAAAACTTCCGTCTACCCTCCGCTCGCTCAACCTCAACGGCGCGCGGATACGCTCTGAGCACGCGCCACTGCTGCTCCCGCTCACCAAACACCTCGAGGAACTCGGCCTCAGCAATGCAGAGCTAACGACCGACGACCTCAACTCCTTCTTCATCCCTCCCGAAAAGCAAGGTCAAGACCAAGACACCGCAACTCCCTGGCAGCCGCCGGCGCTGCACTACCTCGACCTCAGCCGCGTTTCCTGCATCACGCTCGGCACGCTGGTCAACCCCAAGGCCCTCGTGCTGGTCTCGCCGCACAGTGCCCCGCTCGAGGTGCTCGAGCTCAGCGACAAGCTGATCGCGACGTTGCGCGACCGCACCAAGCCGGGGCGGTCCAACGGGTGGACGGTCCGCGAGCTGGGGCGAAGAGGTTGGTACGTTCGCGAGCCCCCTACCGGCCCGGAAGGATCTTCCCGGCGTGTCGACGATGGGTCACGCAAGTGGAAAATGGGTGCTCGGTGGTGGGGAATGCGTAAGATTCCGGTTGCGGTTGGCGAGGTTGGTGGTTTGTATGGGCATTACATGTTCAAGAAGTAACCTATTTTTCTTTTCTCCTTCCTCCTCTCTGATCTGTTTTCTTATTTCATGGTAATGGTTTGGAGCATGGCATTGATAATCAGCGTTTCTGTTGTTGTCCTGTTGTCGTTTTTGGGGCGTTTGATCGATTGATATTCTTTTTTTTTTTTGTTCGATATCAAGGAACGGAAGGTTTAACTGTGGTTGTTCTTTCTACTTTGCGAAGAAAAAGTTTCCTTCGTTGTATGTATGATACCATTGAGTTTTTCTCTTTAACAATTGCACTCGTCAAACCAAGAAAACATGTACCTAGGTATGTATTCCTGCTGAATTGTAGAGTCTCGATAATATCACATTCGAGCAAAGATAAACCACCGTATCCATACTCGACTGATTGGCATATACATACTAATCTTCCAACAAACAACATATAAATGACCGAACAGAGAGATAAAGGGGACAACGAAAAATAAAAACGAATGAATGGATTGATCGAAGAACCCCCCCCCCCCCCAAAAAAAACGGTTTTACTACTCCCCCTTCAACCTCTCCTGCCTCACCGTAAACGCCTCCTCGAGCAATTCCTGCTCTTCCTTGATATGCATCGACTTGATACCTGTCGCGACGGCCGCGCTCGGCGGACGGCCCGCGTACATGACATGGCGACGATTATGATGCTTGGTGGCGTTGAGCAGGGTCTCGATCCGCGGCTGGACGAAGCTCCATGCGCCCGCGTTGAGGGGTTCCTCCTGCGCCCAGACGATGGTCTGCGCGTTCGGGTACATGTTGTCGAGGTTATCGCGGAGTTGGGCCCACGGGAACGGATGGAGTTGCTCGATGCGCGTGATGGCGACGTTGCGCAGACCCAAGGTGGCGCGGTGCTTGACCAGCGCGGCGTAGATCTGGCCGGAGCAGAGGATGACGCGCTCGATCTGCTCTGGGGCGTCGATCTCGTTGGTGGCGTGGGCGGGGTCGGGGACGATCCACTGGAAGTGCGAGTCACCGGTGAATTCATCGAGGTTGGATCGGGCAATGGGGTGACGAAGCAAGGACTTGGAGAAGAAGAGGATCAAAGCTTGGGAATACGTTAATCTCAACCCTTTTCGTCATTAAAGCAGGGGGGGAGGCTTACGCTTCCGGAACTGTCGGTTCATCTGCCGCCGCAGAATGTGGAACAGGTTCGACGGCAGCGTCGGGTAGGCAACCTGCATGTTGCAGTCCTGGTGTTGCCGCTCCAGCTTGTCCTCCGACGGGAACACCCGTGGCTCCTCGTTGCACAGCTGCAGCCATCGCTCCAGCCGGCCCGACGAGTGCTCCGGACCCTGTCCGTCGTAGCCGTGCGGCAGCGACACCACCAGACCGGACCGCTGCACCCACTTGACTTCGCCCGACGCGATGAACTGGTCAATGATACACTGCGCGTTGTTGGCAAAGTCGCCAAACTGCGCCTCCCACATCACCAGCGCGTTGGGCGACGTCAGCGAGTAACCATACTCAAATCCAAGACTATACTTTGTTAGTAATGGTGTCAAATCAAGAGAAGAACGGAAACTACTTACGCTCCGTACTCGCTCAACGACGAGTTCGTAATCACAAAGCTACCCTGGTCCGGGCTGACATGCTGCAGCGGCGTGTACGTCGCCTCGGTCTCCTGGTCGTGCAGGACGGCATGTCGCTGCGAGAACGTTCCACGCTCCACATCCTGGCCCGAGACTCGCACGTGGTGGCCCTCCTTGACCAGCGATCCAAAGGCCAGCGCCTCCGCTGTCGCCCAGTCGATGCCCTTGCCCTCTTCCACGACCTTCTTGCGGTTGGCCAGAATCCGCTTGAGGTTGCGGTGCAGGTTGAAGTCTTCCGGCGCACCCGAGACCACGTTCGCGATGTGCCGCAGCGTGTCGGCGTCGACGCCCGTCGGCGGGTGCGGCAGCACCTCCGTCGCCAGCTCCTTGGGCGTCTTGAAGCCGTTCCACGCCGACGTCAGCCACTCCTTGCCCGTCGGCTGGTAGTCCTTGCTGCGGTCGAAGCTGTCGTTCAACATGCCCCAGACCCAGTTCTTGTGCTCATCGATGTCCTCCTTGGTAAACGTGCCCTCCGCGATCAGCTTGTCGACATACTTGTCCAGCTGGCTCTTCTGCTGCGCAATGCGCTTGTACATCAGCGGCTGCGTGAACGACGGCTGGTCCGTCTCGTTGTGGCCGTGCTTTCGGTAGCAGACAATATCCACAACCACGTCCCGCTTGAACGTCGCCCGCCAGTCCGCCGCCACCTGGCACACGTAGTTGACCGCCTCCACGTCGTCCGCGTTGACGTGGAACACCGGCGCGTCGATCGCCTTGGCAATGTCCGAGCAGTACGGCGTCGACCGCGCGAACCGCGGGTCCGTCGTGAAGCCGATCTGGTTGTTGACCACGATGTGGATCGTGCCGCCGGTCGAGTACGCGGGCAGCGAGTGGAAGCCCATGGTCTCGTAGACGACGCCCTGGGCCGCGAACGCCGCGTCACCGTGCAGCAGCACGCCCATGGCGGTGTTGAACTCCTTCTCGTCGTTGTTGTAGTGCTGGATCGCGCGCGTCTTGCCCAGCACCACGGGGTCCTCGGCCTCCAGGTGCGACGGGTTGGCCACCAGCGACAGGTGCACGCGCTTGCCGGACGGCGTCGGCCGCTCAAAGTTCATACCCAGGTGGTACTTGACGTCGCCGGACCCGCCCTCCATGGGTTCCGCGGTGCCCGAGAACTCGCTGAAGATGGACTCGTTAGGCTTACGCACGACGTTGGACAGCACGTTCAGCCGGCCGCGGTGCGGCATGCCGATGACGATGTCCTTGATGCCGTGCTCAACGCTGCGGTCGATCAGCGCCTTCATGCCGGGCACCAGCGACTCGCAACCTTCCAGACCGAACCGCCGGTCGTTGGGGAACTTGGTGGCCAAGAAGGCCTCGAAGCTCGAACTCCAGATCAGTCGGTCCAGGATGCGGCGCTTCTCGTCAACCGAGTACTTGTAGGGCTGCGGCACCTCGAAGCGGTCGCGGATCCAGTCGCAGGGCGCGCGGTCTGGAATGTGGATGTACTCGACGCCATACGAGCCGCAGTAGATCTTTTCCAATGTGGCGACAATCTCCCGCAGGGTCATCTTCTTGCGCTCCTCGGTGGCAAAGCGCGGCAGGATACCGGGGCCCAGGGTGAACTCCTGGTCGAGATCCTTCTCGGTGAAGCCGTAGTGCTCCAGCTCCAATTCCTTCGGTTTATGGTACCACAGCGGCTCCGCCTCGCCGCGGATGCCCAACGGGTCGATCTTGGCCTTGTGGTGGCCGCGGGCCTGGTACGCGCGCACGAGCAGCTGCACCTTCAGATGGTTCATCAAATCCGGGCCGGGATGCGGCAATTGTTGCGGGACGCCGGCGGCGGGAGCCGGGACAATGGGCGGCGGGGGTTGGAAGGCCTGGGAGATGGGCATGTTGCCCTCTTCCATGTTCTTGAAGTACGTCTGCCACGAGACGTGCACGCTCGACGGATCTTTTCGCCAGGCAAGGTACATCTCGTCAATGTAATTGGCGGTGTTGCCCTGCAGGAAAGAATCATTGGGGTCCTACATCGCGTATCCCGTTAGCCCTCCCTTTTCTTCACGTCCAAACCGTTTTTTTTCCCCGGTAGATATGAAGCTTACCACCCCACTACTCGTCTGCTCCGCTGTAGCCGCATATTGTCTGCGTGTTTGAGCCGCCGCACGCTCCGTCACCACCGCCAAAGGCCGGCGTGCGGACAAATGGAGGTTCGAACGCGGAGCCGCCAGAAACGAGGCCGATCTGCGGCAGGCCGCGCAGACGGAGCTGCCACGCAGCAAGCCGGAGCCGGCGGCGGCCTTTTTCAGACTCGTAGCTCTCAGCATTGAGGACATGACTCGTCACAAACTCTTTATAGAGGGTGAAAAAAAGAAAAAAGGGAAAAGACTATCTACCCGCGTCGGGACATGAAAAGCAGCGGGAGGTGTTGTTCACAAACAGGAAGAGTTCAGAGAGGGAAGTTTTCGAACAGGGACACAAGCGATAACAGTCCCAGAGCCAATTGGCCGCGAATTCGCGCAAAGAGAATTCAAAAAAAAGAGCTCAAAAGGAGTCGCAGCTGAGTCTGGCCGGAGAACCGGGAATGATGTCGTTTCGGCTATGACGTTGCTTATGTCAGCGGCGCTAAAATCGGCCAAGGGTCCAAGAATTCCAAGAATTGGCAGGGGCGGGCTATGACTTCATATACTCCGGAGGTCTTTGCAGCGAGTGTCCCAAAACGGGAATTCTATGCCTCAGGCAGCACAGCAGAGCCAAGGAATGGTGGCCAAACAAGGCACCGCCATCGAACGAATCGAAAGTCCCAGAAAGAGAAGAAATCAGAAACAGAAAATGCAAGAATTTGATTTGCGGTTTTTGATTTGCTCTTCAGAGAAGGCAAATTTACTCATGCCCAAATGTATGACTGACCCTGCTGAGGCTGTGACTGTGGCAGGTGAGGCTTTTTTGCCTGTTTGCTGATTGGCCGGACAAGCGGGCGGCAGCGGCACGGAGTCACGGGATCGGAAGGCTTGCTCAGCATTTAAGCTCCGATGATCGGCAATTCGGCTAGCGTACGGTCGCAAGAGGAAGGCGGTGTCGGTTCATCAACTCCAGACAGGACAGACCAATGTACAGAACATAGTATAGTACTTCATGCTGAGATGCTCAAGTTCTATAGTAATAATAGCAGGAAATAATAAGAATGAGAAAAGAAATCCACGACAATAGCCGCCCATCCATCAAATGCGAATATGTTCCCGACCATAGATAAAGAGGTACCCAATGCAAATTCATAACCATCATAACTCGTATCCGACAGTCTGGCCGAGACTCGGCGAGCTGCTGTTTCGGCTGTGCCCTGCCTTCCGCCGGCCAAAGTCCGCCGGGTCACCCAGGGATCGCCGCCGTGCTCCCGCTGCAGCAGGCGGAGGATGCGGCGGGAGTCCCAGAGTGGGACTGTTAGGGGCGCTCCCGCCGCGGGGAGGAAGAGGAGACAAGGGCGAGGAGGAAGACACGCGCGGATCCGCGGAGGAACTGCCATCAATATCATCGACCGTGCTGTTCTCGGGGATGCTCAGAAAGCTGCCCCGGTGGGACGAAGCAGGAGCTCCAGGCAGAGAAAGCTGTCCCGTCGTCTGCGGCGCCGGCGACAGACTGCCCACGCTGCTGCGCAGGCTGCCGTTGCTGCCGCCAAAGGCGCCCCGACGGAGCTTGCGGAGCGTGTCCAGCGAAAACTCCTCGTCGATGCCGCCCATGTCGACGAGCTGAGCCAGGGCGGGGTTCGTCGACGGCGATGACGCCGGGCCGGCCGGCCCGCCCCCGTGCGCCGCAAGCGAGATGATGGAGTTGCGCGTGCTCCATTCGCTGCGCTCCGTGATCGGCGTGAGGCTCGGCTCGCGAAACTTGCCACGGCCGCTGCTGTGCCGCCGGTTGATGCCCTCGACGCCGGCAGGACCAAAGTACCCGCCGTAATACGGCTGGGCCTCCCCGGGCCCCGTATGATGTGCGTAGAAGCCAAACTCTTGGCCGTAGAAGCCCTCGTCATCGTTCTCCAGCGCCTCCGCGTTGGCTTCCGCGATGATCTGGTCGTCTACAAACGCGTCGTTGTCGTCGTAGTTGTGGAAATCATCCAGTGGATCCTCCAAGTCTGGGGGGACGGCGGGCCGTTGCTCGGATGCATGCTGAACACTCTTTTTGTCGTTTGAAGATTCGTTGGGGCTTCTGCTCCGCTGCCCCCGTTCCTCGTCGTCCTCTTCTTCTTCTTTTTCCGCCTCATCAGCCACGCGAGCCAGGGCGTTTTGAAACGCCTCCAGATTATGTTCTGACAGAATTCCACTGGGAGGGCGCGGCGGCTCGTCGCTCGGATACTTCGGCCGCATGGCTCCATTCGGCTGCCGGTGATATTCGCTAGCAAGACTCGGCGCACGGCCAAGCGCTGCGTTTTGCTCCGCGTCAGCGTCAGATGGCTGTGCCACGTCCGTCGACCCCTGTGCCGGCTGGGTTATGGGGATCGGTATCCGCGTGCCGGGGTAGAACTGGCGGGCATATAAATGGCTGGTTTCGTCGTCAAAGATGGACTCGTCAATGGCTTTGCCGTCGCCGGCGGGGAGCTCCCCAAACTCGCCGTCGTCATAGTAGAGATCATCATCGTCGACCGATAGCGAAGCAGCCTTCTCAGCCAGCTTAGCATCCTGATTAGGAGCCGCTACCGGTACCTGGTCATGCGATATAGTAGGGACCGGTGCGACCTGCGCCGGGCCGTCGCCGTACTGCCGGGCCAGCAAATTGTTACCAGCCTTGGTCCGCGCGGCCTCTGCATCCTGCGTCGAGTCCGGCACAGTTAGATTCGAGCCCGACGGGCTGATCGGACTGGCCGCAATGGCCGGCAGATTGGGGACAAACAGCGGTGCAGGCGCCTGCGGTGGTGGCTGCGGGACTATCCCTGCAAAGCCACTGAATTCGTCATCGTCTTCCGCGTCAGCGTTGACGCCTGGGATGCGTTCCTCCAACCCCCCATCATCCATAATCGCATCGTAGTCAAAATCCTCGTCATCAAAGTCATCGTAGTAGTTGCTGGCCCGTTGGCTGCGGGCCATTGCCCGCCGCGCGGCTTCCTTCTGCTTGTGCTTCTCCTCGAGGAGTTTCTCCTGCGTTGAGGATCCGACGCCGGCCATATCAAAGCTAAACCGGGACGCGTCGCTTTTGAGTCGGGTAGGCCCATTCGAGCGCTGGCGGCTGGAATCCATGGAGCTTTTTGAGGGTTGTCGCAGCGGCGCTGCTTGCTTTGGGGGCGATGCCGTGGACTGACCTTCCGTCGTCCCGGACTGCTCAGGGGCAGAAGCATCGTTGCTGCTGAGGACAGACCCAGGCATCGTAGACGGCTGGGTCTCGCCTTTAGGCTCTCCCTGGAGTACCGGACGATGCTCGCCATGATATTGGATTGCTGCCTGTTCGCCTTCCCGCTTCTCCGTACCCTCTGCGCCTGCACCAGGCTGCCCACCACCATCCAGCCGTCCATCTCGCCCATGAAACGTCCTTCGCGGACGCGGCGCTGAAAAATCATGCACAATATTGCCCCTGATCCGCGGATCATAATCATCCGGCAGCGCCGGCATCAGCTTCGGCATATCATCCTGTCCCCCGAGAACCTGCGACGAGCGCCTGCGGCCCAGCAGCGTTATGGGATTGAGTAGATGCCGCTTCGTCTTGCTTGGCTTATTACTGCCATGATCTGCCGACGATGATGGCACTTCTAACTTTGCCGATTCTTTTTTCAGTGATGCCCCTCCCACAAAATTGCCGCCGACGCTGATGCTCCCGTCATGATTGAAGCTCGTGTTGATCCGAAGCTTCTTCTTCTTCCCCGGCGCCGGCGCATCCACACCTGTACCCCCACCGCTCACTGGGCTTCCGCTGTCGTTGTTGTTGTTCTTGCCTCGGCCACCCAGCCGCCCCCACGGACTGTTCAACATCTTCGGACTCTGACCGTCTGTAGCGACCGACGACTGCGACGGGTTTGCATGCGACGTGCTGTATGCCTTTGAACCGATACTCAGCCCATCGCTCCGTGGACTCTGACTATCATCATCCCCCTTCGGAACGATTGTCGCCGTCGCTGGTGCCGGTGCCGCCTGTTGCTTCTCTAGGACCCCTCCTTCGCTCAGATCTCCTCCCCCGACTCCCACTTCCCGGAACGTCTCTGTCAAATCCGTTGTCTGCGGAAGGCCTGGTAACTGCGGCGGGCGGTCATCGAGGAGCGTCGACGCCGTATTATAATTACCCAGCGAACTCGAGCTCGCAGCTGCTTCCGCGCCGCTATTATTGCCGCCTGACTGCGGTGGCTGCTGCTGGACTGCCGCGGAAGAACGTCGGTGGTCGCGTCGCAGGTATGAGAACACGGTGGATGGCGCCATCGTTCACCTCACCCCCCACCAGAAAAGGCCAGGGAGTGTCCCTCTTTTTTCTTTTTTCAGGCTCGTATGCGAGCGCGCGTCTTGGGACGGCTCACGGGTGGTTGGAGCGGGAGAGTCGCAGACGCATCGTGTAAATGACGCTGGTTTGTTGTCGTGTGTTGATTTGATGTTGACAGCCGTTCGAGACGGTTTGTTTCGGTGGGCTTTTTCCTCTTTCCGTCCGTTCCTCAGAATGGCTGGTCGATAAGTTAGTCGGCCGGTATGCTGGATACCTGATGATCTATCAGCCGGATTTGTTTAAAAATATTTCGTCCTATGTTGAAATAGGGAAACGTGGCGGACGCGCTGCGGAAATACGAGCCCAGACAATGAACAAGGCTAGAGCCGTCATCATTGAAAAACAGGCACACTTTTGCCGTGATGCTAGACAGAAAGAATAAATACTCTTGAGATCTTGAAGATAAAATTAAGGATATGATTCGAATCGATACTCAAGTAGGCTACATGCAAGACTCATGACTCCGGCACCCATCCTGATCTCAACAATCGAATAATATAAAAGTAAAAAGAACGTAGAACCCGAGATCCCAACGCTCCCCCAGATGCGTGTTCGCTCACTCAAGAACAAAACGATAATTCAAGACGATAACCATGCTGATTAAACTACCGCAAAACGCTCTCCCTCCAGCGATTGATAAACTCTCGCTGCCGCTCATCCATCGTCGGCTGCATTGGCCTATGCTGGGGTACATTGTATGCCGGCATCTGGATCTGGCTGTACTGGGCGTAGTGCGCCATACTCGGCGGCAGCGTGTACATCGAGGCCATACGGGGCAGTGTCTTGCCCGACGATGCGCGCCGGTCTGCGAAATTGTCCATCATGGACGGAGCGGCATGATCAATGGGATACGCCTGGAGGATGTTGGCCATGCTATGTCGCATCCTGTTGCTGTCATATGCGTACCCGCCCAGGAACTGCTCGGGCGGCTGCTGCTGGTGCTGGGTCTGAGGCCTTTCGGCAAGAAGACGCTTGCGGCGTTGCGCAAGGGTTTCCCCCTCCTCATCATCTTCAGCGGCGGCGGCTTTCGGTTCAGCCTTCTTGGGCTCCGCCTTCTTGGGTTGTTCCGCGGGCTTGGGTTCGTCCGGCTCCTGGAGCTTTTTGATTTCGGCCATGATCTCGTTCTCGAATTCGGCCGACACGACGCTCTCCATGTGTTTGTGGCCCTTGAGGCGGTGTCTGCGCTGCGCGAGCGTCTCGTGCTCGTCTTCGCTCTCGACGTCGCCGTTGTTGCCGGCGGAGGCGTCACCCCCGGCGCCCATCATCATCGACGAGCGAGCCAAGTTCATGGTGCTGGCGCGCTTCGCAGGCGCCGGGGCAGGGGTGGGGAGCGGTTCGCCGCGTAGTCGAGCCCGTCGGCGGCTCAGAGGCTCGTTCTCCTCGAGCTCGCGGCGCTCCATGAGACCCAGCGGTCGTTGCTCGACCAGGGCCGGATGCTTGCTCCTGTACAGGATGCCCAGGGGCACGTCTTCATCATCCTCCCCATCTCGGTTCTCGTCGGCCTCGGCTTCCCAGGCCAGGGTGACGTGCTTCTGTCGTCGCGCGTTGTGCTGTGCTTGTGCCACGGCGTCGAGCTCCAGGAGCGTTGAATGCATGCCAGTTGTACCTGCTGTCCGGTTCCGCATCTTTTGCTCCTGTTTGCGCATCTCCAGCTCGGCAATCAGCGTCGCGGGTCGGCCAGTGAAGACGGGCTCCTCGTACTCCTCGTCTGATCCATCATTAGTTTCTGTTTCGCTTCCAGTTGATCCGCTACTTGCGCTATCATCGGTGGAGCTGCCGTCGCCGTGATCATCCTGGCCATGACCAGGATGCAATGGCATGTTGTCGGCCACGTCGACTTCCGAGTTCCTTTGACCTGCATTGTCGCCTCGCCTTTTCTTCTCCAGCCTACGGGGCTTCTTTCCCGAACTTCTATACACATCCCTGCCAATCTTTCCTGCCATGGGATGGTCGATGAAGGCCGTCACTGGAGCGTTGACGGATTCATCGAGCACACTCTCCAGGGTACTCACAGCAGAGTGGTCCTTGACCTGCACGTCCAGCGGCGACCTGGCTTGGTCGAAGAAGACGCTCGCCCGTAGCTGTGGTGGCAGGGCGGACAGTCGTTTCGACTTTCTGTTGTCACCATCCGCCTTCGAGTCATTGCTTCCCCCAATTATCGACTCGAGGAGCTGGGTGCGGCGTTTGTTGTGCTCGGAAATCGGCGGCCGCTTGGACAGACGCTGCGGCAGGCTCAGGACTTTGGGGATCGGCGCCGGGTAATAGACCAGGTCCTGACCCGCCTGCGGCTGGTCGAAATGGTCGGCGTTTTCGGCGAGCGGAGGTTTGATCAACGACATCTGGCGCGACTGGCTCGACTCCCTGGAGTGCGGCACGAAGTGGACGCCATCAAAATCGCGAAAGAGATTGGTCGCTTGCCGGTAGGTATCGGTAGAATGGGAGGTCGTGGGCCGGTCGAACACCTCTGACTCGAAACCGCCGACTGACTGAACCTCTGGCAAGAAACTTTGGCGGTGCTGAGGGTCCGCGTTTTGTGCGGCCGCGGCGGACGGACTGTCTGAGCGCGGGGGACGCTGACTGGCCGGATCGCCATTGTTCGAGTCATCGAGAGGAATCTCCTCCAAGGGCTCGGAGACGGAGGTGGACCGCAGACGGGAGTTGGAAAACACGGAGGATCGCGGAGAGGACAACATCTTCGCGGAATTGGAAGCATAGCCCCCCGAGCGCGCGACCGCGTTGATCGACCCGGCCGAGCGCGGCGGCTTCGGCGATGTCGGGCTCGAGGTGACGGAGGCCTGCCGCTTCTGCTCCTGGTCCAGCTTGCGCAGCTCGCGGCCCAGATCCGACGAGGTTCTACTCATCCATTCCGCAAACTCCTCCAGTCGCTCGACGTTTCCCACGTAGGCCCCCTGTAAGGACTGCAGGTCCGGCGTTGGGTGACTAAGTGCGACGCCGGAGCTCGTCGACGATCGCATCAGCGGTTCTGGAGACGGCGATCGTCGCTGCGTCGATCCCGCCGCCGGCCCTTGGTTTTGATCCTCCTGTCCGGGGTTCGCTGCACGAGGCTGTTGGGGGCGATGATCCGGCCGTGCCGGACTCGTAGGATCCGGACACTCGTAGTCTTCGGCTTCCACCATTTCGTATTCGTCGCTGGCGGTGCTCTTATTCTTCTTGGGGCGGATCACATGCAACACCGAGTCGAGCGGGCCATGGCCGTTGGCCGAGGCGGTGTGCCCGGGGTGTGCGTTGCTGTTGTCGGACGCATCGGATCGACCGTCGAGCGAGTCGGTGTCATGATCGGCCTGGGCGACGGCATTGTACGCCATTGGAGACGATGCGGCGGATTCGACGAAGTCTTGATCTGACTATGGCCATGCACGGCAGGGTCGGTTGATGACTGTTGCGTAATGAGAGCGTCTCGATCCGTCCAGCAGCGCCCGGCGAGCGAGAATGAGGGAAAAACGAGGGGAGGGAGAGGGTGCAAAGGGTCCTTGTTTTTTTTTCCCTCTCTCTTCTATATTTGGGCGTATGTGTTGATCTTTCTCATGCCAGAGGTAACTTGTAGGGCCGAGATTCTAGAACAATGGTGGATCTGCCGCAAACGATGCAACCGGGATTGAGGAATGATAGAATCTACCGAAATTCAGACAAGGGACAATCTCGCAGGAATCCTCTGTTCAAGAATCACTACAGAAGTTTAATGATCCTCTTCATCCCAGGTAGGGTTGCAAAATCGTGGGATCATGGATGATTGGATAATGAGCCAATGTAAGATAACAACAACAACATACATGCACGCCCTTTCGAAGTCAGACCAAACTCGCAGGGCCAATCCTGTTTTCCAGAAAGAATAAGCCGGCCGGGGACGCGGTGTGACAATGCACCCGATGCGAGGCACACGACCTCCCTTGGCGGCCGCACTCGCAGTACTATACATACAGTACTGTACTCCGTGTTGTCTTCGAGGAGGTTGGCATGCGAGATGCTCGCGGGAGATGGAAATCAACGATCTAGACAGACGGTCGTGCTAGATACGCCGTTGACCGATCAATATCAAGTACTGGATTCTGCATGGCAGATGGTTCTTCCTATTCTCAACTCGACGGCCATGATTAAGCCAGGGCTGGGCATTCTACGTGGTGAGATCATCCGATTGACCAAGCACATGGACGGCAAGAGAATGTTGAACTTCTAGGTGTGTATTGTAACTAATGAAACACGGTCTTGTACGAGAATGTTCCACGTTCTGTCATTTTTCGGTACTCAACAATCAAAGTGGAATGATTCGTTCGTGGTCCGAAAATCCGTTTGGATGCTTAAAATACTAAGATGTTACACGTATATACAAGTAATGAAAACGTTTATCATGTTGTTTTGGTATATCCATGTAATTTACAGTATGTACTCTGTACCTCGTCAAAGACAAGGATTGTGGCCTTGAAAACCGCAAAATTGCAAGCTAACTGCATCCGGCATGCCGCGCTCTGTGATGCCTCAGGCATGATGAAAGAGCGCCCCTCGTCTGGCGCCGGATGCTTCGTCCAGAGCGCGAAAACGCGTCTTGTAGGCGCTGAAACCATGTCCTATTACGACATTGACGCCATTCTAACAGACTCGCAGGTGAGAGGAATCCCGCTGCAAATGACGATTGAGCTGACGCGAGCGCATCGGAAAAGAAAATCCCATGCACATTTGAACTTGACGTCCCCGGTCTCGGGGTCCTGGAGGGCAATCCAGGAGAACCGGTTCGCACTCCGCACGACTGCTCCATGAATGGCTACTGAAGGATTCCGACCAGATCAAAGCCGGCACGCAGGTGGACCTCCCACTATGGCTGGGGGAGATGCTCTCGATCGGGTGGGTTGTTTACCACGATCGGGCTCCTCAGCCGATACTGACAACCGTCACGTAGGGCTCGTCTCGGAACCTCGCGACTGGTCACCCTGGATCTGCCGTTAGCACTGTCGGAGCGCGTGATGAACGCGCTCAAGGCTGATCCGCGAACGGTGGATCTGCGCGCGTTGGCACCGCATTTTTACGGCCTCGGGGTGCGGATCCTGGAGCTGTTCGAGGAGGAGGAGATGGTAGATATCCTGAGCGATGTGCGTGCCATTTGAAATTCAACTCCAGTGCAGCCATTGACGTTACTGGCAGACGTTCAAGAAACGCGCCGCGGCCATCGCCGACCACGCGCATAACCCGCGCGGGGCACTGGGAGATGGGGTCGAGTTCCTGCGCGGACTGGACGAGATGGAGCGACAGCGTATGTACCCAATCCCTCTGTAGTCCGTTCTGCGACAGGCAGGGCTGAGCTTGGTAGTGTTCCGGACTGCCCACGACCGCGCCAAGGACGTTCGCATTTGGGCGGGCGAGATTAAGAAGACGAAATGACGAAGGTTTGGACATCGTTGGCCGACTACCACAGTAGAGGGATTTATGTATCGCATAGATGAGAACATGAGAACATGTTTACGATCATGAAGCATGCTAAAGCGCTGGTGAATCTAAGCTTGATACCCGAGTTTCAGGAACCGCGCAGCACCCACTTTGTTCATGGCCTCTCTGAATGAAGTATGATAGAGTTTAATGACAGGTTCAACTCATTTTCTCGAATCTCATCGTATTATTCCTGGAATAGTTAAATGAGTGTTCAGTATTGTAGACTCCGGAGATGAAGGGAGAGGATGAATCCTTCAGGAGCCGGAAATGACTGTGCGAAGAAGCATCGATGCCTCAGGCCATAATGTCCCTGCAAGGGGCATGGCTGAAACTGCCGCTGCGGGCACGACTCCGATTGGTCATTTCCTCGCTTGGCACTTCTTGGCACCCCCTGTCGACGACTGGACGGATCCAGCCATGGTCCGCCGGGTCGGAGTCCGCCGTCAGCGCGGCCCGCTCCCAAAAGGCCTTCTTCCTGGTCGCAGCAAAATTCCGCCGATTTCCTCCCTGTAAAAGCCTCCCCTTCGCATACATCCCACTTCGATTCTGCACTTGGGTGGATTTCTGCGGCCATTGACCCTCTCTGTGCCCCTCTCTGGTCCCGACGACTGGTCAAGCCAACGGAATTCTCCGTCAATGGCCGAATTCTCGCACAATCTCGCCTGGCTACTTTATGTCAATACGCTCCGATCGAGTCGTTTACGTACATCCCTGGCTCAAGGTTGCAGAAACCAGTCGGATTGAGTGGACATTGTAACGTATCCAGCACCCTTGCACTGCAGTCATGGCGGGCGTCGACCAGAATCGGCGCTCGTCCTATGGACATGAAAGCCACTTGCCCTCCATCAGCCAGCGCACCGGCAGCGTGTCGCCTACACAGCGAAGATCCTCCCGCCGGCGGTCTGCACACCCGCCCGAGCCCACTTTGCGCCGAATCACACTGCACAATCCCCCTCAAATCAACAGCCAGCTCGCCAGGTCGCAGTTGAGCGCAGCGATGAGCTCCCCTCCTCAGAGTCCGACCAAAAGCACGGACACCGGGTCATCCCTGGTCAATCCCACCTCCTCGATTCTGCAGGGCCTCATTCAGGAACAACGGGCGAGTCGGGGTTTGCGACAGACAGTGTCTGACTCGACGGACGAGATGCTCAGCAGCCACCACACGCCGCCGACTTCGCAGTCGCGCTCCCAGGATGACAGTCAGTCTGAGAAGCAGAGAATTATTGCCAATGCCCTCGCGGCGGGCCTAAAGGAGCCACACGAAATGGGGATCCGAGAACAAGCTCAAGTCAGTTGCCTTCCATTGGAATCGCTGCCCCGTGGGTTCTGCTAATCCGTTCTAGTATGTGTCCAAAATGAACAAGCTGAATTTTGATCTGAAACTCGAAATCTTCCATCGCACCCAGCAGATGCGGGCGATGGAGAAGAAACTGGAGCAGATGCAAGCCATGGCCAAGGAGTTGGAGAGGATGCGCGACCTGGAGGATGAGCTGGAGGAGCTGCGCGAGGTAGAAGAGAACAACCAGCGTCTCCGCGAGGAAAACGAGAAGCTCCAGAAGGAGCTGGATAAGAGGGACGCCGCTCTGGCCGAGGCAGTGGAGTTGATCTGCAAGCTGGAGGCCACCGTTGAAGAACTGAAGAATGCATCGGGGTCGCGGCCGTCGACATCGCAAGCATCGCAGTACAGCAACGATACCGTGGTCCAGAACCCCGAGGTCGCAAGCCCGAGGCCTCAAATCTCGGTCGATATTCCGGACCGCACGTCGTCGAAGCGAGGGACCGCGCGTCGAACCCGAAAAGCGCCCTCGTTCCTGCGTGAAGAATCCCGCGAGACGGCGACGCTGCGGAGCCTGTACCTCGCCGACAACAAATCGGTCCGATCGTTCAGCGCGTCGACGTTTATCACGGCGACCACCGACGACTCTAATGCTGACCCGCCGTCGCCGCGGCTGAGCATGCTGAGCGAGTGCAGTGAATTCACCATCCGCGACGTGGAGCCCAGCGGCAGACCCATCGATGGCCTGGAGCGTCTCGACCAGTATAACTGGGACCGAGTGGACGAAGCGATAGAGCGCCAATCTCCCAAGAAGAGCCCACTCGCCGAACAACTCATGAGCGACGCCCAAAGGGAACGAATCAATAGCTGGATCCAGCCGCAACGCGAGGTCGAAGTTCCCCGTGTACGCCGACCGCGGGCGTTTTCCGACGCTTCTCACACCACTCAGATCGCAAAACCAACCCTCGGGCCGCCGTTCGAGTGCAAGCGCACGCCCGCGCACTCGGAGAGCCCTTCACCGCAAAAGGGAATCATTGGCTGTAAGCTGCCTCCGACGCCGGACACCATGCATACTTCACAGGCCAGCACAACAGGCACGATCGTGAAGAAGGGATCATTTTACCGGAGCATGACTCGTGGCGCGTTTCCCTCGCAATCAAGTCTCGGACGACCCCGTTCTGTCGGCGAATGGTCAGCACAGCGAAGCGACATCATGGGCACGAGCGACGCAACGGAGCAAGACTCGAGCATTCGGGCCCGACGCGAGGCGAACGGGATCTTCTCCTTCAACTTGCTGGGCCGCGGAAATGCCAAAGTGACTCGGCTTCTTGGCCCAGAAAATTCCAACGATCGTCCGTATGGGGGCGATATCATGTTCAATGCAGAAGAGGTCGAGGACATCGAGTCGGAGCTGCGGCGCTGTTCCTCGCGTCGGTCGTCCCTTGATTCCACCGCGTCCCGTCGTCGCTCGACGTCGTCGCCGCCGCTCTCCCCGCAGGAATGGCTGGAAGCAGCACAGCAGGACGCGCCAGGTGATGATGATTCAAGTCCCCAAGGCCCGCCAACCATCGTCGAGCCGCAGGAGAGTGCCGTCGAGGAACCTGCGCCGGACGAGTTTGACCTGCAAAGCGAACAACCCGTCGTGCGTCCTGGCCCAGGGGAGCAGGACACCCCATCACCGCCGGCCCGCCGACGGCTATCGCTCCGCCCTCGCTTCTTCCAACGCAACCAATCCTCGCGCGACGCGGCGCCCGATGCCGCAGACAGTAAGGCAGGCGGACGAACACCCTCGCGAATAACCGCGACTGCTCCTCTCCCCCGCAGCAGCAAGTCCAGCATGCTCAACGTCGCCAAGCACCGACGGACGGGATCCGGCCCGAACTTTTCCTCCGGCAAGCCCCCGATGACCCCTCCCACCGGTAGCGGAAACGGCAACGGCAACGGCTCCATCCGGCCCGGAACCGCCGGAACCGGACGCTCGTCGCTCAGACAACACCTGGACCGGTCACACGCGCACCACAGCGTAACCGTCACGGCTGGCACATCCTCGCCGTCGCAGAATCATGATCGTCGGAGGGCCTCCCTGCTGCTTCTCGGCTGGATGAAGGGCCATAAAGATTCGTCGGATCATAAGGCCAAGTCCAACGTCGTCGACCCCGACGAACCAGCTCCTCCTCCGCCGCCGCCCTCGGCAACGTCAAACCATCATCCTGGTTTGAACTGTGAATCTGATTGGCGAGCTCGTCGTCGGTCAAGGCGGATTGGCTGAAGCTTTGAATACCTCTTATTCCTACTTCCTAATCGATCCCTTAATAGCTGTGATTTCCTTTTGTTTATCTCCCGTGTTTCTCCTGATGATACCCATGACTGATTTGTCCATGGTGGGATGCTTTGTATCGTTGTTAATTCTTTATCCTTTGGCACTGTACGAGTACGTCGTTCGTTTGCTTTTCCTGACGTGGTGACTGTTAATTATCGTGTTGAGTGATCGGAGACGCTGATGAGGCATGCTGTACATTCGTTGAGAGATTAGATTTCCTTGTATGTGTGTGTGAGAGATCCTGTCTGTCGTTCTCTGCATGTATCTCTCTCTTTCTTTTTTTTTTTTTTTTTTTTTTTTTTTTTTCCTTTATTTTCCTAATAAACCTGTACGAGTACACCAATGTTGATCGAAGGAGCAGATGCTGATTTACTGTTGTGTCTTACGAACGACCAGATTGTCATGAGTTGTTGACTATTCCAATGAACCTATCTCATATTACAGTACATGGCACGAGCTGGCAGAAATGAGCCAGGATATCTATTCGAAGTTATGCAGAGAAGCGCTTCTCAGCGGCCTTCCAGTTGAGCACCTCAAAGATGGCCTTGAAGTACTCCGCCTTGCGGTTCTGGTACTGGAGGCTATTGACGGGTTAGTCCGGTGCTAGATCACACCTCGAGGAGGAATCAAACTTACTAGTAAGCGTGCTCCCACGCGTCAACACCCAAAAGGGGAACGTATTGACCAACGACGGGGTCTTGGTTCTAATCACTCATCAGCTTCCCAATCCTCCAAATTGAGAGAGGGACATAAGGAAACCTACCGCATAGGTCTTAATCTCGATATTCCCGGTCTCCTTGTTCTTCACCAGCCACGCCCAACCACTGCCCTGGATCCCCGCCAAAGCAGTCTGGAACTTCTGCTGGAACTGGCCGAACCCGCCATAGGTCTCCTCGATGGCCTTGGCCAGGGCACCCGACGGCGGCTCACCACCGCCCTGGTTCTTGGGCGCCAGATTCTCCCAGAAGAGCGAGTGGTTCAGATGGCCGCCGGCGTTGAAGTTGATGAGCGGCTTCAGAGCCACCTGCGCCGCGAGGTCGTTGGCATGCTGCGCTTCCTGCAGTTTCTCAAGGGCCGTGTTGTAGCCGTTGACGTAGGCGTTGTGGTGGCCCTTGTGGTGGAGCTCCATGATCTTGCCGGAGATGGCGGGCTCGAGGGCGCCATAATCATCTTGTTCCCTCCGTTAGGACAGTTCTTCTTCCTTCTTCCTCCCCGGGCGGCCCCCCTTGAATGGATGGGATGTAGAACTTACAGGGAAGATCAGGAAGCGTCACCTTGGTCCGCACAAAGCTCGTTCCCGCGAGCCCTGCAGTCCGAGGAACCGTCGTCATTGCCGAGGCCGAAGCTCCGCGCAGAGCGGCCCGAGCAGTCGAGGTGCGGAGGAGAGAGCTGGCCATTTTCAGTGCGTCTTTATGGCTTCAGGAGTCGACTGCCGATACAATTGATAGTCTAAGAGACGGAAGAATGAGATGGAATTGCCAGTTTCACCTCGGAGGAGACTCGATTATTAAGAAGTCGTGCTTTTTTAGCTGTGTTTCATCAGAGGCAAACACAACGTCATCGGCTGAGACCCGTTGCTCCGGCGGGTATTCTTGGCAGAGGGTCGGAGATTTTGATTTTCCGATTAGATTAGCTAAGCTACCTGTTTGGGTAACTACCTAGGTATTACGAGGACGGACCCCTCATTCCGCCTTCTTATTACTATCCCCCTCTCACTTCCCTCTCAGTTTTGCCAAACGGGGTCTCTTGATACCTTCGTGGAACCTGTCAGCTATGCGAAGTTCTTCGATATTGACAGCATTGTCATCGCGTTCAGAAACGACAAGCGAGAGGAAGCACGAAGAAGGGTGGTGATTAAGCCACGAATCGGTACAAGCTGTCAGAACTAAGAAGAAAACCCGATAGGTACAATGGTTCGAAGTCCTTTTTGATCACCCGGTGAAGAAGGTCTCGCTCGCTCAAGCGACGTTTATCGACAAGATTTCCCAGCTGGCAGAACCCGGAAAAATACCACAGACGTCAATGGCCACAAGGAGCAACTGCTTGTGGTGCGGTCATGATTCATCCCGACATCGGGTTTGCCGGCCCACGCCTCTCAAGGTTCATGACGAACCCTGGGCCAGAGCACCACAAGGCGGCGGACGGTGTGCTCCTGGATTTGAAGAGGACTAGAACGTATGCCCTTCAATTTGGCGGTGACAACAAGCGCCACACGCATCATTCGCCGACAATAGTCTGGATCGAAAACCATCTTCGTTGCAGCGGAAAAGATCCACAACCAATAACGAGAAAGGCGGCCCTAAGGTTCCGAAGTTGAATCAGCAGGAACCGAGCGAATTTGCTCAGGTTGGGAGGGAGATAAATTAAACAGCCGACCCTCTCGAGGCTACCCGGAAAGTTACGGAAACGGTCTACTTTTTTTCTTCATGAGCAAACAGGAGGATGTGTACCGACACCCTTGCAGGTTCGCCATTCTACCAAGCTATCTCAGCGGGCATCTCTTGAGGACACACCAATCTCATCCGAAGGCTCAAACGCCCGAGTCCCTAGATGGGGTTGGACGGAGAGGAAAATCACGGCAGACTTTCACGACTTCGAACAGGATCCTAAATGTTGTTCACCCACTATGCTTCCCAGATACTGTGGGACTATTATCGACTTCAAGAGCGGTTCAACCAATAAGTGTGTGGATGTACTATATTACCGAGATATCTTCAAGACAGGACGACGGAAGGAGGAGAAAAAGTCGGCCCACAAGGAGCTGCTGCTAAACGGCCCATGAAACTATCGTTGTCTCGATCGCTACGGAGTACCGGTTGCTCGCATTCTGAACTCACACGAGGAACCATTGCATCGCCGCATCAATGCCGTCTCTGTTCTGTGGACGAAGACGGACGCCTCCACCTTGCTCCAAGGGCTGTCCGAAGCCCTTCATTGCGAAACAACTATCACGTTGGGCCTGCATTCAGATTGTGGCCGGTGGTGATGTGCCATGGAAAATGCTTCAACTGTCCTCGGCGACAAGCAAAAGGGCAAAAACGCGTCGCTCCAGTGTTTGATTCCGTCTTCGAGAAGCACTGTCTTGTTCAGTTCTCGAGGAGACACATTGCTGGGATGAGGTACGTGACTCAGAAGTTCCGGCAATCTCGTCAGGCACGCTGTGGTTTCTCGAGCAACCGTAGAGAGAGAGCTACACTGCGAGTCTCGATTTGTTCGCAGACCGCAGGCTTGATCAGTAGGCTACGAAAACAGAGTAGAGTACAGTACCTAGTTGACGGCGGGGTGAGGAGAGAAGAAAGGGGAGTTGGAAAGCAATGGTAGAAGAATTTCTCATAACCTAACCCAGAAGTGGCGACTCCGCAAACATGCCCCGCACGAGTAAACAATAGGTACCTACCTAGTTAGGTAGTTATGATTGACACGTGACTAGAAGTAAGCTTATCCACAAAAGGTACGCCTAACCTAGGTAGCTACGTGAGTTATCCGGATCCCGTGACTAGCATGCTTCGCTGCCTCAAACATCAAAGATCAAGAAATTCTGCGAAAAGTGCCATAGCGCAGAGATAAGCGACAGTTTTGAAATCAAATACAAGCCCGTCTCGGGTCGCCGCGCACAGTAGTTACGCGTTTCCAAGCGTGGGCTCAATTCCAAAGTTGACGAGGCCAATTTCAATCGGCTCTTCGTGATCATGGACTACGACGATGAAGATGAATACTCGCGTCCTTCCTTCGCCGGCTACAAACGCAAACTCGAAGATATGAGCTCCTCCGATGATGACGAGGACTCGCGCCCATCGTTTGGTTTCCGCGGGCTTCAACGCGCCGCATCCCGGTCCGAGTCGCCGCCGCCAACCATGGGCCTAGGGCGTGGCGCTGGACGCACCGCCTGGGGCAACGGCAGCATGGGGAACATGAATTCGGCAACATCGGGTTTCGGCCGGGGAGGCGCGGGAGGTGCGAGTGGAAAGGGCAAGGGAGGAGGATCGATGCCGGGGCCGAACTCGTTTGCGGCTCGCATGATGGCCAAGATGGGTTATGTTGAGGGACAAGGTCTGGGTGCCAGCGGGCAGGGTATTGTGAACCCGGTGGAGGTGCAAGTACGGCCCCAGGGCGTCGGTTTGGGCGCCATACCGGAGAAAACAAGACAAGCCAAGGAGGAGGAGAAACGCCAGGCCGCTGCACGGGGGGAAGTGGTAGTCGACAGCTCCGATGAAGAGCGCGAACGGCGGCGCAGGAGGAAAGAAGCTCGTCAGCGGGAGGGACGCAGTGGCGCGGGCACCCCGTCTGCCGCACCGAAGCCCCGGTTCCGCACGGTGCGAGAGCTGGAAGCCGAGGCGCAGGGCCTGGAAGTGCCCAATGTGCTCAAGTCGCTGGTCGACGCAACGGGCAAGGAGCAACGGATATTGACTTCCACGGCCGGATTGATGACATCGGTGCAATTCGTCAACCAGGAGGAGAGCGAGGCTCTGAAGATTGCCCGGCGGGCCCGGCACGATCTGGAAGCGTTTGTTGACGAATGGAAGGGATTGACGGAACGCAAAAAGTTTATCGAAATGGAGGAGACGCAGGTGGTGGAGGAGATTGATGTCCGACGGGTGCGGGCGGAGCAGTTGACGACGCTGGTGGCGGCGATTCAAGAGCTGGATATTGGTGATATGCAAGACGACGTTGCAAAGCAATTCGAAGAGATCACGAGGAAGCTGGAATCGATCGAGTCCAAGTACCAAGACGTGTTGGACGAGTATCGAATATCGGATGCGGCCGTTGCAGCGATCCATCCACTCTTCCGCCGGGCAGTTGAAAATTGGGAGCCGCTCAAAGATCCGTCATACCTCGTCGACTGTATACGGCGACTGCATCCGCTGCTCACCCGCCGCCGTCAGGATGTCCCGGAATTCGAAGAGTCAAGGAGACAGTCCACTACGCCCTACGAGACGATGATCTACTCGATCTGGCTCCCGCGCGTGCGCAGCGCGTTGCTCAACGACTGGTCCGTCCATGACCCGACGCCGGCAACGACGCTGGTCGTGGCGTGGAAGGACGTGGTGCCGCAATTTGTCTACTCGGGGCTCCTGGACCAAGTTGTTGTGCCGAAACTCAGTGCCGCCATCAAGGAATGGAAGCCGCGCAGCAGCCGGCGACACGGGTCATCCTCCGAGCAGAGTTCCCGCTTCCCCTGGTGGCTTTTCAGCTGGCTACAGTACCTGGATGAGCGACACACCGACCCGCGCCAAGCGACGGGGCTGCTGTCCGACGTCAAGCGCAAATTCCGCGCAGTGCTGGACACATGGGACCTCAGCAAGGGCGTCGTCGGCAGCATCGACCTGTGGAAGGAAGCGCTGGGTCGCGAAACCTTCGACCAGGCGCTACAGACACACCTCCTGCCGCGACTGGCGCGACACCTGCGCGACCGGTTCGAGGTTAACCCGCAGGACCAGGACCTGGCGCCGCTGGAGCACGTGCTGCAGTGGAAGGACCACTTCGCACCCAAGGTGCTCGCGCTGCTGCTCGTCGCGGAATTCTTCCCCAAGTGGCACCGCATCCTCTACGTCTGGCTGACCCACGACCCCAACTTCGAGGAGGTTGCCGAGTGGTTCACCTGGTGGCGCTCGCAGATCCCCGCGGAGATCAACGAGATGGCCATCGTCGACGACGAGTGGACCAAAGGCCTCAAGATGATGGACGCCGCAGCGCAGCTTGGCGACCGGGCCGCTGCGGAACTCCCTCCTCCGGAGAATGCAGATATCTCCGCACCACCTTCATCGGAGAAGGAGAAGAAGAAAAAGAAGGAAGAGCAAAAGAAGAAAAAAGCGGCCGTCGTCCACGAGGAAGTCGCCTTCAAGGACGTCGTCGAAGAGTGGTGCTCAGAGCAAGGCCTTATCCTTGTGCCCCTGCGCGAGGCCCACCCGCAAAACGGTCAGCCTCTCTTCCGGATCACCGCCAGCGCGACGGGCAAAGGTGGCGTTGTGGTTTTCTTGCGTGGAGATGTCGTTTGGGCTCAGAATCGGAAGGTCAAGGATTTGTGGGAGCCGATGGCGTTGGAGGATGGGTTGATTGCCAGGGCTGAGGGACGGTAGTTCTTCCTGTTTACTTTACCTCAATGGAAATAACGATGATAGAAGATTCTCGTAATGTATGTAGATGCATGCTGAAAATACAAGGCCGAAGAAATGACACAATGCTCATGAATTAAAAAAAGAACTATGCAATCAAACACATGTCCTATCCCAATCATTAGCCCTTGGCATTATACTTTTCGTTGAACGCATTGACAGCTAGAGGAAGAACCCGTCAGCAAGTGTGTACATCTTACCCAGCAGAACAGAAAAGGAGATGCTTACCAATAGCAATCTGTTTATACAGCCAATTCCTCGCCGCCTCCTGCTCGACGGGGATAAACGGACCATTTGCGCCGCCCTTGAGCGTGATGCTCATCCCCGTGCGCTCCTTGGAGATGCGCTGGATTTCCGTCAATTTGATGTCCCACTCTGACCGGAGCTTGTTCGCCCGCAGCAGCATGATGTGGTTGTACGTGAGCATGACGATCATGTCACGGCCCGGCAGCTCCAGGTGCGCAATGTAGTCCTCGTCGAAGTACTTGCCATCGTCCGCCGTCTTGAGCCAGAACTGGCCCAGCGCTTCGCGCTGCGAGTAAGGGCGAACGATGCCGTCCATGCCGATGAATCGCGTGAGGCGCACCCGCTCGAGGCCATCGGAGTCGAAGACCGTTGTGGTGTTGCGAACGCCTTCTGCAAGGTCTGTGTAATGACGCGTTAGGGAGGATGGAACAATGGGATAGTAGGGTATGGTAGCACTCACTGGATGCGAGATCAAAGGCTCCAATCGCAGGCTTGGTCACCACGCCGAGCACTCCTTTGCCGACGCCCTTCATGAATCCCTGGAAGCCTTCCTTTTCCGCCCCCTCGAGTGGATGGCGTGCCAGACCGCCAATGCCACTGACAATGCTCGTAGCAAAGGCGTTGCCGCCCTGCGTCACCCCGTACAGGGCATGCTTGGGCCGGTTACGTGCCTTGGCCATCCGCCGCTGGGCCTGGAACTCTTTGTCGAGAGTGGCAGCCGCCAGTCCCTTGGACAGACTGCCGGTGATCTTGGTGATACTGTCCGACAGTCCGAATACCGATTTCTTGACGAAACTCGACGCGCCTTTGGCAATACCGACGCCCAAGTCCTGAGGTCGATCGGCGACCAAGCCTTGGTACGGCTCGTAGAAAAAGTCTGCCACCCCTGAACTCACCGTGTTGAAAAGGCCCACGGGGTTCCCGATGACATCGGCGGAGCCTAGAACGACGTGGATCTGGTTCAGGAACTCCTGAGTGTAATGCTTCTTGATGTTGGAAATGAGCAAGGGAATCGACACCTTGGCATTCTCCAACACCAGCGCATTCATCCGGACCGGTGCGTCGTTGACATTGCCCACGGACATCGTCATCACATTGACAAAGAACATCAACGGGTTCGACGGCTCGAGCTTGTCCTCGGCATTCACCCGCTCCGTCCGCATAAATGAGATGTCCAGCTGCATTGGTTGCAAGTGCAGCAGCTCAAAGTACACATCCTGCTGCGCTTGCTCGAACTTGGGCTCCGGGATGTCCAAGGTTTCGTCGCAGAGGACCCCTTCCTGCTCCTCAGACCACGAGGCTCCCGGCACCTTGGCGAACTCTAGCATGGCAAACACAAAGTCTTCGTCCAACTCAAGCGTCATCTGCTGGAGAAGCACGGTCGCGTACTTGATGTACAGCACACCGTAAGAATCGTCCTTGACCCTCGTGATCATGCTGTTGAAAATCGGGTGTGATTCCATGTCCTTCCCGGTCTTTGGTACCACACTGGGGTAGAGCAGGATCGGATAGATTCCGCCGTACAACTGATTGTCAATCTGAATCCACTTGATCGTGGTATTCAGCGTCTGATAGAGGTTCGATTCCCGTAGCTTGATCTCGATCTCCCGGAATGTGCAGTACAGTAGCTCCTTCATATGCTGATTGACCAAAGAGATGCCCACGCCGCTCAGGCGAAGCTGTGCCTTGAAGGTGACATCTGAATCTTCCTCCTTGACCTCGAATCCCGTGCTTGTGGCAACGCTAGTCTGTGACGTCTGACCCGCTTTCTGTTTGTATAAACTCTTGGACGCCTTGTAGTTGGACAATACTAGAGTCTGGGTGGGCCCCTCGGCGACGATGTTGAGGTCGATGATCTTATGGCTGTTATTGCCCGGGCTTGCTGGCACCCTCATGGGAATCAGGTTTCCGATTTCAGCAAGCCGAACGTGCCTTTCCTTCCCATTGCAGGTCAGCACCAGCGACTTGCTTTTCGCGGCCGGATAATCCCAGGCATATGGCATGATACTGCGAGGCGGGAGGCGGTAGCGGATCGGACGCCAGCCGCTGCGGTCGTCAACCTCATCTTCCTCGAGGTTGGGGT
This sequence comes from Thermomyces dupontii, assembly GCF_041956625.1. Taxonomy (NCBI): domain Eukaryota; kingdom Fungi; phylum Ascomycota; class Eurotiomycetes; order Eurotiales; family Trichocomaceae; genus Thermomyces; species Thermomyces dupontii. The sequence continues at coordinate 492,720 of NW_027192312.1, read as the reverse complement.
TGGATTGATAAAACAAGAACTCCATGTCGCTCTCGTTCCGCATGGAAAACGGCCAATGCTTGGTCTCCAGGTTGAAATGGATGAAGATCGTCGCGCCCTCCATCACCACTTCGGCTTTGATCAGCCTCTGCCGTTGATTCGCTTTGGCCAGCTTCACGTAGACTGTGCCAACGTCCGCGATGTTGAACGGCGACGACCACTGATTACTGACACCGGGGAAGCAGAGACACAGCTGCTTCTCGGGAACGCGGCGCAGGAGCCTGAGCGGGATGAGGTCGCCAGCTTTCATGTGGATCACGTCAGACGTTCCCGGTTCGCGGACCTGCAGATCTTCGTGCAACTTGTTCTTGAGGATGAACCGAGGCGTGATCGTGACCACCTTGGTCAACTTGTACTTGCCTTGCCCTTCAGCAACGGATACCCCGGCCCGGAACTCTGCTCGACCATTCTCTGAGGGAACCACAACCTCGAAAGTGCTACCGATGGCATCGAAACTCTGCGGTTTACTCCACTGAGAGTTTCCGATTCTCAAGATTGACCGGTTCTTTTGGTCATCTGTCGGATAGGAGTACATATAGGGTTTCGCATGCCCATCGTGCGATTCGGTGCCGATTCCCTGGCCAACAGATGATCGCGACTGAAGGAACGACTTGTGTTGGATATCTAGATTCAGGCCGGTCTTGTTCAGAATGACGTATGGACTGTATACGCTGACCTTGAAGGCGCCTCCACTGTCTGGAATATTGAAGTAGTGCAGTTTCAGCCGCAATCGCCGGCCACGTTCGTCTCGTGACCTTTCGTCCCTCAACAACAGAGTGTCCTCGCGCCGGAAGTCCGATCCATTGCCGTTGATGATGGCAAATTCGCTTTGCCTGAAAACCGAATCCTCAAGGTCAATGCTAAGAAGGAGCAAATGTGACAAATCCACGACGTGGACGGGACTAACACCACCCTTTCGCAGGAAATTCGTCCAGTCCTTGCGCGTGTTCTTGTCATAGATGCGGTACTTGAAGTCGTACGGCAGCAGATTTTGGATCTCCACTGGAGCCGAGAGGCGCAGTTTCATGTGAGGGTAATGATTGATAATGGGATCGTTGCGGTCGAACGAGGCATTGAGCTGGAAGTAGAAGGGAGGCAACTGTTGCCCAGCCTCCCCACGACAGGCGATCGTCCGTGTCGGCCGTCGTAGCAAGTCTTTCCAGTATAATTGCTCCGTAGACCAGTCGTAGCCAAACCCAGGATCCGGCCGGACAAGCAACTGGTGCATATACGCCGATCCCACAGGAGCTGGCCGACTTTGGCCTGGCAGGATCTTTTCGATCTTGAGGAGATGCCCATCATCGGGGCTGTAAACACCCATCTCTACTGGTATCTGGGTGTTGTTCTCGAGCAGCAATGGCGAACGGAAGGTGATGTACTTCACGTTATCCGTGCCCAGCTGGACATCAACGAGCAGTTTGTGCAGCACGCGGTCCTTTTTCGGCTTGAGGTTGTAGAGAGTCTCCCCTTCCCGAATAACGGGTATGTTGTTGATGGTGTCGAAGCCGCTGCCCTCCAGCTGAATCCCAATCCGGCCAGCGTTGCCCTCGGGAGTGAGATGCTCACGCATCGCTGTGGCTTCCTCGAATCGCCATGGATATTCCTCACCGTCGCTCAACTTAGCAGCCGGCGCACCTTCGGATGCAGCATCTGCCCAAACACGAAGGTCAAAGCCCGTGTAGTTTCTGATACGATATGGAGCATCGGCGCCACGTGGTTTCGAGAGAACGTCCTCGTCCGTCCTCAAGAATTGGAACGACTTCGACGCGAGGGCGATGGTCGCAGAGGTGACAGTCAGTTCCAGAGTCTTGTGAGAGTAGGCGTCGATGGAAAAAACATCCGGGTGAAGCTCTTTGGACACGTGGAAACCCAGCTGCCATGGTTCAATCAGGGGCTCCCACGCAGACTTGGAGAAGTTGTAGACGTTGATGAACGTATCAATCTTCATATCAGCGTTCATCGTGGATGACCAGTCACGAACGTCGACCTTGAATTTGTGAACGGTCCAATCGAACAGCGGCAGTTCATGGAGGTCACCGATGAGAATCACTCGGATGCCATCGACTTGAGCGCTCAGTTCTTCTCGTCTGACGATACCCGACTGTTGAGTTCCTCTCTGATCGGGAGCTAGTGAGCCGCGCGTGGGCACGGGCGGTTTTGACTTGCTTCCGAGGGTCGACCGTCTTCTGGACCTCTTGTCACCCATAATCTCTTTCAATTTCTGAGGCTCATCCGTGCCGTGAGACTCGAACCTCTTGTTTCTCATTTCAGACACCTTGTTCATGATTTGAAGAGCAATCAAGACGTCTCGAAGAGAAAGGCGCAGAACAAGAGGTTCCAAGTGCATATCTATGCTGGTGGACGCCATGCCGTTTTCCTTCGGACGACTATCGACGGAAATGTCCAGGGTAAAGTCATCGAGAATCCGAAGCCTGCTTGTCTCGAACTTGTCCATTCGGCATAAGAACATGCCGACCTTGTTAATCTGAAGCGTTGACACATTCTGGTGAGAAAACAGGAGTTGTTTCGTCCCGAGAACAATCGCTTCAGTATTAGCGATTGTTGGATTCGCGATGAGGATAATTTGAGCATCGACAATATCTGCCCTGAATGACACAGTCATCTGGCTCTGAGACGCTGTATTCTCTTGCGGCGGCGAGATTGGACTCCTGCCCACACTTGTCCCAGGACTGGACGCTGAGTCAGACTCGTCGAGCTTGTCATCAGACTCCTCGACGGCAACGGGCTGCTCCGGTGCAGAGAAAGCTTCGCTTGCAAACGACTGCAGGGCCATCAAATAATCCAGGGCGAAGATGATTCGTGGACTGTCGATGGTGCACATGACAATCAGATGCCTGCTCGGTCCAGGAGACATAGATATGCTAGCTATGAACTGCTGCTGGACATCATTGTTGATGAGCGACATAATCTTCCGGAACTTGTTGACCTCATGTGAGCGACTGTCGCGGATGGAGAACGAATGGATCAGGAGTTCGGACTCCAGGGCGCCGTCGCTCAGCATGCGCACCTTCACCTTGGTGTCATTCAATGCGAATTTAGAGAGACTCGACGCCTCCACTGGGCCGACGGGTTGGCCTTCTTTGCCCATAATCAGCTCCAACCCAATGCGGTCGGTTCTGAAAATCATGTCCAGCTTCACCCATGTTTCTTGGTCAGGATCCAACTCCGGATTCTGCGCAGTGGAAGTCGGTTGCTCATTGGTCTCCGAAGGTCTCTCTGTTTGCCCCGCGGCCACTGTCGGAAGGGATTCGATGGCTTCCAGCTTCTGTTGCTCAATGTCTGGCGTAAATGCAGCCGGGACCGCCTTAGAAATCTCGAGTAAAAACCTCAACTGAGCCTGAGAGATTCGCAGGTTGATGGGAGACATTGACCCTTCGACTTCGATATCAGGCCGTGGATTATCCGGTTGGTGCTCGAGGTAGCAGATGGTAAAATCTAGATTGACTGTTTGGATAATCTCCAGCTCCTCGTGTGAGCCATCTTCGAAGTAGAAGTCCGAAGTTAAACGAATATTGCGAATCCCAGCCGTGATTACGTTGACTGCAGGGCTTCCCTTGCGATCATCGAGAGGGACAAAGGTGTTGCTCGCATAGATCTCTCCAAGATTAGCGGTAATGGTGTCGCGTGAACGGCCATGTGCCTTGATTCGCGGAAAGACAACGATCGGAGCTCTGACCACGACATCAAACCGCATCCGTGAGGCATTCTCCTGCAGCTGAGTCGCTTGGTTGGCCGCTGCCTGACGGGCGGCATTGAAGATGGCCTGCATCTTGCCAAACTTCACCAGGAAGTTGACGATCTTCCTGTAGGGTTCCTCCAAGAAGTTGATTTTGACCGATCCTGATCTCAGATAGACCTCCGAATCAAACCCAGGATAGTCTGCGGAGTCGGGATCGAACGTTTGGTACTTGAAATCCGCAAAATTTTCTCCTTCAATGGTCAGCAGTCTCCGAAGCGCCGATTCTTCTGAGGCGCCCGTGTTGACATCATCGATCAACGTGAGGCTTCCAATCCTGGATTGAATCTGCATGGTTTTACCGACAAGGAAGATGCCAACATCCGCGGTATTCAAGCCGAGGGTCGCCAGCCTGATGCCGTCATTGTTCAGGATAAACGCGATGCTCTTGAGGTTCGACCTGATTCGCAGTTTTCCAGCCTCCGGGGCCTGGGTAGCTTCCTCCTGCTCGGGAAGCTCCTCAACTCTACCTTGTGTTGGCCGTGGGAGCTCATTGGGCTGATCGCGATTGGAGAACGTCAGGAGGATGAAGTCCAGCAGCGTCAGGAGCGTTCGCCTCGTGACGACAACATTGATCGTAGATACAGCAATATCGATGATTGTATTGATGCCCTCGTAGGCTGAATGAAACTCTGGAGACTCCGGTTTGACACGAATGAACTTCAGGTTGAAGAGGTCTTTGTCTTGTTCGGCATCGAAACCCTTGGAGGAGATGATCCGCTTAAATTCAGGGGCGGGGTTCTCTTCAATATGGTCGTCGACGGTAAGGGATTTGAGGAGCAGCTCAGCAACCATGTCGTATGCGCGCAAGTAGTAGTCCAAATAGAATCCTTCGGCCACCAACTCGGCGAGCAGCTGATCGGGCTTCTCTTCCTTGGGATCGGCCTTGAAAAGCGAACCGCGCAGCTTCCCAACGGTGAATTTGAACTCGAACTCTCTTTTGTGTAGGCTGACGGGCCGCTTTTTCTCGCGCTCCGCTTTTTGGCGCTGCTGCGAGTCTTCGGTATCGGATTCATCCATGAGCGGCATCTCTCTCACCACGGAGGGCTGCAGAGAGGCAGATCGAGCTCGCGTAGCCGCAGTGACAGAGACGGCGCTGACAGCTCGTGGACGGGTAGCAGTGGTGTATTCGGATTCCGCTTCGTTGAAGCGAGGGATAGCGATGTCGATGAGTCTCATCAAGTTCTTGTACTTTTTATCCGACATTGACGCATGCAGCTCGGGGAGATGGCCTGAGACGCGAGTCCGGGTCAGGTCCGTTGAGTTGGGGACGATACACAATTCGAGCACAAAGTCCATGTTGATGTGGTCGATGATATGCAGATTCTTCGAAGGTTCGTCAGCGGTTAGCTGCGCTTTTGACTCCTCTACGCCAGGTCCGATAAGCAATTGGGTCGAGTCCAGCTTGATCAGGAACTTGTCGTATAGCAAATCCTCTAGTTGCCGATAGTCTTCTTCCTCGTACGGTCTCTTCTGTTTTGATTGAAGCTCCTTCATCGTTTCACGATCGACCAGTTCACTGTTGACCCGAATGTGACCTGCATCAAGGACCAAGCAGGTGGCAGATGGCTCCCTGAGATTCTCGGGGATGATGATGAGCGGCGCGTGGAGATCAAACTGGGCATCGATTTTGCGGTGCTCCTCGAGAGCATATTCGAGCCCAGCCCTTGTCTGCTGCCTGATTTCTTCGACTGTCGCCCCGGCGCTGTCCAGGAGAGCCCCGATGGACTCCATGTGCCGCTCGGGAGGCTGGAAGAACTTCACTACCTCAACAACGAATTTGGGGTTGTAGATCACTTCAATGCTCTTGAGCTTGGCCTTGATGGCGGTGTCCGCGTCGCTTTCGAGAGGATTTTGCTCCACCTGCAGATGGAATAGACTGTCTTCTTCCGCCGAATCCTCGATGCTTCCCTCTGCCCCTAGATGCTGGGATCTGACGGACTCGGTCTCGTTCGCGTCGACATCGGCACCTTTAACACGGACAATTTGAGGGAAAAGGCTTTCCGGCGTTGTGCCATCGTAGACTCTCAGCGCGCCAAGGTTAAGATCAACGAGAAACGAGTCGGGTCGTTGCAGCGCCTTAGCTCTGAAGTTGTCGAAAACTAGCCGCATGACTTCGGTCGCCGCACCGTGCGGATCGCGCTTCAAAGTCAGGCTGCCGGACCGGAGACTTGAGTTGACCTGCATCTTGATGGACTCCCGAGGCAGATCAATAGCCTCAGCAAGGGCTTTTTTCTCATCCCAGTCAATTGCATTGTAGAGCTCCTGGCGCTGCTCCTCGGTCATCGTCTCCTGTTCGTCCTCCTGCTTCTTCGAACCCCAGATCCATTCAGTCCACGTCTGGGCACGCTGAACTTTCTTGATGCCAACGTTTTCTTTTCGCAGCTGGTTCCTCGCAAGAGATCGCCAGAAGCGCAGGTCTTCGTAAGTGTACTTCCTTTCCAGCCGATCCATTTCCGAGAGTTCCTCAGAGGTCAATGTATCTTCCCTTTTCTTCCTTTTAAAAAGGTCAATGTAGGCGATTCGGTCATCTCGCCGTTCTTTGATGTAGTCCCACGTCCAACGCCGATTGCGCTCGTGGATCTTTCTCAGAACAGCATGGCCTGCAAATCGGAACCAAGCCCGCGGGTCCTCTTTCGGCGTCGATGTTGGCCGGAACTTCTTGTGCTCTTGGTGGCGGATGAAGTAGTGAAACAAGTCGACCAACATCAAGGCGTCCCGGTACTGGTCACTGTCGAGCACGAAACCAAGTTCGTCGAACAGTAGCCGGGTCCGCACTCTGGGGCGGTCGAGCTTGCCCGTCTTGTCCATTTCAAGACCCGCGCGGCCGTTCACAGGACGAAGGATGTACTGGTTTTTCTCATCAAGCGCGATCCCATCCCTCAGTTTCTCTATGAGCTCCTCGCGACTGATTCCTTGAGCCTCTGCGCCGAATCCAGTACCGCGGCCAGTCCCAAGTAGCTCCGCATCCGTGTTCCAATAAATCGCAAGGGCGCCGAGGGTGGCCAACTTGTGCGCTGTGCCAGACGTTGACTGGATAAAGGTCGGGCGCCATTCCGAGTCGGTGCTGACCGCGCTGAGCTCTTGGAGGGTCACGCCGACGGCGAACGGATGTCCTGGGGATGCGATGGAGTCCTCGTAGCGGATATGCACATTCCTAATGGAGATTTGAAGGTTATCGACAATGGCGGTTATGAAGCTCTGGGTGAAGCTTTGATTTCGCCGTTGTTCCTCCTGTGTCATTCCCTCCGCATTCCGCTCTCGAATCAATTCGGCGCTCTCGAGTCTTTCCATTTTGATGGTATGCGCCCGGTTTTCCTCCTCTTCAGGGTCGTAATCCACGTCTTCCTTGGGTGCGGCCAAGAGGAAGACATCTTCGATATCTATCTTGACCGGCTTACCTCGCAGGTTGGACCAGGGTATGGACAATGTCAGCTCTCCAAGATGGCCTTCGACGACGTTCAGGGGCAGGCGGAGTTGGTCGAGAGCTTCGCGACGCAGCTCGAGGTTATGCAGCTTGACATCTCCGGACCAAATGCCAATATTCAGTTGTTTGGCGTCAAAGTTCTTGACATACATGCCTAGGAAGCGGTTGAGGAGGTTTGCGACGACGCCCTCCAACATGGTGGGCGATTCGGCGGCCGTGACCCAGGCCTGGGACTATCGTTACGGTCGCAAGATCTCGTGGTGTCGACGCAGCGTTCCGGAGAATTGATCTAGGGCAAAGGCGGCATATCAATCATCTACTCGGTTCTGCTTTCTGGCTTCAATATGAGGGGCCGCCGGAGAAGGGCATGCACTAGTACTCACCAACCGCAGCGGCATGCGAAATGCCTTGTTCAGTCGAGCCAGGGAAAATCTTCCATTTGAACACACTAGCTCTCGAACGCGAGTCCTTATGCGGGATGGTTCCCGCTGGGCTGATTCGGCATGCAAATCGATCTGGCAGAAACGATGCTCAATGAGAACTGGAGCCCGACAGCCCTCCAGAATCCAGCAGCGAGACACAGCTCTGGGCCAGACAAAATTGCGGAACGGGCAATTGAACGATCTCCCGCAGAAAATACTGGAGTCGGATCGTAAATAAAATTTCTGAATTGAGAATCAGCAGAGTATTTTCGGCTTGACTGGTTCCGTCCGGGATGGTGAGCAAGCCGCAGCCGACGCAGTGACGTCGTTTCGTCTCTTGGCTGATCTCGCCGCAGCACTAACAGTTGAAGCACTCTTCAAACCAACAGAATCAAGGTCGTATCGGCTGCATGGATCGATCTAGACGTCGCTTGATATGCGAATTGCCTAATTGCGGTATTTGGCGAGATTCATTTGTGTCATATTGTCCTGTTCCCAGCGGCATCACTGATACCTACTGCCTCCGTACTGTGTAGTATATTCCGTACTAGTGAAATTCTTTCCAATAATCAATTGGAGCTACAAGTGGGATTGTTACGAAACGAGCAGCTCTCTCGTGACCAAATCTCTTTTTTTTTTTTTTCATCCCCATCGCCAGGTCCCTTGAACACTGCTTTGTGGCCTCAGGCAGAAACTGAATGTTCAATTGCGCAACTGGTTTTTCCGCCCCGCCGGACACAAATCGCACCTCACGATTCCATCACCGGGAGAAACCGCGGGATCGCCCGGATTTTTGCTTCTTGCAGCTGTCAATTCTTCAACGACCGCCCACCGAGAGCTCACGCTCCTCTCTCCACTCCATCCTCTCCTCTCTGATACCCTGTTCCAGTCAATTGGAACGTTGTAATTCTCCCGGTCACCATGCTCTACCGACTTTCCGCTTCTCGCGCGGCTTTCCGCGCTATCTCGAGCCCGGTCACCCGATCCTCGATCCCGAGCAATGCTTTCCGGGCTCAATTGACATCGTCGGCCCGTGTCACTCCCCGTTATACCCCAATGCCGGCGCAGAAGCTGGCTTTGGCGGTTCGCCAGCCAGTCACCACGGCTCTTGTCCGTCATGCTTCTTCCACCGCCAAGTCGCCACGGGTTAGCGCTCCGCTTGAATTTTGAAGAATGGGACGGGATGATTGACGAGAGGAATTACAGGCTCCTGATGATGATGTGGACATGATGGCGGGCATCCGAAGCGATGTGGTATGTCTTGGAGAAATGCAATCGATCAGCGCATATCTCAACTGACTTCCGTGGCGCAGAACGTCATCAAGGACACCTTTAGCCTCAGCGCAGTTCCCAAGGAGGCGCTGTACATTGGACTTGCCGGCGTTGTGCCTTACCTGGGCACTTCGCTGAGCACTGCCTACCTCGCTTGGGAGATGAACAACCAGGCGAGTCTCGGCTCGGGCTATGTCCTCTCCGGCGACACTGCGTCTTTGCTGCTGCACATCATTGAGCCCGTGCAAGTTGGCTACGGCGCAGTGGTAAGTTACAGCACTCATGGTCGAGACGAAATGCAGGATGCTAAAGGTACCTTTTCAGATGCTGTCCTTCTTGGGTGCGATCCATTGGGGTCTTGAGTGGGCCGGGTATGGCGGTAAGCAGTCGTTCCGCCGCTATGCCACGGGCGTCATTGCCACCGCCGTTGCCTGGCCCACGCTTCTGCTGCCCGTGGACCAGGCCCTGATCTCGCAATTCCTCGCTTTCAACTTCCTCTACTACACAGATGCCCGCGCGGCCTCTCACGGATTGGCGCCTAGCTGGTACGGCATGTATCGATTCGTGCTGACTTTTGTGGTTGGCGCGTCGATTGTTGTTAGCCTGATTGGTCGCGAGCAGATCTCGCAGAGCTTCCCGGAGGAGCACACCCTGACGGAGAAGATCCAGGCTCTCCTGTACCTCCGCAAGAAGGAGCTTGAGGAGGCCAAGCGCAAGGCCGAGGAGCAGAAGGAGGCCGCTTCGGAGTAATCTTTCCACGCCGAGGATTTGAGGCGGGTCTCCGCCGTTCTCTGGTCGAGATTTCCTTTGTCCGGCTTGTGTAAATTATGTCCGAATGCGAGTTAAGGAAAGTTATAGAGTTCAACAGGTAGTCCTATATACTAGTACTCTCCACGAACCCTTGGTAGTCGTAACCATTCTACTGTATTCGTGTCCGAAGCTAGGGTTCCGAATTAGCAACGACAGGCCGCGACTAGAACTCATTGCATCCTTTCAACAACACATTGATAATCTCTATTCGCAGTCTTGGGATAATTGTCCACCAAAGGCAGCGGGTCATGACAAGTCCCAATGTGCATCTCCACCAATACGTTCGCGATCATACTATCATCTCACTGCCTAAACACCTTCGGTCTTTTAGAAGAACACGGATTGGGATCGGTGCCGTAATGGTATGAGCAGTCTCGTAGTCGAAATCGTAATCGACATTGTTGACGTCTAGAACAAAGAGTCTATTTTCCGGGGTGAGTAGAAGTTTACTGCTAGGAAGCGCGTCTGGGTATCTGAATAACGTTCACGAAGGGACACAAAAGGGCGAATTAATACGCTGGGTCGAGCTGTTTTCGAGTGTCGCCCAAGATTCGAATTGCTGCTGAACAACCAACCGTGTCGGAGGAGGTTCTTGATGATATCTGAAATCTGTCCTATGATGGACTCGCGGATTCCTTGTTTCGATTTTTCCATTGTACAGCGATTATGATGTTGGACAGCTAGAGGGCAAGTGGAAGGACTGTGCACGTCCGACATTATTGCAAGTAAAACCTCTGAATTTCCGAGAATACTTGAGTAAGGTGCCAAGACACCGTGTGCACAGGGACAGTCAATGCACGGCTTTTTTAGTCTCGTTTTTTTTCGAACTACTTGACGTCTTGTAACGCGTAATACTACCACCATCCTGTTCATTACTGCTTCATACCAACTTACTCCTGTCAAGTTGTCAACAATTCGACCGAAAGTTGCAGAGATGGTGAATGAATCCGATCTTTCTGCGGCTCTTTCGGAGCTCTCGATCCAGGAAAACCGAACTATTCGGCAACGGCCAGGAAGTATGGGATTGAGCGAACAACCCTTATGAGGCATAAAGGGAAGGCGAACTCGCGTCAGTGTGCGACTGAGCTAGACCACAAGAAGCTTAAGAATGCGCAGGAGTGAGGAAATCAAGTTCCTCACCGGCATCTGGTTCCCTCCCTCGCATTGAGCAATCAATAGTTGCGAACACGACGAAGACAGGAGTTGGAGGGCGCTGGGTATCGCCGTTCATCAAGCGATACGAGGACCAAATCCGCAGCGTCTACGTAAAGCCGATAGATAGGAAGCGTCAGCTGACAGACATCGCGGAAAAATCAAGAACAGGTTTGAGCTGGTGGACTGCGTCCGGACATTGAGCAGATTCTCGGAGATGCCTTGGACGCTGCGTTCGACCGAGATCTCATAAAGATACGATACGAGAATCTCGACCAAACTCTCAACAAAAAAGTCGATAAAACCAAGCGAAGGAAGTTGTTGGGCCTGATCGACAAGGATCAGATCGGAGAGGACCAATTTTTCTCTGAGCGAGAAGTTGGGGAGACGATGGAAGCCCTTGAAGAAGCAGAAGCGGAGAGAAGTCGGATGGAGCAAGAACGGCGGGATAAACGGGAGGAACAGGCCAGTCGACGCGTGTTCGGAGAGGAACTTTGAATCCTGGGACCAATAGGAGCAAATCTGTTGCCTGAAGAAGAGATCCGGACCCGATGACAACCGAGGGAGGTGAAAAAGGCTCAGCGAATTGCCCTGAACCAGCAGCGTGGGGAGGAGACGCAAGGGGTTGACGTTGCAACAGCACTTCCGTCAGTACCGCCGGAACGGTCAGGGGGCCGCCAAATTTTCCTCGGCCTCGGACCAGCTTTGAGACCGCGGGCCGCGCGAGAACCTTCCCAGACCAGTCGAACAAACGCCCAGAATCCTCTCCGGCCGCGAACGAGCCAACGCAAGCAGCGCCGTTGACATAACAACGCGTTATTGCCTTGGTGCTCGGTACAATTTTTAAGACACACGATCAGATTCGTGCGGGCAGAAAGAACATCAACACAGTAGCTTGATGTAAGCAGATAAATTTCGGTACATGTAATCCATATGCATTTTTATCAACAGTAATGTTTGATACGATGTATTTCAACTGTTATGGACGGTGTATTCGATTTCAAATATTTTGTACAGTCAGAAACTTTTTTTCTGTAGGTGTGCATTGACTGTCCCTGTGCACACGGTGTCTTGGCACCTTACTCCATCCACCATTCATAGGCATTGATTGCCCATCACGCTATTCCATTTTCGGTTAGGTAAGCAAATTTGGTAACGACAGTTGACGACGACAAACCCTGAACCCTAATCACGAGACACGAGATGCGACACTCAGGTCACGACCTTGCTTTCTTCAGTTCCTTTGGTGATGGGACCGGTCAGATCGAAAGTTTCATAGCTTTCCATCTCTACTGCTAAACAAGTGACGTCCTTGATGCCTCAGTTCTTACTGTTTCATCCTTGGCAGCATTAAACCGTTTCCGGCCCTGCGTCGTGGCTACTGACGTCACTGATATTGCCCCGGATGTCACTTCTACCGCGGACCAGAAGTCGATTCCCGCACTGCAATCTGTTCACCCATGTAGATACATGGCTTCTGTACATAGCAAAATCCCCTGCATTGTCTATAGGAACCATTTCAATCGTTTCAGACCCAAGTATATCGCCGAATTCTCACTATTCCTCCAGGCCATGCCTCTGCAACGCCGTCGGGAATCAATCATTAACAAAACCAAAACCCATGACGGCAACCGTTCGCTAATTCAGGATGAGAAACATCGTACCGATAATCTCAAGGAGCGCTTCATCGGCGCTATTGACCAGGGAACCTCCAGCACGAGGTTTATTATCTTCGATGCCACCGGTGTGCCCGTCGCGTCTCATCAGTGCGAATTCAAACAAATCCATGAGCATTCCGGGTATGTTCTCACAAAGGCTGAGCGGTGCATTGTTCGGAATTGACAGGGCAAGCCGCGCAGATGGCATGAGCAGGACCCCAAGGAGCTACTCGGCACGACCGAAACATGCATCGAGGAGGCAATGAAGGCTTTCCAGAAGAAAGGCTATTCCAAGTCCGATCTCGAATGCATCGGCATCACCAATCAGCGAGAAACTATAGTTGTGTGGGACTGGGAGACCGGAGAGCCGCTCCATAATGCCATCGCCTGGCCGGATACTCGTACCAAGGGCCTTGTCCGCGAGTTTCGGGCCAAACCGGGGGCGGAGAACCTCATCAATGTATGTGGATTACCGTTGTCGACTTACCCTACGGCCGTCCGCCTGGTGTGGCTGCTGCGTCATCGGGAAAAAGTCAAGCGGGCATACGACGAGGGCCGGCTAGCCTTTGGCACGGTCGACTCGTGGCTGCTCTACCACCTCAACGGCGGACCAAAGAGCAAGTTCCATCTGACCGATGCCACCAATGCATCGCGGACCATGTTCGTGAACCTTCGCACGCTAGAGTATGACAATGAGCTACTGGATTTCTTTGGACTGGACAGGAATAAAGTACGATTGCCCCGAATCGTGCCGTCAGCCGATCCCATAGAGTTTGGTCAGGTAGAGGTCGGTCCGTTGCAGGGCACCCCCATTGCGAGCTGTCTGGGAGATCAGTCGGCTGCACTAGTCGGTCACTGCGCGTTCAGTCCGGGGACAACGAAGAATACTTACGGCACGGGATGCTTCCTGCTGCAAAACGTGGGCCCGGAACCCGTGATCTCCAAGCACGGACTCCTGGCGACAGTTGCCTTCCAACTAGGAGCGAAGCGCCAGCCCATCTACGCGCTGGAGGGCAGCATTGCCGTCGCGGGCAGCGGTATATCCTTCTTGATGAACAACCTGGGATTCTGTCGCGATTCGCGCAGAGTAAGCGAAATCGCGGCATCGGTGCCTGACAGCGGGGGCCTCGTGTTCGTCACGGCATTCAGTGGGCTGTTTGCACCGTACTGGATCGATGACGCCAAAGGAACAATCTGTGAGTGAACCAAGCAATACTTACTCGGTGAGATGACCATCCTGCTGATATGAATTTGCTCTGTCAAATAGTCGGCATCACGCAGCACACGCAACGAGGGCACATCGCCCGAGCCACCATGGAGGCGGCATGCTTCCAAACCAAGGCGATCCTCGACGCGATGGAGAAGGACAGCGGGCACAAGGTTCAGTCGCTCGCCGTTGATGGCGGCATGAGTAACTCGGACATTTGCATGCAGGTCAGTCCATTGTCCCAGTTACAATCTCGAAAAGGCTGACTCCTAGATGTAGGCACAAGCAGATATCATTCAAAGGCCCGTTGAACGACCTGCGATGCATCAAACGACGGCACTAGGCGCAGCCATTGCTGCCGGGTTTGCAATCGATATCTGGTCATCCTTTGACGAGTTGAAGGACATGAATCGAGCTAACCGCACGGTATTCATGCCGACTCTCTCCGAGGCAGAAAGTGCCAGAATGTACAAAAAATGGACCAAAGCGGTTGAAATGTGCCGAGGATGGCTGGACGCTGATGAAGTCGAAGTAGATGTGTATAGCGACTAGTGACTTCCATTCACATCGAGTTGGATACCCGAGTTTTTCCAATGAGGATTTGAATACTTGTCATTTATTACCTCCTCTGAGCGCAAGGACTGAATTTTATAATCTAGATGTTGTTTCATTAGAGGTAGGTGTTAAACACCCTAGGTCGTTGCCGATCTTCGGAAAACAGCAGAGGTGAGTCAAAAGGCCAATAACGCTCATACTAGGCCCTCTCCTTGTCGGTCCGAGCCAAGTTCTCCAGAATCCAACACTTAACTTCGTCAAGCCCCGCCTTCCATTGGTCATACCGTTCGTGCTCGATGAAGCCATTGTCCGGCCACAAATCGCATTTGCTCCTTGACGTGGGCAACAAGCTTCGGCTCCTTCCGCACCTTCGTCGCTCTCAAGCTTCTTACGCTCCAGATCTGCTTCCAAGAAACCGAGGGGGAATGGGTCCTACTCTCAGTGATAGCAGGTAGGTCCTTGAGATCGGTTAGAAGCGCTCGGAGATGCGCCTCGCCGTATTCAAACATGCGGTCGGCAAGAAATATCAGCCTCAACCCGTCGTTTTTCGAAAATCAAAGACTCTGTATAGGTCTGGGCTTTTAGCATGCATGAGTTTCCGCCACCCAATGAGGTGTTTTTGGCGGCATATTACTGGAAGGCCGCATAGCGTTTTCCCCGTGGTAATCCCAAGAGGTCCGAAAGTGGTAACAGGTCGAGAGTTTCTGGAAGGGAGCCGTCCCAGACCAGAAAGGCTGGGTCGGGGCTGCGGTAGAAGAGGAGTGCGCTGTGAGTGGACTGCCAGTCGATGATACCCGTAATCTCTTCCGGATGGCGTGGATCTACGAAGACGTTTTGACTATGCAGAACTTTATGCCACGGTAAGGGCGAGTGATCGCTCTATCTTGGGGGATAAGAGTATCGCCAATTTGTCGGTACCACGCTAAAGCAGTGCTCTTCTTTTCCGGGTCCGGTCGGTAGAGCCTTGGCCCTCAAAACAATGGATGCTATCTGCTTCGGAGGTTTCAGAGATCGGCATGCTTTCGTTTCTCGCGTCCCAATCGCTTGCAGATACTGCGCCAGGGACGTCCCTAACAACATATCAGCAATCGCAGTTTGCTGACACAAATCACAGCGCACATGGCCCTCTATCGACATTCAAAGTCGATCTGCCTGCATCATACCAACTCCGTCCTGTATCAGGCCCAATGGTACTAAATCTTGAATCTCTAACAACCTTGTCGTTTTTGATGCAATGGTGGTCATCCACTGGTGGTGGAACATCTCCCCTATAATACAAGCTGCCGTAATGGGAGAACGACACGCTCACCCATTCCTTTTGAAGGCGTGTCATGGCAAGAAGCAACTGGATCCAGTCTTTGAGGAAGTTTCATCGCGTTCCAGACAAGGGACATGGGAACTCCTTCAACTTTCTCCATGATGATAAATTCAGCCCCAACTGGGTGTGACCCAGCTTGCGAACTCCATGCTTATACACGTGGCGCTGGAGCCTCAAGAACGTTAGCCATCTTAGCAAGACTCTGGCTCAACGGACTCGGAAGAAGACTCACAAAGTCCATCGTAGCGACTTCGCTGGCAGTAGTAAAATGCGGAAAGCCAGCATTCGCATTTGGGACCTTGGCTACAACCTCCCGGCCATAGTCCATGGAATTTACGAATGCTTTGCTAAACATGTCGTCGGGATACATCTTGATAGCAATGCATCTAGTCTAGTATTCATATCGAATTTGACTTATCGCTTTTTGAGATTTTCTGCCTCCTCAATTCCAATCTGATGCACATGAGCAAAGCGAATTCTGCCATTGTTCAAGGGCATACCAACCAGTTTCAGAACAGCTCATATCCATGGCCGTCGGACGGTGCTTGTATGATGATGTCGAAATTCAAGGAATGAGCGGGAATGTTGCCTCGAGTATGGTTTGATACTCCGAATGGAGCGTCCAAGTTGTCGGTTATGGATGATGCTCGGCACATAGTAGAAGTACTAGGCCTAGAGCAATCGCGTAGCTACTAGCTGGAACTGTACTAGTACCATGGATTGATTGCATCTGAAATGCCTTTGACTCGCACCAGAGGGTCTCATGGCACTCATTTTACAGGAATTGGGTAACGTCGGTTGCTCTTTGCCTGCGAAGGGCGGGATAGCGGATGTTGTCCTCGTAGGGTTCCGATTGGTGGAGGCCGCAGAGCGCCTTGGACTGGTCGGAGGCTCGGAGCTGCGATTGCATTTCGAAATTCAAGATGCAATGCAAATTTACGGCCTCTTAAGTGACTCACTGTGGAGTATGGCAGTATGCGTTGAAAGTTCTCAATTCCAGAATGGATTATACTATAGTCCAAGACGTGCTACGTCAGTTCATGGCCCAACTTGAATTCGGAAGCTGTGAGTGCAGAGCATAATCGTACTACTTCGAGGTTCCTTTGCAGGGAATCGTGAAGGCGACAATAGTTAAACAACATTGCTAAACTTTTGTTGCTACTCAATCCCAGTCGAGAACTCAGTATATGATGTGTCAGACAACGTTGGGTTTCTTCACCACAAGCACGCGGCAATACTATGAAGATGGAACGACAGCACTTCGACAGGTGCCTAAATACCTTGGCTGTCCTTTAACATGGTCAGACAGAATACTTTGTTGCTTACCTCTGCGATGGCACAAACGCGCCGGCTGTTCAGGCCACGGCACGGACACCTGGGGAACCCTATCCGGGCAAGCTATTAGGTACTATGTCGAGAGTTGAAATCCGAGCATGAACCTTTCATGAAGCAGAAGCTCTTTGCCTTTGCTTTTTCCTTTTTTCACTAAGCTGTTTCAGAGCAGTCTCAATTGGATTGCAGGTCCTGTGAAGGCTCGCTCTTGGGACGTGTACGGAGAACTTGGGTCATAGATGCTGTTCACAGTTATAATTCGACGTGATTGTCCTATCAAATGGAAGATGAAGCATGGCGATCCATGAGGAACCATTTACATAACTCTATTTTGGTGAAACCGAACACGAAGACAGGAAAACACCAACTTCGAAAGTCAATAAATACAAGACCAAAACATCCATGGATCCATAGAGAAAGACTGGAAAAACCACAGACGAACCCAACATGAAACTGGAAGAAACACAAAAACCTCAACCAGACAATCCTGCCTCCCAATGCCATTCCTCAATGCGATCATGAGCAGAAAAGAAAAGAAAAAGAAAAGGAAAAAAAGAAGAACTCCTTGGTGTTCAAGATGCTTTGGAGAGTCGCGGTTGACAAGCCGTATCAACAGACTTTCCATTAGCCTGCGATCCATTTCTCTTTGGCTGCCTCTGCCACTTCCTTTGCTGGCATTCCGATAAGGCTTCGAACGAAATCGCTTGTGCCATATTCAACGATTCCTTCATTTTGCAGGGCCATTACTCTGTTGTAGACCCAGTTCTGGTATTCCTTTACGCCCCCGGGCTTGGGTCCTTCCACACTTCCGATGATCTCCCTTGCGCCTTGTAGCTGCGTTGCCGTGAGAGTGGCCAGTTTGACCCGGCCCTTAGGAACAACCCTTTTAATCTCCGAGCCGCCTTGGCTGTCGAATTGGCATGTAAGGAGACCCTCGCCCTTACCACTCTCTCCATGGAGCGGAGCGCCAAAATTATCTGGGCCTCTGATCAGGAACTCCCAGGCAGAAGGTACACTTGGATTGTCGCCTTCTTGTGAGACCAAGATGAAGAGGTCCCATTTTGCCGACTCCAGGTCATGGTGCTGGCGCTGCTGATGCTCGCTAAGGGCTTTCGTTCGGTAGATTGGTGTCGTAACTATGCGATCCCACTTGGATCAAAGTTCTGATCGAAATTCTTGCTTTATTCGCCATTGTTATGAGATGCCATGGAGTATTTATACAGACCAGAGACTACGATGGAGTCAGTCTGGAAAACAAAGGTATTGGCTCAGTGTCCCATAGACAAACAGAGAGACCCCTGTGGTAATAATGGCCTTTTGTAGCATAATTGTGAGAAGGATCTCTCAGCATTGAAGCCATGCGGACTTTGACCTGCAGTTCATATTCACTGTTTTCACCAGTTCTTATTGCTGGAGCAGTCTGTAGGCTCTATGGCAAGAACTCTTAGTTCTCATTCTCCCTGCTCATTGACAATCAGAGCCCTCACTCTGGGTGGATTAGAATGTTCCTCTGAGGGCGAACTCTTTGCTCCCTTCTTCTGCATGAAAGCATGCCGAACACGGATAACTTCTATAACAGTGATAATCAAAACATTGCGGCATTTTCTCTGGTGAACCCTATCAGGTGGACATACTCTAGGTCCCTCCAGAGTTTGGTCATCTGGATGGGAACATGCATAAGCAGCCGCTCCTTTACCCTCCCGTCAGCTATTCCGGCTCTATCTGGATGCAGGTGTCATTCAGATAAAATGCCATTCATTAGTACAATACAACCGCCCGGCGAATTGGAAAACAGAGCATGCATGTGATGGCCCTTTATGCACGCGATCTAGTCAGAAAATGAATGCATACTAGGAATATCAGTCTGGTCATCTATGATAGTGGAAAGCTAAATATGACGGCTGGAAAAAAAGTTTCTAGGACATCAACACAAACGCAGAACCTGAAAACTGAGCAAAGCACAAACAAACATAACCCTAAGTAAGAACATAAGACTGGAAAGGCCCAGACAAACCACAACAATCAAGGCTGAAGAACTAAACACTTCCCCAGGCTCAGACCAAGAACGCCCCTCAATATTCATTCCACAAACCGTCAGGATTATCTCGCCAACGGAAGGTTAGTACCGTAAAAAGTACGACCTCTCTCCCGGTACCTACTATCCAGAGAGGTTACCGGCTCTTAATTTCATCCGATATACCAAACCAATCGGCAGGATTTTTATTGACCAGCGGCCCTGCGATCCAGTTATCTTTGGCTATCCCTGATATTTCGTTTGCTGTCTTTTCGAGGAGACTTCGAAGGAGTTCCATCTTCCCGGATTGGATGATTGTCTTCTCTTCAAGTTTGGCAACTGCATTGACGACCCATTCTTGGCATTTGTATTGCTGCCCTAGCCCGGGAATCGGCACTTCTTCGCAGATGGTTCTTTTCGCGAGCGATCGCTGCAAATCCGTGAGATAAGCGATTCTGACTCGACCCTCAGGGATCGGTTTATAGAGATCCCAACCGTCTCGAGTGTCGAGTTGCCATGTAATGAAAGGAGCTGTTTCTTTAACATAGCGTGCTTGGAACGTAAGGCCATATTTCTCCTTTCCTGGTCTATGGATCAGAATCCTCCAGGTAACAGGGAAACCCTGACCAGTTCCCAAGATCAAGACCGAGAGTTCATACTCCGCGTCCATGGTGTTGATGCTACTTGGCAGTCGTTCAGTAAACTCGTGTTTCTTCTTCTAGTTTCGATTGGAGGTTGTTATCGGACGCGTTTCTTGAATACCTTGCTTCGTTCCTGTTGCCGCGAGGTTCTCGACGATAATCACTCATTTATGCGCCCGAGATCACGGCGGACTCGGTCCGGAACAGAGAGGTATTATCTCGCCGTCGCATGGACAAATCGAGTATCTCTGATTATAATGGCCCTTGTAGCATTGCTATGAGCTTTCTCAACATCGAATCCGTGTTCTGCGGTTAGTACTCACTGTTTCCATTAGTGTTTAATGTTGGAGTCAAGTTCCGGTCAGACCGCATCGACAAGCATGGTGGTGTGTCTGTACTACATTCTGTAGCAGACTTTGGTTGCTCTTGTCCCCGCTCATTGACAACCAGAGTTCTCACCTGTATGCATTTGTATGTTCTGCGAAATGCCATATCTCACTCCAACTGCCGGACACGGATAGCTACTCAATGATAGAAAAGCGTTGCAGTGCTGGAGGTAAGTTAGGCCGTCCATTGCCGAGTTCCCCGAATACTACATCCTGCGGACAATTCCTTCTGGAAAGTCATTGTACTCAACCTCAGTCGAGGGCTCTCTATTTGTGTCAGGATGAGCGTCACTAGTATTATGCTGTTAGATCGACATGCTCTGACACAGTACTCTCTCACCTACATCTGCAATGGCATGCCCGCCAGCTGTTCAAGCCGCAGACACGTACCTGGTGAGCCCTATACGGAGAAGCTATGTGCGTCAATGGTTATATATCTGGATCAAACGCCCTCATACGTGGAGAACCTTCACGAAGCAGACTTTGTTACCTTTTTCGTCAAACTATACCATCTCCATTACGAACTCTCGATCCTCAAAGCATGTATCCATTCGTCAGATTATGATCTCTCTACAAAATCCAAAACAGAGCATGGGAATGATGACTTACACAAGCGATTTATTCAGAAAACAGGCGATAGCCACACTATACCTATTTCTATGTGTAGGTGGTAGATGTCAATCTATTCGTCCATGATAGTGGGAAGCTGATTATCCGTGAAGGCTGGGGAGAAGTCTCCTAGCTCCCAAACAGACCCAAACGCCGAACCTGAAGGATGAGCAAAGCACGAAAAAACTCAGATCACTTAAACACAGGTTTGGAAAAGCACAGACAACCCCATTGCAAATACAGGTAAGATTGATTTTTGGAAAGGGTGTCTATTCGTAATAAGGAGGAAATCGGTATATCCAGGATTTCAGGTTTGCCTCAGGAGATGAATCATTGCATGTCAGTTTGCATTTTATTGCTTGCTTCGAGTCTGTCCGTCTGTTTCGAGGCAACTGGGGGTACTGGGTCATGCATGTCTATCAACCGTTTCCGCGACGAAGCTGAGGAACTTGTGGACGTCAAGGGTCTGAAATGTAGAAATTATGCTCCTCATGCAAATACTTTGCTCACAATGCTATGATATGCCTGCATTCGTGAAGAGGACCGGGAATCTTGATAAATCGTGAGGGAGGTAGGCAGGCATGCCCAGTGCCACCTGTACCTGGTCGACCATGAGGATGGACTGGCACTTGGCTTGACCGAACTGGCTGATGTGAGCAGCGGACGAAGCGGGGCAAGAGGTTAAGACAACGTTCTATGCGAAATGTACTATGTACAGGAAGGAGTTATGTATCGGAAATGAGCAGGTATGTACATGAAGGCAATAGGTATGTACAGACCGAAAAGCAGAGGATTATGCACATAGCGGCTGCTCCATGTGCTGCCCTCTACGGTGATCGTAGTCCTCATTACGCACGTGAGCATGAGAGGTGTGTGTCTGCTCGGCACTTGCTCATAATCAAACGGCTCTTCAAACAGAATGCCATCGAGAGTTTTCACCACGCGGGAGATGGCGATGTACTGTAGCCCCGTCGAGAGCTCTCTGTTATGTTCAGAACTGCCTTCGGAAACAGTGATTCCCTGTGACCTGCGCACTATGATCGCGTATGCAACCGTGACGGGGAACTGGCACCGAGACCATTCAGCATTGTTATGGACAAACTTCCGTTCGATGGGTAGACCGGAACCAAAGGCTGGCTCCGTTGACCAACCCGTGCTCAACCCAGATATTTTCTGTCAGCATGCCTTGGCAGCTGATTGAGAGGCAAAGGTGGGCATGTAGGCTGCACGCCTCATTCTCGGAGGCCTGGTTAGCCCCGTTCCCCTCATGCACAGCCGAGACGGACAGCACAGGTTGTCCAAGGGACCCCAGCCGATCTTCAGTATGCTGTCTGACGCGCTCCCTCGTAAAGTACATAAATGCGGAGGGCGTCATCGAAAAACGGGATGTCATGAGGAATGACGGATTGAACGCGGCGGCAGAGCAACTCCCAGTCGTCCATTGAGGGGAACGAACTGATCGAGAGGCAGAAGCTGACGGCAATGGAAGAAGTCCTTGGATATTTCGAATGAAAGAATCTGTACAGGTCGATATTCGTGCAGAATACCCGCCACGAAAAGGAAACACGAAGGGCCAGATGTTTGTTTACTGGTAACTGGACGCGAGCTACGCTGTTACAACTGAGAACTGAGCAATAAGGAGAGCAAAGGTCGCATATTCTTTGTAGTCAATCAGAATTTTAAGGGAGAGTACGGAGTACGAGTACGGTACAAGTTGCATACGAGTACACATTCCAGCCAATCAGAAAGAAAGGACACTAGGCCACAGCCAATCAGAACACACAGCCCGGAGTGGCCGACGGTATTGCTCGCTGCGTAACGGTTCAACTACGGAATACTAGTACAGTACCTACGGAGTAAGTAGTACTAGTTAAGCACTTAAGCATGAAGTTCGTTATTAATATATATGGGATCTCACTTTGGCAAGCCGTTCGGTTCGGCATATGAATTCATGAAAAACAGTGTCATTATAACGAGGATGGCCTATAGTAAAGAAATTCAAACACCCAATGCAAGACCAAAAACCTCCTCCCAACGTCCGTTCCTGGCACCATCGCGAGCACCTTCAAATGTGTTCAGAAGATGTTGTGCCAGGAGTAATGATGCCGAACCTGCAGAGTTTCTATTTCTTTGGGATGTCGAGGGTTGCAATCCATTTCTCTTTGGCTATTGCTGGCACTTCCGCTGCCTTCTTTCCGATAAGGCTTCCAACCAACTCCTTGGTGCCGGGTTCGAGGAGTTTTTCGGCTACCAGTTTTGCCACCACATCATGGACCCAATACTGGCATTTATGAGTCTCAGAATATGTTCTGCTTGAAGACTGAAAGTCTGTCTCAGGAATTGGCACTCTGCTGATAATACCCTTCAGGTTTGGTCGCTGGGCATCCGTGAACATAGTAAGTTTAACTCGGCCATTATAATGCCGTAGTACCCTGTCCTGCAACCCTACCGCCTCTTTTGGATAGAACATCCATACGCCTCCGAAAGGGGCCACATATAGCAAATCACAGAAGTCATCCTTCCCCGGTCTATGGATCATGAAAGTCCAGGGAGCAGGGAATAGCTCACCATCTCCGATGAGCACGATCGAGAGTTCCCATTGCGCGGACGATGGAGCCATGATGCTGCTGTTTCTTCTATTTTGATAGCTGTTCACTAAAGTGCGTGAGTCGCTTTGCGATTTCACTTGGATCAAAAAGTGCAGGTAGAAATCCTTGCCTCATCAACATCGCTGCAAGATGGCTAGGCGTGTTTATATAGTCCATGATGACGATGGACTCAGTCGTGAATACAAAGGCATTGACTCACTATCTCATGGACAAAGGCATAGCGTCTGTGACTGTAATGGCCTTTGTAGCACAAGTTGTTGAGAACCAAGTCATGTAGGCTTTGACCTGCAATCTATAGGACTGTTTTCATGATCGTCAATTCAGATTTGGACAAGTTTCATGTGAGACCTTGTTCAATTTCAACATGCTCGAGTTACCTAGCAAAAACCTCATTGACAGGCTTGATGCACTTCTTGTCGGTCCTGTGACAGACGTTGATGCTCCAGCTCTAACCGTTGACATGATATAAGAGTCCTCACTCTCAATGAATGTGAATGTTCTCTGCAAGACCATCTTTCACTACCTGAATTTCGTTAGTAGCTAGAGATATACCATGGACAGGGGCAATCCATAACCCAGTTCAATGCTGCATTCACGTGCCCATGTAGAATTTCTGAATCTTGTTTCTTTCGAGCTGTTCGCGTAAAGTCTATGACTAGGGCTAGTAATCCAGCCAGAAACAAAACCCAGGCTTTACCAAGGTTAATCAGGGCAGCATGCAAACAGGTACCTACATCAAACCCAGCCAGCCGGCCCTACGCTCCAGTCTCCGTAGCCGACGGCCCGACATTCCATCATTGGCTAGCCTACTACTCCCCAAACGGTTAGACAGCCATCGTGGCGTCAAGGCTTTGTGTAGGTAACCCTAGCCCTAATTCGACAAAAGGATGAACTCAGGATGGAGACGATGGAGGACCGGCCCGTCCGGCGCCTCTTAATTAATGCAGTGATTGATCTGCAGATTCCCATTCGGAACAAAAAAAAAAAAAAGTGAAACATCGTGTCTTCTCTCAACCGAAATCCGGAGTGTTTTGTATTAATGAGCCGAGTCGACCGGTTGCCATCCGGTCAATGCAGTACGCTGTACGGGGGCATGTCTACTACTTAGTATAGAATATACTAGTATAGGAGTTGAATGAAGGATAAACTATCTAGGAGTGTCTGGTTCCTCATATTGCTGACAATGGCAATATTCCCAGCCGTTGAACAAAGTTGTACTCTTTCAATGGAACAAGACAGTCCCACTCCTCATGGTCCTTGTGACATCGAGGCCGCTGCCAGCCAAAGAACTCAAGAGAGTAAGAAGAAAAAGAACGCGTGAACATCTTTGAAGAACAATACCGGAAGTGGAATGCCAACAAAAAAAATATAAAAGGCCGGGCTTTTGCAGATTGGTACGTAGGTGATGGAAAAAAGGCTGCTTGAACGAGGATCCAATGAGACGGACGACGCCGAGACCACGACAAGCGAGCCGGAACATGCAGTTGGCTACGACTAAGTATTGTAGTGCTATGCATAAGGTGGTCTAGAGCGAGAATATGACGCGAGTTTGAATCCGGTTGACAAGGGAATGAACATGGGTGGTACTAGTTTCATGTATTAGATCTTGAAGCGGGAATTTCTCTTTTGTACCCTGACAATGAAGAGCAGTAACTTGGAGTCTTTTCTGGTGCTATCGAAGCACATTGTCTTGACTGAAAGGGCAGAGACAAAAAGCCCTGGACGGATCGGACCCGAGTAAAGAAATCGGTTCCTCCGGTCCGGAGTACAGCGACCCGTTGGCTTGTGCCCGCATGCATCATGCATGATGCATGAGGAGGACATTGGTGCAAGCTCGCAGCATCGTCCATGGCCTTCCTGGTCGCCAATTGGCAGCTAGGGTACCAACTAAGCGCGTGCATACGTCTCCGTGGAAAAAGCATCCAGCCCAGTCATCAACCACTACGAGTCGGTTCAATGCAATCAAGCGCTTTCAATTTTCAAAACTGAATGAAAGAGCGATGCTCGGTCATTTCTGGTTGAATGCTGGCTATTTTTTCGGTCCGATTGATTCAAGTCTTGATTGGTCGTGGTCGGAATAGGGTTCTTTGAAATGATTCGATTCTCGGATTGCTACGTATCAAGGTGGAGATGAGCTTGGAGTCCGGAATACTATCCGCGCGAGGACGCAACGACTGGCCTGGCCGATGAGTACGGTACATACACCAGAAGTCAGCAGGCCAACCAAGACGACAAAGTGAAGACTGATTTGTCCTTTGAGTTGCTGGAACTACTGATCGACGAAGAAAAGCCTGTCTTTTGCCTCTGTGGGGTTTCTTCGAGTTGTCGGGATCTTCGGTTGACGTGCAATTAATTGACTTCAATCCGACTGAACAAGTTCAACCATTTGATTAAGACAACGCAAGAAGCAAAGAACAAAAACTACAAAAAAAAAAAAAAAAAAAAAAAAAAAAAAAAAAAAAAACAAAAACACAATTGTCAACAAATGAACCCCATCCCCAACTCATGATGGATTATGCAATCAACCTCCTCGATATCCCCGCGTTTTGATCCATAAACGCCGTCGCAATGCCATGAATAATAGTAGTACTCCTCACCCAAGGGGAGAAGAAAAGAGAGAAAGCAACGTCTCGAGAAAAGAACATAAAAAAGGGTAGCTAGGTTCTGCGCGAACCTCGCAGTAGTTTCAGGTTACCCTTTGCAGTTTCCTGATTGTTGTCAATCATGTTAGATGGCTGCCGAATGATAACCTGACGAATTGATATAACAAGAATAACTTGTATAACTTAGTAGTTATATAACTAAAAGGGACAAACCGCAGTCTTCATCAATTCGATCTTCTCTGGAGAGTACCGCCCACTGTCAGATTCTGATTGCTACAGAAAGGTAGAAATAATGCCATGACGTACATGCTCACGACATTCAATGGGCATGTCTTGCCGGTCTGGGCGTAGACCTCACACCAAGCCACGACGAGATAGCGACGATGACCACATCGATAGTTGACTTGGACATGGTCACACATTTTGTTTGCTTTTTCTTTGTTCCTTTCGGTCAATCACGAGCAGGAAGGATTAGATCCAAGAGAATAGAAGGATTTAAGGACTGGAAATGGAGAAGGGTGGCATTCACTTTCCATTGGTATCTCAGCATTCGAAGCTCCCTTCCAAGAGTTGGGAGGTTCTCTGCGTACTCAACAGTAGTACTTCAAGTCTGTCAGGCTTAAATAAATCTTCCAGGGCAAAAAGAAAAAGGGAAAAAAAAATCAGATCAGTTTGGCAAAATGCCATGACTTGTCAAGCCAGCAAACTAGATCCAGATACATCCAGAGAGATCCATGCATTTAAACCTCCAAGGTGGCCCTGCTCAGCTGCTCTATATAGTATAAACAGCATACTCGTACATATAACCGACGTCACGCCCTTGTCCATATGACACAGATCAACACCATGTTCAAGAATGTGATGAACCTACCAAGTACAGTACATGGAATACTCTGGCATACTGTACTTGCGTGTATACTACCTGTTCAAGTGTTGGCAAGCCCTCATTCCCTCCCCCTCCCCTCTTTTTTCTTTTCTCTTTTGCCCATGACCTGGTCAGCATGCACTCAACTGGACCCCCCAGCCGACTTTTAATCCGCGGGTCTAGGTCCTTCCCCCCTTCTCCCCGGTCAAAAAGGGGGTCGTAGTAGCGAATCATTGCGTAACCCGTCGCAAGATCTGCACAGTCCTGCGAGGAACGATTCGATCGTCATTTTTGTTTTTTTTCGCTATTTACTCGGGTCTGGACTCTTTTTCCCCTTCGTTCCCCGAGTTTCTGTTTCAGTAGTACTATGTACCGCTACCTATGGGACTAACTCCTCCCTCGACCGGCCTATTATGCGCAGGAACTCCCAAGTCAGTGTTCCGGCTACTTCGATGGGTCCAGGATTTTTAAACTCTGAGCGGGCGAGAGAATAATGTTTATGCAAGTAATTTGACCGAGAGTAGCTTGTCAATCCGTCACTGGTGGGATGGATCTGGCCTTGGACCCGCTGTCTCCGTTCTTACGTCTGGGTTAATGATACCGGACTGGCCAAAGAATACTTTCCCATTGACCAACTCTTTGGGACTAGGAAAGAAAGAGTGTGATATAAGGGCTACATGCGATGGCATTGGTTGACATGTATGCACGCGGAAAACTGTACATAGAATCCTATGGACTAGTAGAGACTAAATAGTTCATGCTCAAACTTAAATTCGAGATCAGGATGCAACAGGAAAACGCAAGCCCTTCGAAGCATGGCAGACCTCCAAAGCGGCACGCACGTTCACTCCGCGGCCGCCGGCGGAGACGCGGCTTGACTCGACTGATGGTTCAGGCCCGGCGCCGCCTGCAGGGCCTCGGGCAGCTGGAGTGGCGCCGGCGACGATGAGGACTCCGATTCGAGCTTGTCGAGCTTCTCACCCCGGATCACTTTTTCCATCTCCTCCTTCGTAAGCGTCTCGTACTCCATCAGCGCCTTGGTCAGCAGCTCCAATTCCGTCCGCCTCTCCGTCAGAATCTTGGTCGCCCGATCGCGCGCCTCCTCCACCAACCGGCGCACCTCAGCCTCGATCTCTTGCTTGGTTTCCGACGACAAACTGTCGTAGTTCGTCTGCAGGTCCACGTTTCCGAGTTTCTTGGAATATCCAAACCGCGTCACCAGCTGGAACGCCGTTTCGGTTGCTTGTTGGATGTCCTGGGAAGTTCGAGTCAGTAATGCTCACAACATATTTGGCTCAAAGAAAGAATCATGACATACCGCTGAGATGCCGCTGGTCACCTTGTCTGGGCCGTACACCAGCTCCTCGGCCGCTTTGCCACCCATCGACACGTCAATATCCGACAGATATTCCGTGTAATTCCGCGACACCATGTCCATCTCCGGCAGGAAGTGAGTGACACCCAGCGCCATCCCGCGAGGAACAATCGTGATCTTGTACAGCGGCGTGGCGGCCGGGGAGAAGTACGCAACAAGGGCATGGCCGGCCTCGTGGTAGGCCGTCAACAGCTTGTCCTTCTCCTGGATGATCCGGCTGCGCGCCTCGGCTCCCATCATGATCTTGTCCTTGGCCCAGTCGAAATCCTTTGGCCCAACCTTGTTCTTCCGGTTGCGGCTGGCATGGATTGCGGCCTGGTTGACCAGGTTCTCGAGATCAGCGCCGGAGAACCCTGGAGTTCCACGCGCGATTACGGCAACGTCCACGTCGGGGCTGACTTGTACGTTCTTCATGTGGTGTTTCAAAATCTCCATGCGGCCACGGACGTCCGGAAGGCTGACAACCACTCGACGGTCAAAGCGGCCGGGTCGCGTCAGAGCCTTGTCCAGCAGCTGCGGGTAGTTGGTGGCTGCCAGAATGATGACCCCGCTAGACTGCGAGAATCCATCCAGTTCCGTCAGCAGCTGGTTCAGCGTTTGCTTGACGTAGGCTGCATCCCGCTCATTTCGTTTGGCGCCGATGGCATCCAGCTCATCGATGAAAATGATGGAAGGAGCCTTGGCACGCGCCTGCGCAAAGAGATCGCGAACGCGCTTGGCACCGACACCCACGTACACCTCATCAAACTCGGATCCAGACATGTAGAAGAACGGGACGCCGGCTTCCCCGGCCACAGCCCGGGCCAGCAATGTCTTTCCCGTACCAGGAGGGCCGACCAAGAGCACGCCCTTGGGCAACTTGCCACCCAGCGCAGAGAACCGTTCGGGGTTCAACAGGAACTCAACCAGCTCCTGCAGCTCTTCCTTGGCCTCATCGCAGCCGTGAACGTCGCTGAACCGCACCTTTTGTTGCTGCGGGGTCGCTTCGTTCGCCTGCGTACCGCGGACGTTCTTCAGCATTCCAGCAGTTTCCACCAGGACCGTCACCAAAACGAGTGACACGTAGGTGAAGAAGGCAAAGTACAGCAAGAACTTGACCCATCGAAACACGGAACTACCGAGACTCTCCTCCACAACGACGTACAAGGGCGAGTCCTTCGCCCCGGTGCCGGTCTGCTTGAGGGCCATCCCGCCTTGGCCACCTTGCGTGTGAGCGGCAACGGCCTGGCCGACGGCTTGTAATTGCTCGGGCGTGAGATTTTGGGCGCCCTGAGTCACAGAACCTTGCGCTGCAGAATCGCCCCCCAGGCGCTGCAGTGCCTTTTGGTAAATGCTCTCCGTCGTTGCGTTGCTGGCAAACCGTCCTGTGCGGTGACGCTCCACAATGATA
Organism: Thermomyces dupontii; assembly: GCF_041956625.1. Classification (NCBI taxonomy): domain Eukaryota; kingdom Fungi; phylum Ascomycota; class Eurotiomycetes; order Eurotiales; family Trichocomaceae; genus Thermomyces; species Thermomyces dupontii. The sequence continues at coordinate 463,279 of NW_027192312.1, read as the reverse complement.
GCAGGCATGTTGGCTCGGAGAAGGGCCTGATAGAAGGCATTCTGCGCCGACGCACTGCCTGGATTGTTGTTGGCGGTCTGCTCCTTCTGCGCCAGCAGATTTTGAGAGGGTCCTCCGAAGATGTATCGTTGTTGCTGGAGTTGAGACATTCCGTGTACTCGTGACGGTCTGCGAAGGTGCGGTGACGACAATGACGAGTAGAGGCGGACGGAGGGCGCAGGTCGAGCCGTGCGCAGGGCAAGCTGCGCGGTGCGCAACGTGTTTTGCCCGAGGACTGAAAACGTTAGCATTATCCTTGCTAGAATGACTTTGAGAATAAAAATAACATACCTGAACTGAGCGTCATCACGGCTGACGTTCGTGGGGATCCGGAAGCTAGGTCCTTCTTAAGTTGTTCCACCACCGGACCTGACTTCAGCATGTCTGGTAGTTCAACAGGTCGGCTCTTGACTGAGCGATCACTTCGCCTCTCTCGACGGATGTGGCGCGCAAACGCGGCTGGCGCATCAGGCCCCGCGCTTTCACCTCGCGACAGTCCGGAATGCGTCGATCCTGCTGCCTGTTCGATGCGCTTCCATGGGATATTCACGACATTCGACACCCTCGGCCAGACATCGGACGTGGCGGCTTGCCAGCTCTGAGCACATAAACCACGATCAGTCATCGGTGTCAAGGCGGGATTGCAATGCGCGAGACTTACCGGAACGCTGGTCAGAACTGGAGATGCCATGTGAAATTTGGCGGCACCTGGCCGCAGCACCCGGCGGGGACTCAGTCAGGTCGAGAACGAGCAGAAATAACTTCAAACAAACTAGCGAAAGGACACAGAAAGAAGATTGGGAAAAGGAAAAGAGCGGCAGGGAGAGAGATTGAGAAGAGGATGAGGTTTGGTGGTTCGATCAGAACTGGCTCCGATGCGGCGGCAAATTTGGAGGTTCGGGGAAGCGATTTGCCACTTGGGTTTGAATGCGGTCCCGTAGGCTTACCGGAGTTGGAATATTAATTACGCGTAATTACTATATTGATCGATAGCTGCTGGCCAATCGGTAAGTTCCGGCGGGTCATGTGACCCGAAAGAACCACGTGTTGGGCGCGAGGTGAGCAGGAGGTTTATTTTTCTTGCTTTGAACATGCCTCGGAGGATCTTTTTGATAGGCGCATCTTCTTCCCGGCTGGACTGGGACGAGACACAGCTACTGCAGCATGCCATTTTACCGTTTGAAGGAGATGAACGTGTCGAGTGCGGGGAAAATGGTCCCTCAGTCAAGTGGAGGATCCTGACTCCTCGTCAGCGGCAGCGGCCTGAGGCTCAGCCAGAGAAAGATGCGCAGTTCCTCAACACACTGGCCCTGGCCCCGGCACCGCAGGATGCCGCTGGCATCTTGTCGCATATCTACGATCATTCCTTCTCCGTCAATGAGACTACAGAGATTTCCCTTACGGAGTCAGAGGACGACAGCACCTTTTTTGATGAAAGCGTTGCAATCAATGCCAGTCAAGTACGAGTACAGCCTGATGGCCAAACTCCTGCCTCCAGCTTTCCCTCCTCATTCAAGGAGAAAGTATATGACTTGAGAGATATACCTAGCGCGGCGTACTTGAACTCCATCATTCCCCAAGTCATGACCACACATTTGATCGTGGCGGTGTTGGAGGTTCGTGGGCCGCGACGAATCACCAGCCGGATTTTCCAGCAGGAACTGGATATGATCGAGCTCGTCGTGGCCGATGAGACTCGCACTGGGTTTGGGGTGACATTCTGGCTCCCACTGTCCGTCAAGCCCGGCACCATGGCCGCGCAGCATGCGGAAATGCTTCGGCGCAAACTCTCTAGTCTACGACCGCGTGATATTGTATTTCTTCGGACGGTTGCGCTTCGTGCATTCCGAGGTCGAGTATACGGTCAGAGCCTGCGTCGAGATCTCACCAAAATCGACCTGCTGCACCGGCACGCGCTGGACGCCACGGATGCGGAAGGGATGTACTCACTTGACGCGATTCTCGCTGCGCGCGATGAGTCTCCTATATTGAAGAAAGTCCGACGTGTGCGGGAGTGGCTGGTTGCTTTTGTTGCTCCCGTCGTACATCGAGGTGATTGCACCCTACCGCTTCCACCGGACACGCAAGAGTAGCGGTTTCCAAGTTCGAATGTTTGCCATTTGGTTCGTCAATTATTACGGAGAAGTATACTTGTACTTGACTAGCCATAGGTTAGGATAATCTGATGTGTTTCCTTCCTCAGCCGGATGCGGATTGAACACGCGTCACAATTTCACCCCCACCTTGAAGATCACCTGACCTGCTGATCTAAGACACGTTCTATTTTTGCCTGGGGGCACATGGATTCTCTGATTGGCCAATTGGGCTATTTGACTGCCGGATCAGGATGGCGTGGCCTCTGTCAGGGGCCACTGAAGGGCCTCCGAAAGCCCCTAATGGCCCATTAGACCCATGACGGACCTGAAGCTCTTTGCGGCCCTGGGCGTGGTCCAGCCCCCAAACGCCCCTAAAACAGAGAGCTTCAACAGTACTCGTAACAGACGAGCAATTAGGTAGAAGTCCAGAGTGAACCCCTGTCTGTTCAGTGGAATGATCTCGTGGTGAGATCTTTTCTTTCAAATAATCGTTCATTGTTGCCGACATCGGGTGCATTGCGCTCTCATTGCGGACTTCAACAATCGCAGTACTTATCTTGCTTCGGTTGAGCCACTGATAATCTCGTCACCATGAAGGGTAAGCTCACACGGTTGCGACAAGGGGAGACAAAGAGACTGACGAGGAACAGCCATTATTCTTGTCGGCGGGTATGGCACCCGCCTACGGCCTCTCGTAAGTGTCACTGAGGGAGAAGATCCCTGTCGGTGCAATCGCTGATCCCCTCCCGCGCGACAGACTTTTACGCAGCCGAAGCCCCTCGTCGAGTTCGCCAACCGGCCCATGATCCTGCACCAGGTCGAGAGCCTGGCGGCCGCCGGCGTGACGGATATTGTGCTGGCGGTGAACTACCGACCTGATGTGATGGTGTCGACATTGAAGAAGGCATGTCCCAGGAATTCGACCCAGGGTCAATGGCTAACCTGTGATTAATAGTACGAGGCGCAATACAATGTCAAGATTGAATTCTCGATCGAGTCGGAACCCCTCGGGACCGCCGGCCCGTTGAAGCTGGCCGAGAAGATTCTTGCCAAGGACGACTCGCCATTCTTCGTGCTCAACTCGGACGTGATCTGCGAATACCCGTTCAAACAGCTGGCCGAATTCCATAAGTCGCATGGCGATGAGGGCACCATCGTGGTGACCAAGGTCGAGGAGCCGTCCAAGTACGGTGTGGTGGTGCACAAGCCGAACCATCCGTCGAAGATTGACCGGTTCGTCGAGAAGCCCGTCGAGTTCGTCGGCAACCGGATCAACGCGGGCATCTACATTCTGAACCCGAGCGTGCTGCGGCGCATTGAGCTGCGGCCCACCTCGATTGAGCAGGAGACCTTCCCGGCCATCTGCAAGGACGGGCAGCTGCACTCGTTCGACCTGGAAGGCTTCTGGATGGACGTCGGGCAGCCCAAGGACTTCTTGAGCGGCACCTGCCTGTACCTGTCCTCGCTGGCGAAGCACAACCCCAGCGCGCTGTCCACGGAGTCGTACGTGTACGGCGGCAACGTGATGGTCGACCCGAGCGCAAAGATCGGGAAGAACTGCCGCATCGGGCCCAACGTGGTCATTGGCCCCAACGTCGTTGTCGGCGACGGCGTGCGTCTGCAGCGCTGCGTGCTGCTCGAGAACAGCAAGGTCAAGGACCACGCGCTGGTCCGGTCGAGCATTGTCGGCTGGAACAGCACGGTCGGCCGCTGGGCGCGCCTCGAGAACGTTACCGTGCTGGGCGACGACGTGACCGTTGCCGACGAGGTCTACGTCAATGGGGGTTCCATCCTGCCGCACAAGAGTATCAAGCAGAACATTGACAGTAAGCCAATCTTTTCGATCCATTGACAGTCGGGATGCTAACTTTTTTTTTTTTTTTCTTCTTTTCAGCGCCAACAATTATCATGTAAGGTCGATGACCTTGAACAACTAATCCAGAGTTATTACCTAATTGCTCCCCTTCCCCCCCCCGTTCATGCCTTTTCAATGTCACGATTTAATCTCCGCTTTGGTCTTCCCCTTTTGCCTCATGTCCTGTTGGTCCAGTGTCATGTATGAGCGGGTCTGATTCTGTTTGTCGGTCACATTGCGTACGGAGTTTCAAATCAAATATAGAGTCGAACGTGATGCCTTCAAACCCCGGAATTATTTACTCGCACATTGGTAATGATTAAAAATCTATATGACGGGTATAATGCAAGAAATTGACACGAGAAAACAAAAACTGAGACTTTTTATCTTTCCCGTTCATCCTGATCCAGAATCCGCTCCCATTGCTCCCTCAGCTCCTCCATCTCTTTCCAGGCCCGACAGCCCAGGGCCTCGAATTGATGACGATCATCCTCCGTGCTGAATTTCAACCCGCGCTTCCGCCGCAACTGCGCGTCTTGTTTCAGGAACGGGGATCCAACTACCCCGCCATGGCCCCAGCCTTCGACCTCCGTGCTGATGACCCGGTTCTTACCGAGCCAGCGCGTTGCGCTCGACCCCCATTTGACGCGCCCGCCGCCGCGCTGCCGATATGGCGCCTCTGCGGCGTCCAGCGTCGACTGCGGACTGAGTGCCACCCACGCCGGCGCCGCGGCGCCCATATACGCGGAAATGGTATGCCAGGGAGAACCAAGCCAGCGTGCGAGGTAGAACGCCGCCATCATAGCGTAGACAAGCGGCAGAATCAGCGGGACAATGCTCGTGCCGCAGATGCCCGGATGAGTGACATAGATGGCGGGGCGTGGGGAGTCGTCCTTCTGACCACCGTTGTCGGAAGAGGGACGTTCAGGAAGGAATCGCTCCACATACGGCGCGGCGCAGGGCAGATCAGACGTCAGGGCCAACAAATCCGTTAACTGCTTCGAACTCTCGTACGCGCGATCATTGCGCAGGCCCTGGATATCATCCGGATCGTAGAACGCCGGCGTCGCCTCGAGGCTACCCACCCAGATGATCCTCCCGGGCTCGCTGCCCTCCCTCCGTCCGCGGCGCAGAAGAGGATTAACCAAATGCGCCAACAAGTAATGCCCAAAGACATTTGCGCAAAACACCGCCCCCAGCGGCGGCTCTCCTTTTTCCTCCTTTTCTAAGCTCAAGTTTGTCTGCCGGGCCGTCACCTGGCCCACCGTTCCGATCTTAAAGCACGGCCACGTCGTCGAATGGACCACATCCGTCAACACCTTCCAAATCGTCAACGGCCAGTTCAGGCCATCCCAGCCACCGATCCCCGCGTTGAGAATCACCGCATCAAGCTTGGGTAGGTCGCGATCCAACCGTCGCGCCAGCGCCCGCACCGCGTGCAGGTTCTGCAGATCAACCGTCTCGGCGATGAGCTCGATCCGTGCCGACGCCGCAGCCCCGTGCCGGTCCGCATGTCGTCGTATCTGAGCCTCTGTGGCCGCAGACGCTTGTCGGCTACGGCGCGTCGTAAAGACAATGGTTAGCCGACGCTCCGAGTCGGAATGATGTTGTGACAAAAAGTCGTCGATCAGGCGGCAGCATGTTGCAAAGCCGAGGCCACTGGTAGACCAATCCTCCCCGTCAGTTTCTCCAAGTACTAGCAGTTCTTGGGCAGGGGGGAGGGAGAAAGGTTACGAACGCATTTGCCCCTGTCACAAGAACTACTACTTTTGTTCGCGTCTCCAATGGCTCTGCGGTGGGATAGTCAATGGCCCCCCGATCAGTCAAAGGCGCCTCGCCCATTCTCCTCCAAGCTTCGAATTTTTTTTTTTTCTTTTGGAGGGCTGAATTTCGTTGTCTTGACGTCGTCCTGCTTGATCGTGGCACAACGTCGCAATGGCAAGGCCGCAAAAGAGGTTCTTGATCCACTCTTGGACTTTGCTACTAAGCTTGAATGCAGATACCATTTAAGGTTTAGCGTACGTCGTGAGCAGGGGCCCAGAGGATCAGCCGGACAGGGGAAACCCGAGAAACGGTTGTAAGGTAGCAAGGTCTAGCGACAGTAGCAGCACGGAGATCGTCGATCATTAAAGACCAATCAAACTGCAGCGGCTAAGCGACGATTATCATCATGATTATGTACTGTAACCTTTGGGATTCCTCGAAATGTACTAATTAGTGGTTTAACAGAACTCTGGGTCGAGTACGACTCCGAACTGATCGTCGATCAACCACTTCAGGATCGGCAGAATCGATGTAACCTGCATAAGAACCTCACGACCAAGGTAGATACCGGGCACCAAGTTCAAACTTCAATAGCGGGTTCAAAACTCATCTTGCCGGCTACCATACCCATCGGGTCCGATTCTCACGGTCATACTCCCGCTCATTGTACCCCTCTTCTCTCATGCTGGCCGCGCTCCGAGGCGGCTGCGTTTCATCGCCGCTGGCTCTCCAGCCGATGAAGGAGGCGTCTCCGTAGACATTGATCCGGCCCTCAATGCGGCCGTCGCCGAGGAAGCGGATGAATCCTCGGTTGTCCGGCCCGAAGCTTATCTGCCCTTCACTGCGGTCCCTGCCTCGCCAGGTGAAGGGAATCTCGTCGTTGGAGGCCCGGTAGGGCCGTTCCGGCATGTACAGGACAGGAGGATACCGTGGAACATGCCAAAGTCGTATTCGCCCCAGACGCTTTTCCCCGATAGAGCCAGGATGAGAGAGAATTCTTCCTCGGGGTACTCGTCCCATTCGGCAAGGTCCCGGCAGCGGATCTCATAGAATCCATTGATCAAGCCTAGACTGTCAAAAGTCGGCGGGTCTGCGTTTGGTGCGGGATCGCGCCGGTCGTAATCAGTCCTCGAGTCACGGTCGCGATCATCGGAGTCGTAGCTACGGTAGTATGTCAAGACAGGTCTTTCTCCACCTACAACACCACCTGACCGGCGCGCAGTTTGTTTTGTCCGCCGTGTCGGCTGGGCCGGCTGCGGCTTTGCCACTTGACTTCTTGATCCCAGACCCTGTGCACCTCCCCGGCATGCGGTTTGCTTCTTTCGCCCCGTGTCCGACGTTTGGGAGGTGGTAGGCAAGCGGTCGGCTGGTGGCTTCTTTTCCGAAGCCTTTCTAGGGCTTGACTTTGCTGTCCCCGAAGCTACTCCAGATACAATGGCCGAGTTCCCTGTCTTCACCTTTTTTTTTCCCCTTCGTTGAAAGGCTTGAGCCATCATCTGCAGCACCTCTTTTCCGCTTTTTTCCGCTCTGCGTGGCCGCCGATGCAGATGCATCCGGCTGCTTGCGCGCATCTCGAGCTTTCCTTTTCCTTCTTCTTCCACTCCTTCTTCAGCTCAGCCTCGATCTTGGCAATCTCCTTGGGTACGACCAATTTTCCCGCATTCAGCGCATCCAGCAATCTCATCTTGGCGACGGCCTTGTTCTTGGACGGCGGAAGCCCATAGTGTATCAACTGTGCTTCATACCAGTGGCCCGTTTGGTCTTCCTTCTGTGCTTGCGGGCCGGGCTGGAACAGCGCCCGGACCTGGTCAACGGTCGCTCGACGGTAGACTTCAAAGTTGGAGGACTCGACGTAGAAGCTATCTACGGCATAGGAAAAATTGCCCCTTGAAACGGGGGGAATGGATCCCATGGTGTGGGATGTCTGGGAGCAATCAACACCACAATCGAAAGCATGGTCAACAAATCGACTGACCGTGGTGAATCGGACTATTTTGGGAGTCTGTTGATAAAGCAATACCTCTGAATGCAAAGCATCGTAGTTCCTCGAGGCTCACCAAACAAAACAAACCTCATTAAGGATTGACAATGCTTATCAGGTTGTTTCCATTGGGCTAAACTCAATGGGTCCTTTTATTCTAACAGGGCACTAGTCCCAGTTTGGAAGACTATTCGAATCAGGTTTAGTCCTTATTACTCCGTATGTACTCCGTACGAGTACTCGTATGCAATGTAACTAATTTGGAATTCTCAGAGGGCCGCTATTCCAGATTTGGTATACATCTAAGCCTTTTCTGGCTTAACGTCCTCAGATGGGTAAGGGTTGAAGTATCACGTGATTATCTGTCTTTACGTTGACATCCTTTGCCTGCAGTCTTTCCCAAGTCCCTGACGGCAATGATTAGAGGCTTATTGACAGGAAACGAGTCTCCTCATCTCAGAATTCCGTGGAAAAACCCATGGCCTAACAAAACTGTGTGAGATTGAGCATAAAGATCCGCTTCTCACGTGACTTGGAGTTGACCAGCTGGATATCGAGAATCATTTTGTGGGTCTCATGTTAGTCACATGACCTGATACCCACTATCTAGTAGTCATATTCCTCTTAACTAAATTTATGATTATTCACGTGACTTGCATCACTGATCCACGTGATTTGTTTTTAGTCAGCAGCGCGCTTCTGTTTACACCTCCCCTTTTGATTCCTCCTACGCGTTCTCCCACCACCATCCTGGTTTGTCGCATTCCTTGTTCAACTGCAACCTCAACTGCCAATATTCTCCATTCATTGTGTTGCTCCTTTGACCGCCCGCAATGGCCACTCAAGGATATGAGCAGAACTATTGCCAAATATGCAAAAAGCTTCTCCCTGTTGATGAATTTCTACTCAACAACCAAGGGAAGAGAAACAAGACGTGCAAGCGTAATAGCAAGAAGCCCCCTTTGCAGATTGACGATTGGGATGAGTTCATCAAGTTGATCCGTAAATGGAACAGGCCCGTGAGTAATTGGAGGACTCCCAGCTTACCCCATTTCATGCTTATGCAAACGATTTTCAGGATCAGCATGAGACTCTGAATGCAAGTTACACGTTCAGCTTGGACGCACTCCCAGTCAGATTCGGTTCCTACCGCATCTTCGAAAATGCAGTTGATTCTGGGTCCGGTAGTGTCGGCTCAAAAGATTCCCAAAGATCACAACTGAACGCGGCGATGGCGGATCTCGCTGAGATTATCTGGAAAGAGGGAGGATTTCGTTTCAAACACACCGCGACAACCCACCAGACTTTGACCTTTTCATACAACTGTTCCCAAGATGCAAAATTTGTTGATAAATACGAGTCAAAAGTGGCGCCAGAGAAACGGCGAGATGCGAGTCGCATGCTGCGTTTTCCATGCCAAAGCAAGCTTAGCATGCGCCCATGTTTCGAAAATCGAACGCTTTCCCTGTCGATCCGCCATGAGTGGCACGAGCCATACCAGAGTATTCGTTTGTCGCCTGAAGCGCTAGCGTTGATCACCTCAATGGTCTCGACCAAGACGCCTGCGGAGATTTACCGCGAAATACAAGATTTCCCCGAGGCAGAGAATGTTACGCGACATCAAGTTTATTATCTTTGGCAGAGAGCCAATGCCGGGCTTTGGCAGCGAGACGCTGACCCAATGAAATCCGCCACAATTCTCCTGTCTGAAGATGACCGATATCGGGACGCGTATGACTGCATTCCTTGGATGAACGTTAGGGCACTGATCTTTTACTCTCTCGAAGCGATTCGGAAACTCGCAGAATCCATCACCCAGCTAGTGATGGATGCGACATACGGAACAAACAATGGTGGTATGGACCTTTTCTGTGTCCTAGCTGAAGTCGATGGGTCGGGAATTCCACTTGGATACTGGCTGGTAGAGGTTACAGGACCTCCTGGGGAGAATTCTACTGGTAAAAATCCTCGCCGTGCCGAACCTGGTGCGACTGGTTATGTTCTCTGCCGGTTTCTCGAGCGCCTCAAAAGTTGGGGATTTGAACCGACCTGTTTCGCGATAGACAAAGACCAATCGGAGATCAGTGCTGTGGAATCTGTTTGGCCTCATGCGAAGATCCAACTTTGTTATTGGCATGTCAAGAGAGCGGTAAGCTTGAAGATGAACGATCCTAAGGCGACAAAAAAACGCAGGAAAAGTACAGACCTGGGCAGGCCAAGAAGCTCATCCCTGACTTGGAGATATGCTGGGGATCTAAGCGCGACCGTCGTCCTAAGCCACATTCGTTCGGAGGGTGCCAATGCCCATCGCGATCAGAAAGTGTAACCGGTGGGGGCAGATTAGAGACTCGAAGCAAACAAGAACAGAACACTGTCCTCGAAATCATGGCCCGACACTTCCACCTTCACCCTCTTATACCAGATGACAATGGCACCTTCAAGTCTTCAGAAATGATACATCGGGAATCTGCTACCGAAATGTACAGGCGGTAATACCCACGAGCCTTGCACCACCTGTACATTTCGGTAGCAGATTCCCGATGTATCATTTCCGAAGACTTGAAGGGGCCGTTGTCATCTGGTATAA